>NC_140581.1:1100976707-1101292010 GCF_964204655.1 Triturus cristatus
TATACAGGTCTAAGGGATACATGTCAGAGACAAATTCGACCGATTCACCTTGGAGAGGACTTAAACAATCAAATTGCCTGACTGGTTAGACCTGAGTTTTAGTTTGTATAGTTCGTGGCTATTCAGTTCAACCAAAGGAAGTTTTGAGTCAATCGGGGAAGACACGCAAGGTGTGTCGTTTACGTCTGACGAAAGTCCATGAAATTTCTTGATATGACTTGAATGTATCCAGCCTTTTCGACCTTCGATCTTCACGGCTGTCCTCGTCGTTAGCAGTACGAGCTGAGGCGACCTCCACCTAGGATCCAGTTGGGACTTCCGATCAAAGTTCCTCACTAGAACTAAATCCCCTGGAATTACGTCATGTGGTTTCACCTCGGTGTTGTCGGGAAAAGCTGCAGCTACCTGTGAACGACAAGATTGTAGTGCAGACATCAAGGAAGCCAAGTAATCTGTCAGCATATTACAGTCAACATCAGTTATTTTGCGTGGTATAGGCGTCCCCCACATATTTGGTGGTCTGCCAAAGATCACCTCATAAGGGGATAGCCCTGTTCGAGAGTGTGCTACCATTCTCATGTAAAAGAGTGCAACTGGTAACGCTACTACCCAGTCGACACCTTTCTCTCTGCATATTTTGGACAATCTAATTTTCAGGGTCTGATTATGTCTTTCCACGAGACCTGCTGCCTCGGGGTGTCGGACACAGTGGAATTTCCACTGATAGCCTAACAAAAGTGAAACGTGTTTCATTAGTTCGGATGAAAACGGCTGGCCGTTATCTGAGTAGACAACACGTGGTAAACCGTACCGTGGGAAGAATTCTCTAACTAACTGTTTGGCAGTAGTCGGGGCAGTGTAATCTGAAACCGGGTATGCCTCTGTCCAACGGGAAAGAGCACAGACAACTACGAGAACATATTTGAATCCTCGACATCGTTCCATCTGGATATAATCCATCTGGAGGACTTCAAAAGGGTGATCAGGAGGCTGAAATCCACCCTGTTCTACGGGAATGCTTTTTCCTGGGTTAAACTGACAACAGATCATACAGGTACGAACTTTTTGTTTAGCTGCTTGTGGTAAATAATTTAATTACCGGGACTTAATTTGATACAGAAACATAATAAAATAGCTCAGTAAATAAGAGGCAGAATCCGTGGTATTAAAGGTTCGGAATGGGCTTTATTCCAATGGTCGATTATAATCGGTTGCTCCAGGTTCCATCACCACGAAGGTTCAGGAAGTGAAGTACATACATTATTGATAATTATTCACTTTTATACAATAGGCATTACAGTGAAGTAAATGCAAGAGGCGTAACAATTGATAGCAAAGATAACATTTCACATGCGTAGCTGAAGGAGGCGTAATTGGGAGTAACAAGGAAACGTCATTGGTTGTGATGTCACATATGGGTGGACCTATGAAATAATTTTGCAATGTCAGCAGAAATACTTGGCAGAGATGCGCGCGCAGCAGCATGACGTATGATTGACGTGCGGCTAGGGGGTGAAGGGGACTTGACATTTAACTCTACATGTGGCGACAGAAGTCTGGAGGGTCAAGTCAACCTAATCCCAAATCATATCTAACATCCTATGTTTAAAGAACTATGTTATCCAGAAGAGAGGTCTCTTAGAGTAGAATCTTATTCTATACTGACTGTACTGACTGTTAGTGCGTGTACAAGCGTCTAAGTGTCTACACTAGATGCGAGGGCAGGAATCTTCCATAGTAATAAGGCTATGAATTATTTGCATAAAGACGGAGAAAGCCGGGCCTTTGCTCGGTAGCTGGAAGAATGTTTACTGAAACTACTAGACAGGAATGCATTGGGCAGGGAGTGGAGCAGATAATTTCGAAGGTGAAATACAGTTTCTTGGCAGGCAACAGGCTGATGTCAGGCTTCGTGAGCCGCGCAGGGAATGAGACAAAGTTCATGGTCACAGATGCAGGCTCAGACTGGAGCTTCAGAGGCAGAAAGCAAGAAAAGCTTGATGACAGAATCAGGGCCTACTTGCCTGGACTGTAAAATGGCATAAGTAAACCATATAAAGGCGGTGGCCTTTTGTACTTAGGAATGGGATATCCGGCCTATTCATGGCGGATCTGAAAGAGGACATGTTGACGGTGGACGCACATGTGTTTGCGTCTTCATAACTGGAACTGGAGGGAGCATACATGTACTTGTGATTCATACATGAAACCGTTGGGGTCCAAGATAGGGGACATAACTGATCAGAAAAATCCATATTTCCACATTCCCTCCTTGTCCCCTACTTGCCCGTCAAGAGATATCAATCTTCATCAATCCATTGATCTGTTCATATAGCATCATTTGTTCTTCTTTTTTCTTCTGGGACGAATGAAATCTTGGTGATGGGACGCACGATGTGGCACACAGACCACAAATCGCTGGTCCACATTGTAGGCATAGACAGCAACTGAATAGTATGAGAAAGCCAATACCTAGGAAGGATAGGACCTTCCATCCAAAGGTAGATAATACATTCCAAAACCAACCGGACCAAGTCCAGGTGCCTGGATTCTGGTGTATCTGGCTTACAATCTTATGAAGGCGAGTTATGGCTTTATATACAGATGGCGAATTTTCTGGTATGAAAATGCAACAACTTGATCCGATGACCCTACAAGCTCCGCCCCTATCGGCCAGGATGACGTCAAGGACAAGACGATTTTGAAGCACAACAATCCGCATAGCAGACTGCTCTTCTGTTAAATTGCCTAAGGCGGAAATAGTTTCGTTCACTACTGCTTCAAGGGTTCTAGTTAATCTACGTATCAGCTTACTATTAGTAACGGTACCTATATAGGGAAAGAGACCTTTATTGAAATCTGTGTATTTTTCCCATGCTGTTTCAGTGTAATCGACAATTGGGAGATCTCTCCTTTCTCTATTGTGTACTAAATGAGTATTTCTGTGATAATCAGGAGGAGCTAGGAAAACAGGTGGCAAAAGGAATCCAATGTAGCAGGTACCATCCCAATCTAGAGGCAAACGTACATATGCCGTCTGACCACATATAAAATAGGAATGGCGGGAAGCTCTAAATGTAGACTTGCCTTGATCACTAAATTCTACTACAGTGGTGCATCTACTATGGCCCATATGTATGGAACCGTTCTTTCTTACACATAATTCACCTTTTACTGGAAATATTGACATAGCGGGCAAAATTGGAGTAGCTTCGGATTCGACATTTAGGATCATAAGATTAAGCGTAAAATTACCTAATCCATACACTTCATTTTCTAGATCAGTTCCTGTTCTCTGGGGAAATCCCTCCTTGTTAGGATAGCAGACCTTAAGTAAAACTAAATTCAAATTTCCCCATACCCAGTTATCTTGATAAACTGCAGAATTCGAATCTAGGGAATTGATTAAGCTAAACCATGCTCCACAGGAGCCGTTGCGTGTGAACGGGTATGGAAAGAGAGGTAGAATTCCTTTATAATTCTGATAGGGAGGGAGTCGGCCACATATCCAACAATTTGTAGCATTGCTAACCTGATGGGAATGATGTAACATACTAATAAACGTGTTATTGCGCAGCGCAAATCTATAAGACAACTCAAGCGGAGGTAATTCACTAAAAGAATGTTCAGCAGTAACATTATAAACGTGTCTAAAAATAGGATAATATATATGCAACAATATACTTGCAGTAATTATTAAAAGACTTAAGGAAAACAAAATTAATAACGTCACTGTACAATGACTACGCAGTGATTTACAGTACGCCTGTCGTTTCAACATTTTTCGGGTGCATTCTCTATTCAGGTCCAAGGGATACATGTCAGAGACAATTCAACCGCTTCACCTCGGAGAGGACTTAAACAATCAAATTGCTTGACTGATTGGACCTGAGTTTTAGTTTATAAAGTTCGGAATTACTCTTTTCAACAAAAGGAAGTTTTGAGTCAATGGGTGAAGACACACGAGGTGTGGTATTCACATCCGCTGGTAGTCCATGAAATTTCTTGATATGACTTGAATGAATCCAGCCTTTTCTGCCCTCGATCTTCACGGCTGTCCTTGTGGTGAGCAAGACCAATTTCGGTGACTTCCACCTAGGATCCAGCTGAGTCTTTCGATCAAAGTTCCTCACTAAAACGAGCTCCCCCGGAATTACGTCATGGGGTTTCACCTCAGTGTTGTCGGGAAAGGCTGCAGCTACCTGTGAACGACAAGATTGTAGTGCAGACATCAAGGAAGCCAAATAATCTGTCAGCATATTACAGTCAATATCAGTTATTTTACGTGGTATAGGCGTCCCCCACATATTTGGTGGTCTGCCAAAGATCACCTCATACGGGGATAGCCCTGTTCGAGAGTGTGCTACCATTCTCATGTAAAAGAGTGCAACTGGTAAGGCTACTACCCAGTCGACACCTTTTTCTCTGCATATCTTGGACAATCTGATTTTCAGAATCTGATTATGTCTTTCTACGAGACCTGCTGCCTCGGGGTGTCGGACACAGTGGAATTTCCACTGATAGCCTAACAAAAGTGAAACGTGTTTCATTAATTCGGATGAGAACGGCTGGCCGTTATCTGAGTAGACAGCACGTGGTAAACCGTATCGTGGGAAGAATTCTCGAACCAACTGTTTGGCAGTAGTCGGGGCCGTGTAATCTGAAACCGGGTATGCCTCCGTCCAACGGGAAAGAGCACAGACAACTACGAGAACATATTTGAATCCTCGACATCGTTCCATCTGGATATAATCCATCTGGAGGACTTCAAAAGGGTGATCAGGTGGCTGAAATCCACCCTGTTCTACGGGAACGCTTTTTCCTGGGTTAAACTGACAACAGATCATACAGGTACGAACTTTTTGCTTGGCTGCTGCTCGTAAATGTTTATTGAACCAAATTTGTTGGATGCTGTCTAGCATAGCTTTTTCTCCTAGATGCGCTGGACTATGTATAGTGTTAATAATAACTTGGACCATTGAATCAGGAAGGAACCACACAGATTTTTCCTTCATCAACCATCCTTGATCCGTTTGGATCCCTCCTAATTCAGTCCATTTCTTTATTTCGTCTGGTGTAGCATGTGTCTGTATGTCAATTACGTCAAGAGCGGGATCTTTAATCGTCATACAATGTGTTGGCGTCGGGACTATTGTCTTTGTCATGTCGGATGTTTGAGTTTGAGCAGTCTGTTTAGCTGTTCTGTCAGCTAGATCATTGCCTTGAGAAATGATATCAGTAACCTTCGTATGAGCTTTACATTTCATAATTGATATTGCAGTGGGTAGATGTATTGCATCTAATAAGGCATGAATGAGGGGTCCGTGCTGAATGTGGGCACCGTGAGAAGTTAAATAACCTCTCTCTCGCCACAGCACGCCGAAGTCATGTACAACTCCGAATGCATAACGTGAATCAGTGTATATGTTGACTTTTTTATTTGTGGCTTGAATACAGGCTTGTGTCAGAGCGATGAGCTCTGCTGCTTGAGCGGACAAGGTATTTATGCAATTTGTTTCAATGATTTCAGTGTCTGTTGTGACTGCGTAAGCGGCCACTAGTTCTCCTGTACCTTTTCTCATACATGAACCATCTACATACAACGTCAGGTCTGGGTCTGACAATGGGACATCGGTTAAGTCTTGTCTGGGTTTCGTCGTGATTGTAATAACTTCAATACAGTCATGGGCTAGTGGGTCTGTTCCGATTACAGGTAAAAGTGTGGCAGGATTCAATGTGTTACAACGTCTGATTTCTATATGTGGTTGGAACAATGTTAATTCATACCCTGTAAGTCGCGCTATAGTTAAATGTTGTGTTTGCGTTCGATTCAAAAGAACCTCTACTGCATGTGGTACTTGAACTGTCAATGGATGTCCTAACACTATAGCATCGCTTTGTCTGATTGCTAAAGCTGTCGCTGCCACTGATTTTAGGCACGCAGGCAGAGCCTGAGCTACGGGATCTAATGTACTAGAAAAATAAGCACATGGTTTGTGTGATCCTGCTTGTTCCTGTGTGAGTACTGACAAGGCAGTACCTTCGCGTTCTGTAACAAAAAGTGTAAACTGTTTATTGTAACATGGTGTTGCTAAAACCGGTGCTTGACATAAAGCTTTCTTTAAGCTTTCAAAAGCTTGTGTATGTTCCTGAGTCCAAGGGAGAACAGTCGATGTGGCTGCCTCCTGTGTTGTCAACTGAATGAGTGGTTTTGCTAGAAATGCATACTGAGGGATCCACTGTCTACAATATGAAGTGAGGCCTATGAAAGCCCGTACCTCCTTTTGTGTCTTGGGTATTGGCATGTTAGCTATTAACTGAATGCGGTCGGGTGTAAGCTGCCTTCCCTCCTTGGACAGCGAGTGTCCAAGATAAACAACTCGCTGGACACAGAATTGCAGCTTAGAAGGGGACACCTTGTGCCCCTTTTCGGCTAGAAATTGTAAAACTGTCAGTGATGCTTTCTCACATTCGGGTTCGCTTCTAGCGGTGATCAGCAGATCGTCGACATATTGAAGCAGGGCAGTGTTAACTGGCATGTGGATACTGTCGAGTTCTCTTTTCAGTGCTTGGCTATAGATGCTGGGGCTTTCTGTAAATCCTTGAGGTGCGCGTGAGAATTTGAAGCTACGTCCATTTAAACTAAATCCGAACAAATATTGGCTTTCCGGATCTATTGGGACGCTGAAAAAGGCATTTTTGAGATCTATTACAGTAAAGAATGTTGCTTCGGAATCAATAGCTGTCAGTAATGACGAGATATCTGGGACCACAGGGAATTGTGGCACAATGCATTTGTTCAATTCGCGCAAATCAATAACCAATCGATATACTGGCGGGGCCTTAGGATCTGTTCGTTTAAGAATCGGAATTACCGGTGAATTACATACATTGGAGTCTGTTTCTACAACCACTCCTTGGGCAATGAGCTCGTCAATGATTTGTAGTAAAGCCACTACAGCATCTGGTGGTAACTTGTATTGTCGCATTCGTGGTAGTACCACTCCCGCCTTTAGTGTAACTCGATATGGTGTAATATTCATGCAACCAACATCAGTAGGGCCTTGTGCCCATAGATGTGTAGATAAAGTCTGCAGTCGGGGATCCATGTCTCGAGGCACATAATGACCTTTGAAATCACGTAAAAACAATCTTACTCCTTCCGGAGAACAACATATTATAGCTCCTAGAGCTTTCAGTGTTTTTATACCTAACAAGTTTTCTGGACATGATTTAGTAAGCAATAAATCTGTAGTTCTGGTCAAGGGTCCTATCGTAAGTGGAAGAGGCTGTGATACTTCATTAACAATAGGTTTTCCTGAAAAACCAAGGGAAATATTCTGTGAGCCTGAGAGGGGTGCCCCTGGAACTTCACTACGTTTTATGGTTGTTCGACTTGCCCCTGTATCAAGTAAAAATTTTCTATCTTGGCCTAATAATTCACTATGTACATAAGGTCCTTCTTGGTCTACAGGGACCTCGATAAGGGGTAAGTCAACTTCCCTCTCTAGGCTGTTTCATGCATATCGTTGATAATCAGGATAGTCATACTGTGCGGTCTGGTACGGCTGTCGTGTCGTGGTTTGTGTGGCAGCAACAGGCAGCGCAGGTGCAGCTGGCACAAACTGTATAGACTGTTGTGGAGCTGGCATGGACTGTGCATGCTGCGAGGCTCCTTGTTCATTTTGATCCTGTCTAAGTGGCCGTGGTCTTTCTTTTGTAATACCTGTGGCGATATTACGCTTCAGGACTGGACAATCGTGTACATAATGACCTGGTTGTTTACAATAGTTGCATGTCCCTTTTACAGGTCCTGCTGAATCACCGGAATGTGTCGTACCCTTTTTATGTCCTTCAGCTGGAACTGTCTGGGAGACTAGCATTTTCATTTTCGTGTCTTTCATGCGTCTTTGTTCATGATCTTGTTCCTCTCTAATTCTATTGTGATGATACTGTAACATTTGTAACATTTGTGATGGGGTGTTACCTTACCAGGTACTCTCGAATTTTAATACTCTATTCTTCACTTGGGGCAAGGGATTTTCAACTAATTTTGTCACAAACAGATGTGGGTATGATTCGCTACTTGCTTTTATGCCACTATTTATACCAAAACATTTTTCAAATCGTGCATAGAAATCACTAGTGTCTTCATCTTGCTTTTGTTTACAGGCTGAAATTGCACCCCAGTCTTCCTTTTTCGTGGTTAATAAACGTGGCAGTACCTGTACTAGTAAACCTGGTAGTGCTTTAGTTTTGTCCCCAAGCCCCGAACCTGGACCTCGGGCCTTTTCTTCATTTTCTAATGCTGTCCAGTCTATCTTTTGGTCTCCCACCTCCCACTCTTTTTCCTTGAGTTTTTCATAAATGCCAGCAGGCATCAATACCTTTAATATGGTCATAATGTCGGGATAGGTATACTCTCCCATGAGTAACATGTCTTTAATTTCTCGGTGGAAACCCGCTGGGTCTTTGTCATGACTGGGTACCACTTTCTTCATTTCTAACAATTCTATTTTCGATATGGGCGTATATACAAATACACGTTTAAACTCATTGTCCTCGCCTTTTATTGGGTGTACTTCTCGTAAGGGATTCTGTCTGTCCATGTAATACGTGGTTCTTTCCTTAATGGGCAGTGAGACATGTTCTGGGCATATAAAAAGAATGTACTGCTTTCTTGATTCTAGTATTTCTTTAATTAGCTTCGTACCTGAACCTCTCCATCTATTCGTGAGTAATTCAGTCAATATATCAGGTAAGGGACCAGGATCTGAATGTTGGCTTTTATATAGTATAAGAAGTTGTTGAATCATATAAATCCCAGCTAAACGCTGTTCATCTGGGGTGAGATTCAAAAATGTGTGTGCTACTGTATCATCATCATACTTTCCGGGACTGTCAACCCAATGAACGGCTGACCTGGCTAATTCTTGTTCATCCATAGAATCGAGAAAATGATAACCCCTTCGTTCTCGCAGTAATTTGTCAGCGGCTTGGAACGAATGCTCGGGGGACCTTATATTTATTATAGGTGTTTGAAAATTCCTGTTATTTTCTAGACATATCGGACGTATCGGGTCAGTAAGACATCTAGTACTATTACAAGATCTTCCTCTACCTACATAGGCTATGGTTTCTGACTGTCCTGTGGGCAGTCCTGATCCTTCCTCCTCCTCATCTTGTTCAAACTGGTCTACCGCTAATCTCTCTTCGTGTAGGCGTTCTATTTCTTTACGAATCTTTCGGCACATGGCTATTATACAGTTTTGCTTATCATGTCTCCCTTCTGATATATTCTGGCTCCATCTGGTAAGAATTTGCATTGCTTCCGGGTCTACCCCCGGTCGGTCTTGATTTCTGATCACACAATTTATGAGGAAACGTAACAGTTCCCCCTGTATTTCCACTGTCTGGTATTCCATAGCTCTGTTAATACATTCAGAATCTCGCCCTGTTTGGACAAAATGGTATATATTATCTAGATGCATAGTCATTCCTGGTAACTTCCCTAAATACACCGCAGCTCGTCTGATACGTAATGATGCCAGGGTCATTTCGTCCTCTTTTCCGGGCACAGGGTCATATCTACAATCTATAAGAAGTTCCTTAAGCGTACGGGCATTTATGAGTTTGGGGGTACGTGAATGTGCAGATTCTTGAAAGGTAAGTTTATTTATTCTGGGTGGCGTAGAAAAAATGTTGGTAGCACCTCCCGTAGCCCCATCTGGGGTATCGGGCGTGAAAGGATTCGTTGAACGCGTTACAGCAACTATAGGTGTAGACACAGCTATAGAAGTAGCTGTAGGAACAGATGTAGAACCAGATGTGCTTGCCGGAACTTGTGTCGAAATTTGTTGCTGTAGAGATACAGATACTGGATCTCGGTGTTGAACCTCCCTGGCAGGTGGTCTATGTGGGGCGGAATTAGCGTACTCGGGAGCTGCGTCATCTAAATATGAGGAAAGAAAAACATCTTCTGCGGTTCTAGGATGCCCCTTGGGATGTACCTTTATTGGAAATAATGGGGGTGGCAAGTCTTTTGGTATCCCCGCAGTAGCCTTAGGTAATCCCTCGGCCAGAAGGGGATACATACCCTTCATAAGGGCATGTCTTTGTCTGTCTACTTGTTCTGATTTCACTCGTGCACCTTCTTCAATTAATAGATTTTCTCGGACTTCATTTGAATTCTCTTTACTCTTCTCTTCCTGTCTACGTGCTTTTTCTGTACGTCTATACGATTCTTTACGCCATAATTCAATGGCGTCTTTCTGTGATTGTCTAGCTTTCTTTTTCCATAATTCTTCCTCTACTTTCACGATGCACTCTGCATCCCAGGTCCCAGCCGCGGGCCACCTCTGACTTTCTGGTAATTCCTTAGTGTAGTCTACCCATAAATCAAGAAATAATATAGCGTCTAAGCCGTGTTTATGATACATGAAGTACCCTGGAGTGTCCCTAGGAGGAATAGGAACAGCTTCTTCGAGTACCCCTTTTCTAGTTGTGATCTGTCTTAATTTCGAAAAGAGCGGCATATTGAGAACTGATCTGATACTTGATCTTGAACAAACTTAATACAATAAACACGATAATGAACAGTCATTCATACCACAATATGCAGAACGTATTAACACATTTAACATTTAACATTTAAGTGAGCACAATGATGATACGATCTAAGGGAACTTAATTACTAAACATAATACTCGGCATTAACTGAATTATTCTGAATTTATATACTGGATATACTAGATATACTGCTTAAACAGTACAGATACACTGCTAAAACAGTGCAGACCGGATTTGTGTACCCAAACCCGTCTGGACCGGCACAACTTATGTGCACGCCAGAACGCCTCCCCAGTAATGGTACTCACCGGGTAGCTCGGAAACGGAAGGCCTCGGAAACTGAACTGAACTTGAACCGGACTCGACTCGACTCGAACACTTCGGAAACTGGACTCGACTCGGGACTTTCGGAAACTGGTGGGCCTCTGTATACCTCGGATCTTGCTCTCTCAGCTAGGCTCTGGTCGGGATACTTCGCACTTCTCACCGCCTCGTCTGGGTGTTGATCGCAGCCTCAGTCGCCCCCGCTTGACCGGAGGGAGATACAGGAAATCCTGCTGGTACGCGTTGTTGTCCGTCCAGCTGTGGCAGGAGACCGGGCCTGCAACGCACCACCGGCGCGTGAGATGAGAAAGTGTCCCTATTCGGGCGCCATTCATGTGGTAAATAATTTAATTACCGGGACTTAATTTGATACAGAAACATAATAAAATAGCTCAGTAAATAAGAGGCAGAATCCGTGGTATTAAAGGTTCGGAATGGGCTTTATTCCAATGGTCGATTATAATCGGTTGCTCCAGGTTCCATCACCACGAAGGTTCAGGAAGTGAAGTACATACATTATTGATAATTATTCACTTTTATACAATAGGCATTACAGTGAAGTAAATGCAAGAGGCGTAACAATTGATAGCAAAGATAACATTTCACATGCGTAGCTGAAGGAGGCGTAATTGGGAGTAACAAGGAAACGTCATTGGTTGTGATGTCACATATGGGTGGACCTATGAAATAATTTCGCAATGTCAGCAGAAATACTTGGCAGAGATGCGCGCGCAGCAGCATGACGTATGATTGACGTGCGACTAGGGGGTGAAGGGGACTTGACATTTAACTCTACATGTGGCGACAGAAGTCTGGAGGGTCAAGTCAACCTAATCCCAAATCATATCTAACATCCTATGTTTAAAGAACTATGTTATCCAGAAGAGAGGTCTCTTAGAGTAGAATCTTATTCTATACTGACTGTACTGACTGTTAGTGCGTGTACAAGCGTCTAAGTGTCTACACTAGATGCGAGGGCAGGAATCTTCCATAGTAATAAGGCTATGAATTATTTGCATAAAGACGGAGAAAGCCGGGCCTTTGCTCGGTAGCTGGAAGAATGTTTACTGAAACTACTAGACAGGAATGCATTGGGCAGGGAGTGGAGCAGATAATTTCGAAGGTGAAATACAGTTTCTTGGCAGGCAACAGGCTGATGTCAGGCTTCGTGAGCCGCGCAGGGAATGAGACAAAGTTCATGGTCACAGATGCAGGCTCAGACTGGAGCTTCAGAGGCAGAAAGCAAGAAAAGCTTGATGACAGAATCAGGGCCTACTTGCCTGGACTGTAAAATGGCATAAGTAAACCATATAAAGGCGGTGGCCTTTTGTACTTAGGAATGGGATATCCGGCCTATTCATGGCGGATCTGAAAGAGGACATGTTGACGGTGGACGCACATGTGTTTGCGTCTTCATAACTGGAACTGGAGGGAGCATACATGTACTTGTGATTCATACATGAAACCGTTGGGGTCCAAGATAGGGGACATAACTGATCAGAAAAATCCATATTTGCTGCTCGTAAATGTTTGTTGAACCAAATGTGTTGAATGCTGTCTAGCATAGCTTTTTCTCCTAGATGCGCTGGACTATGTACAGTGTTAATAATGACTTGGACCATTGAATCAGGAAGGAACCACACAGATTTTTCCTTCGTCATCCATCCTTGATCCGTTTGGATCCCTCCTAATTCAGCCCATTTCTTTATTTCGTCTGGTGTAGCATGTGTCTGTATGTCAATTACGTCAAGAGCGGGATCCTTAACCGTCATACAATGTGTTGGCGTCGGGACTATTGTCTTTGTCATGTCGGATGTTTGAGTTTGAGCAGTCTGTTTAGCTGTTCTGTCAGCTAGATCATTGCCTTGAGAAATGATATCAGTAACTTTCGTATGAGCTTTACATTTCATAATTGATATTGCAGTGGGTAAATGTATTGCATCTAATAAGGCATGAATGAGGGGTCCGTGCTGAATGTGGGCACCGTGAGAAGTTAAATAACCTCTCTCTCGCCACAGCACGCCGAAGTCATGTACAACTCCGAATGCATAACGTGAATCAGTGTATATGTTGACTTTTTTATTTGTGGCTTGAATACAGGCTTGTGTCAGAGCGATGAGCTCTGCTGCTTGAGCGGACAAGGTATTTATGCAATTTGTTTCAATGATTTCAGTGTCTGTTGTGACTGCATAAGCGGCCACTAACTCTCCTGTACCTGTTCTCATACATGAACCATCTACATACAACGTCAGGTCTGGGTCTGACAATGGGACATCTGTCAAGTCTTGTCTGGGTTTCGTCGTGATTGTAATAACTTCAATACAATCATGAGCTAGTGGGTCTGTTCCGATTACAGGTAAAAGTGTGGCAGGATTCAATGTGTTACAATGTCTGATTTCTATATGTGGCTGAAACAATGTTAATTCGTACCCTGTAAGTCGCGCAATAGTCAAATGTTGTGTTTGCGTTCGATTCACAAGAACCTCTACTGCATGTGGTACTTGTACTGTCAATGGATGTCCTAACACTATGGCATCGCTTTGTCTGATTGCTAAAGCTGTTGCTGCCACTGATTTTAGGCATGCAGGCAAAGCCTGAGCTACGGGATCTAATGTACTAGAAAAATAAGCACATGGTTTATGTGATCCTGCTTGTTCCTGTGTGAGTACTGACAAGGCAGTACCTTCGCGTTCTGTAACAAAGAGTGTAAACTGTTTATTGTAACATGGTGTTGCTAAAACAGGTGCTTGGCATAAGGCTTTCTTTAGGCTTTCAAAAGCTTGTGCATGTTCCTGAGTCCAAGGGAGAACAGTCGATGTGGCTGCCTCCTGTGTTGTCAATTGAATGAGTGGTTTTGCTAGAAATGCATACTGAGGGATCCACTGCCTACAATATGAAGTGAGGCCTATGAAAGCCCGCACCTCCTTTTGTGTCTTGGGTATTGGCATGTTAGCTATTAACTGAATGCGGTCGGGTGTAAGCTGCCTTCCCTCCTTGGACAGCGAGTGTCCAAGATAAACAACTCGCTGGACACAGAATTGCAGCTTGGAAGGGGACACCTTGTGCCCCTTTTCGGCTAGAAATTGTAAAACTGTCAGTGATGCTTTCTCACATTCAGGTTCGCTTCTAGCGGTGATCAGCAGATCATCGACATATTGAAGCAGGGCAGTGTTGACTGGCATGTGGATACTGTCGAGTTCTCGTTTCAGTGCTTGGCTATAGATGCTGGGGCTTTCTGTAAATCCTTGAGGTGCGCGTGTGAATTTAAAGCTACGTCCATTTAAACTAAATCCGAACAAGTATTGGCTTTCCGGATCTATTGGGACGCTGAAAAAGGCATTCTTGAGATCAATTACAGTAAAGAATGTTGCTTCGGAATCAATAGCTGTCAGTAATGACGAGATATCTGGGACCACAGGGAATTGTGGCACAATGCATTTGTTCAATTCGCGCAGATCAATAACCAATCGATATACTGGCGGGGCCTTTGGATCTGTTCGTTTAAGAATCGGAATTATCGGGGAATTACATACATTGGAGTCTGTTTCCACAACCACTCCTTGGGCAATGAGCTCGTCAATGATTTGCAGTAAAGCCACTACAGCATCTGGTGGTAACTTGTATTGTCGCATTCGTGGTAGTACCACTCCTGCATTTAGTGTAACTCGATATGGCGTAATATTCATGCAACCAACATCAGTAGGGCCTTGTGCCCATAAATGTGTAGGTAAAGTCTGCAGTCGGGGATCCATGTCTCGAGACACATAGTGACCTTTGAAATCACGTAAAAACAATCTTACTCCTTCCGGAGAACAACATATTATAGCTCCTAGAGCTTTCAGTGTTTTTATACCTAACAAGTTTTCTGGACATGATTTAGTAAGCAATAAATCTGTAGTTCGGGTTAAGGGTCCTATCGTAAGTGGAAGAGGCTGTGATACTTCATTAACAATAGGTTTTCCTGAAAAACCAAGGGAAATATTCTGTGAGCCTGAGAGGGGTGCCCCTGGAACTTCACTACGTTTTATAGTTGTTCGACTTGCCCCTGTATCAAGTAAAAATTTTCTATCTTGGCCTAATAGTTCACTATGTACATAAGGTCCTTCTTGGTCTACAGGGACCTCGATAAGGGGTAAGTCAACTTCCCTCTCTAGGCTGCTTCATGCGTATCGTTGATAATCAGGATAGTCGTACTGTGCGGTCTGGTACAGCTGTCGTGTCGTGGTTTGTGTGGCAGCAACAGGCAGCGCTGGTGCAGCTGGCACAAACTGTATAGACTGTTGTGGAGCTGGCATGGACTGTGCATGCTGCGGGGCTCCTTGTTCATTCTGATCCTGTCTAGGTGGCCGTGGTCTTTCTTGTGTTTTACCTGTGGCGATATTACGCTTCAAGACTGGGCAATCGTGTATGTAATGACCTGGTTGTTTACAATAGTTGCATGTCCCTTTTACAGGTCCTGCTGAATCACCGGACTGTGTCGTACCCTTTTTATGACCTTCAGCTGGAACTGTCTGGGAGACAAGCATTTTCATTTTTGTATCTTTCATGCGTCTTTGTTCATGTTCTTGTTCCTCTCTAATTCTATTGTGATGATACTGTAACATTTGTAACATTTGTGACGGAGTGTTACCTTGCCAGGTACTCTCGAATTTTAATACTCTATTCTTCACTTGGGGCAAGGAATTTTCAACTAATTTTGTCACAAACAGATGTGGGTATGATTCGCTACTTGCTTTTATGCCACTATTTATACCAAAACATTTTTCGAATCGGGCATAGAAATCACTAGTGTCTTCATCTTGCTTTTGTTTACAGGCTGAGATTGCACCCCAGTCTTCCTTTTTCGTAGTTAATAAACGTGGCAGTACCTGTACTAGTAAACCTGGTAGTGCTTTAGTTTTATCCCCAAGCCCTGCTCCTGCAGTTCGGGCCTTTTCTTCTGCTTCTAATGCTGTCAAGTCTATCTTTTGGTCTCCCACCTCCCACTCTTTTTCCTTGAGTTTTTCATAAATGCCAGCAGGCATTAATACCTTTAGTATTGTCATAATGTCGGGATAGGTATACTCTCCCATGAGTAACATGTCTTTAATTTCTCGGTGAAAACCCGCTGGGTCTTTGTCATGACTGGGTACCACTTTCTTCATTTCTAACAATTCTATTTTCGATATGGGCGTATATACAAATACACGTTTAAACTGATTGTCCTCGCCCTTTATTGGGTGTACTTCTCGTAAGGGATTCTGTCTGTCCATGTAATACGTCGTTCTTTCCTTGATGGGCAGTGAGACATGTTCTGGGCATACAAAAAGAATGTACTGCTTTCTTGATTCTAGTATTTCTTTAATTAACTTAGTACCTGAACCTCTCCATCTATTCGTGAGTACTTCAGTCAATATATCAGGTAAGGGACCAGGATCGGAATGTTGGTTTTTATATAGTATAAGAAGTTGTTGAATCATATAAATCCCAGCTAAACGCTGTTCATCTGGGGTGAGGTTCAAAAATGTGTGTGCTACTGTATCATCACCATATTTTCCGGGACTGTCAACCCAATGAACGGCTGACCTGGCTAATTCTTGTTCATCCATAGAATCGAGTAAATGATAACCCCTTCGTTCTCGGAGTAATTTGTCAGCGGCTTGGAACGAATGCTCGGGGGACCTTATATTTATTATAGGTGTTTGGAAATTCCTGTTATTATCTGGACATATCGGACGTATCGGGTCAGTGAAACATCTAGTACTATTACAAGATCTTCCTCTACCTACATAGGCTATGGTTTCTGACTGTCCTGTGGGCAGTCCTGATCCTTCCTCCTCCTCGTTTTGTTCAAACTGGTCTACCGCTAATCTCTCTTCGTGTAGGCGTTCTATTTCTTTACGGATCTTTCGGCACATGGCTATTATACATTTTTGCCTATCATGTCTCCCTTCTGATATATTCTGGCTCCATCTGGTAAGAGTTTGCATTGTTTCCGGATCTACCCCCGGTCGGTCTTGATTTCTGATCACACAATTTATGAGGAAACGTAACAGTTCCCCCTGTATCTCCACTTTCTGGTATTCCATAGCTCTGTTAATACATTCAGAATCTCGCCCTGTTTGGACAAAATGATATATATTGTCTAGATGCATAGTCATTCCTGGTAGCTTCCCTAAATACACCGCAGCTCGTCTGATACGTAATGATGCCATGATCATTTCGTCCTCTTTGCCGGGCACAGGGTCATATCTACAATCTACAAGAAGTTCCTTAAGCGTGCGGGAATTTATGAGTTTGGGCGTACGTGGATGTGCTGATTCTTGAAAAGTAAGTTTATTTATTCTGGGTGGCGTAGAAAAAATGTTGGTAGCACCTCCGGTAGCCCCGTCTGGGGTATCGGGCGTGAAAGGATTCGTTGAACGCGATACAGCAACTATAGGTGTGGACACAGCTGTAGAAGCAGCTGTAGGAACAGATGTAGAAACAGATGTGCTTGCCGGAACTTGTGTCAGGATTTGTTGCTGTAGAGATACAGATACAGGATCTTGGCGTTGAACCTCCCCGGCAGACGGTCTATGTGGGGCGGGGTTAGCATACTCGGGAGCTGCGTCATCTAAATATGAGGAAAGAAAAACATCTTCTGCGGTTCTAGGATGCCCCTTAGGATGCACTTTTATTGGAAATAATGGGGGTGGCAAGTCTTTTGGTATCTCCGGAGTAGCCTTAGGTAATCCTTCGGCCAGAAGGGGATACATACCATTCATAAGGGCATTTCTTTGTCTGTCTACTTGTTCTGATTTCACTCGTGTACCTTCTTCAATTAATAGATTTTCTCGGACTTTATTTGAATTCTCCTTATTTTTCTCCTCCTGTCTGAGTGCTTTTTCTGTACGTCTATGAGATTCTTTACGCCATAACTCAACGGCGTCTTTCTGTGACTGTCTAGCTTTCCTTTTCCATAACTCTTCTTCTACTTTCATGATGCACTCTGCATCCCAGGTCCCAGCTGCGGGCCACCTCTGACTTTCTGGTAATTCCTTGGTGTAGTCTACCCATAAATCAAGAAATAATATAGCGTCTAAGCCGTGTTTATGATACATGAAGTACCCTGGAGTGTCCCTAGGAGGAATAGGAACAGCTTCTTCGAGTACCCCTTTTCTAGTTGTGATCTGTCTTAGTTTCGAAAAGAGCGGCATATTGAGAACTGATCTGATACTTGATCTTGAACAAACTTAATACAATAAACACAATAATGAACAGTCATTCACACCACAATATGCAGGACGTATTAACACATTTAACATTTAACATTTAAATGAGCAACAATGATGATGACGATCTAAGAAAACTTAATCACTAAACATAATCCTCGGCATTAACTGAATTATTCTGAATTTATATACTTGATATACTAGATATACTGCTAAACAGTACAGATACACTGCTAAAACAGTGCAGACCGGATTTGTGTACCCAAACCCGTCTTGACCGGCACAGGCTATGTGCACGTCAGAACGCCTCCCCAGCAATGGTACTCACCGGGTAGCTCGGAACGGAAGGCCTCGGAACGGAACTGAACTGAACTGGACTGGACTCGACTCGAAAACTTCGGAAACTTCGGAACATCGGAAACCTCGGAACTTCGGAACTTCGGAACTTGGTGGGCCTCTGTATACCTCGGATCTTGCTCTCTCAGCTAGGCTCTGGTCGGGATACTTCGCACTTCTCACCGCCTCGTCTGGGTGTTGATCGCAGCCTCAGTCGCCCCCGCTTGACCGGAGGGAGATACAGGAAATCCTGCTGGTACGCGTTGTTGTCCGTCCAGCTGTGGCAGGAGACCGGGCCTGCAACGCACCGCCGGCGCGTGAGATGAGAAAGTGTCCCTATTCGGGCGCCATTCATGTGGTAAATAATTTAATTACCGGGACTTAATTTGATACAGAAACATAATAAAAATAGCTCAGTAAAATAAGAGGCAAAATCCGTGGTATTAGAGGTTCGGAATGGGCTTTATTCCAATGGACGATTCGAATCGTGGACTCCAAGTTCCATCACCACGGAGGTTCAGGAAGTGAAGTACATACTTTATTGATAAGTAATCACTTTTATACAATAGGCATTACAGTGAAGCAAATGCAGGAGGCGTAACAATTGATAGTGAAGATAAAACATACATGCATAGCAAAAGTGGGCGTAACTGGGTGTAACTAAAGAACGTCATCAGGTATGATGTCATAATAGGGTGGTTCCATGAAAGAATTTTGCAATGTCAGCAGAAATACTTGGCAGAAATGCGCGCGCAGCAGCATGACGTGTAATTGACGTGCAACTAGGGGGTGAAGGGGACTTGACATTTAGCTCTACATGTGGCGACAGATGTCTGGAGGGTCAAGTCAACCTAATCCCAAATCATATCTAACATCCTATGTTTAAAGAACTATGTTATCCAAAAGAGAGGTCTCTTAGAGTAGAATCTTATTCTATACTGACTATACTGACTGTTAGTGCGTGTACAAGCGTCTAAGTGTCTACACTAGATGCGAGGGCAGAAGTCTTCCATAATAATAGGGCTATGAATTACTTGCATAAAGACAGAGAAGCCGGGCCTTTGCTCGGTAGCTGGAAGAATGTTTACTTAAACTACTAGACAGGAATGCATTGGGCAGGGAGCGGAGCAGATAATTTCGAAGGTGAAATACAGTTTTTGGCAGGCAACAGGCTGATGTCAGGCACCGTGAGCCGCGCAGGGAATGAGACAAAGTTCATGGTCACAGATGCAGGCTCAGACTGGAGCTTTCAGAGGCAGAAGGCAAGAAAAGCTTGATGACAGAATCAGGGCCTACTTGCCTGGACTGTAAAATGGCATAAGTGAACCATATAAAGCCGGTGGCCTTTCATACTTAGGAATGGAATATCCGGCCTATTCATGGCGGATCTGAAAAAGGACATGTTGACGGTGGACGCACATGTGTTTGCGTCTTCATAACTGGAACTGGAGGGAACATACATGTACTTGTTGTTCATACATGAAACCGTTGGGGTCCAAGATAGGGGACATAACTGATCAGAAAAATCCATATTTCCACAGAACATGAGGCTCAATCCAAATGACATTTTGAATAAATTTTTCTACAGTCCAAAAAATCAATTTTCTGATAAAAAAACGATGACCCGTGACCTGTCGAATTTTCTGCAGATGGTCAGATATGGTAATTTTTTAATGTTTAATTTTTGGAATGTAAATGACTATTGCATGTGAATTAGAACTCTTCGAACTAAAATAAGTGTGTCTAGAGTCATTTTAATGCCTGAAATTGGTTGAAATAGAAGCTTCCGAGTAGTAGAAAAAGTCTGTAAAAATGGCAATTTTGGTCACATTGCGGCTTCAAAAAGAAGTTATTTAACATGAGGCACAATCCAAATGACATTTTAAATCAAATTATCTGCAGTCCAAAAAATCAATTTTCTGATGAAAAACGATGACCCGTGACCTGTCAAACTTCCTCCAAATGGTCAGAAATGGAATTTTTTTGATGTTTTGTTTTTTTACTGTAAATGACTATTGCATGTGAATTAGAACTATTGGAAGTAAAATAGGTGTGTTTAAGTCATTTTAATGCCTGAAATTGGTCGAAATAGAAGCTTCTGAGTAGGATAAAAAGTCTGTAAAAATGGCAATTTTGGTCACATTGAGGCTTCGAAAAGAAGTTATTCAACATGAGGCACAATCCAAATAACGTTTTGAATCAATTTTTCTACAGTCGAAAAAATCAATTTTCTGATGGAAAACAATGACCCGTGACCTGTCGAACTTTCTCCAGGTGGTCAGAAATGGAAATTTTTTAATATTAAATTTTTTGACTGTAATTGACTATTGCATGTGAATTATCACTCTTGGAACTAAAATAAGTGTGTTTAGAGTCATTTTAATGCCTGAAATTGGTCGAAATAGAAGCTTCTGAGTAGGAGAAAAAGTCTGTAAAAATGGCAATTTTGGTCACATTGACGCTTCAAAAAGTAGTTATTCAACATGAGGCACAATCCAAATGACATTTTGAATCAATTTTTCTACAGTCCAAAAAATCAATTTTCTGATGAAAAACGATGACCCGTGACCTGTCGAATTTTCTCCAGATGGTCAGAAATGGAAATTTTTTAATATTACATTTTTTTACTGTAATTGACTATTGCATGTGAATTATCACTCTTGGAACTAAAATAAGTGTGTTTAGAGTCATTTTAATGCCTGAAATTGGTCGAAATAGAAGCTTCTGAGTAGGAGAAAAAGTCTGTAAGAATGGAAATTTTGGTCACATTGAGGCTTCAAAAAGTAGTTATTCAACATGAGGCACAATCCAAATGACATTTTGAATCAATTTTTCTACAGTCCAAAAAATCAATTTTCTGATGAAAAACAATGACGCGTGACCTGTCGAATTTTCTCCAGATGGTCAGGAATAGTAATTTTTTTATGTTTAATTTTTTGAATGTAAATGACTATTGCATGTGAATTAGAACTCTTAGAACTAAAATAAGTGTGTTTAGAGTAATTTTATTGCCTGAAATTGGTCGAAATAGAAGCTTCTGAGTAGGAGAAAAGTCTGTAAAAATGGCAATTTTGGTCACATTGAGGCTTCGAAAAGTAGGTATTCAACATGAGGCACAATCTAAATGACATTTTGAATCAATTTTTCTACAGTCCAAAAAATCAATTTTCTGATGAAAAACGATGATCCGTGACCTGTCGAATTTTCTCCAGATGGTCAGAAATGGTAATATTTTAATGTTTAATTTTTTGAATGTAAATGACTATTGCATTTGAATTAGAATGCTTGGAACTAAAATAAGTGTGTTAGAGTCATTTTAATTCCTGAAATTGGTCGAAATAGAAGCTTCTGAGTAGGAGAAAAAGTCTGTAAAAATGGCAATTTTGGTCACATTGAGGCTTCAAAAAGTAGTTATTCAACATGAGGCACAATCCAAATGACATTTTGAATCAATTTTTCTACAGTCCAAAAAATCAATTTTCTGTAGAAAATCGATGACCCGTGACCTGTGGAACTTCCTCCATATGTTCAGAAATGGAAATTTTTTAATGTTTTGTTTTTTTACTGTAAATGACTATTGCATGTGAATTGGAACTATTTGAGCTAAAATAGGTGTGTTTAGAGTCATTTTAATGCCTGAAATTGGTCGAAATAGAAGCTTCTGAGTAGGATAAAAAGTCTGCAAAAATGGCAATTTTGGTCACATTGAGGCTTCGAAAAGTAGTTATTCAACATGAGGCATAATCCAAATGACCTTTTCAATCAATTTTTCTACAGTCCAAAAAATCAATTTTCTGATGAAAAACGATGACCCGTGACCTGTCGAATTTTCTCCAGATGGTCAGAAATGGTAATTTTTTAATGTTTAATTTTTTGAATGTAAATGACTATTGCATTTGAATTAGATCTCTTGGAAGTAAAATAAGTGTGTTTAGAGTCATTTTAATGCCTGAAATTGGTCGAAATAGAAGCTTGGGAGTAGGAGAAAAGTCTGTAAAAATGGCAATTTTGGTCACTTTGCGGCTTCAAAATGTAGTTATTTAACATGAGGCACAATCCAAATTACATTTTACATCAAATTTTCTACAGTCCAAAAAAATCAATTTTCTGATGAAAAACGATGACCCGTGACCTGTCGAACTTTCTCCAGATGGTCAATAATGGAAATTTTTTAATATTTAATTTTTTGACTGTAATTGACTATTGCATGTGAATTATCACTCTTGGAACTAAATAAGTGTGTTTAGAGCATGGGTACTCACAAACTTTCTCTCGGGGGCCAAATTTACAGTGTGGTTTGTGGCCGAGGGCCGCACCGGTGGGGGCGGGGTCAGTGGGGGAGGGGGCGGGGCTAAAGCCACAAAAAAACTGTGACCACGAGGTTGAACACAGGTCCCTGCAGCGGACGCCTACATCCACTGAGCCTCCAGACCCGATATATATATATATACACACATATACACTCGCTCTCTCTCTTTCCCTCCCTCTCTCTCTCTTTCCCTCCCTCTCTCTCCCCCCTTCCTCCCTCTGTCACCCTCTCTCTCCCTCTCCCTCCCTTTGTCACCCTCTCTCTCACTCCCTCCTTCTCCCTTTCCCTCCCTCTGTCACTCTCTCTCTCTCCCTCCCCCTCCCTTTCCCTCCCTCTGTCACCCTCTCTCCCTCCCCCTCCCTTTCCCTCCCTGTCACCCTCTCTCTCTCTCTCTCCCTCCCCCTCCCTTTCCCTCCCTCTGTCACCCTCTCCCTCCCCCTCCCTTTCCCTCCCTCGGTCACCCTCTCTCTCTCTCTCCCTCCCTTTCCCTCCCCCTCCCTTTCCCTCTCTCTCTCTCCCCTCCTACTCCCTTGCCCTCCCTCTGTCACCCTCTCTCTCTCTCCCCCTCCCTTTCCCTCCCTCTGTCACCCTCTCTCCCCCCCTCCCTTTCCCTCCCTGTCACCCTCTCTCTCTCTCTCCTTCCCCCTCCCTTTCCCTCCCTCTGTCACCCTCTCTACCTCCCCCTCCCTTTCCCTCCCCGTCACCCTCTCTCTCTCCCTCCCCCTCCCTTTCCCTCCCTGTCACCCTCTCTCTCTCTCTCTCCCTTTCCCTCCCTCTGTCACCCTCTCTCCCTCTGTCTCCCTCCCTCTGTCTCCCTCCCTTTGGCTCCCTCCCTCTGTCTCCCTCTCCCTCCGTCTCAACCCCTTTTGGCTCCCTCCCTCTGTCTCCTTCTCCCTCCGTCTCAACCCCTTTTGGCTCCCTCCCTCTGTCTCCCTGTTCCTTCCTCCTTTTCCCTCCCTCCCTCTCCCTCCGTCTTCCTCCCTCTACCTCCCTCCTTTTCCCTCCCTCCTTTTCCCTCTCTCCCTCCCTCTGTCTCCCTCCCTCTACCTCCCTTTGTCATCCTCTGTCATCTCACACTGCGCGTGTGCCAACCGGCTGACGCAGCTTCCAGGGCACACCAACAGCCGCACCCGAGCACTTCACAGGTCTTTAAAAGACCATTTGCATATCAATTGTTGTTTTTCACCTCTTCTGAGGCCCCGCAGCTCCACTCGGACTATCCCTGGAACGCCCGGCCCCCACAGAGCAGAGTCAGAGTCGCGCTGGTGCAACCGGACAGTGTTTAGGAACACTCATTATTTTAATTTTTTTTTAACCACGGGTACGATGTCATTAAGGTCCGCGGGCCGCCAAGGGAGGCTTGCCGGGCCTCAGGCGGCCCGCGGGCCGTACTATGAGTACCCGTGGTTTAGAGTCATTTTAATGCCTGAAATTGGTCGAAATAGAAGCTTGGGAGTAGGAGAAAAAGTCTGTAAAAATGGCAATTTTGGTCACATTGAGGCTTCGAAAAGTAGTTATACAACATGAGGCACAATCCAAATGACATTTTGAATCAATTTTTCTACAGTCCAAAAAATCTATTTTCTGATGAAAAACGATGACCCGTGACCTGTCGAACTTCCTCCAAATGGTCAGAAATTGAAATTTTTTAATGTTTTGTTTTTTGACTGTAAATGACTATTGCATGTGAATTAGAACTCTTGGAACTAAAATAAGTGTGTTTAGAGTCATTTTATTGCCTGAAATTCGTCGAAATAGAAGCTTCTGAGTAGGAGAAAAGTCTGTAAAAATGGCAATTTTGGTCACTTTGCGGCTTCAAAAAGTAGTTATTTAACATGAGGCACAATCCAAATTACATTTTACATCAAATTTTCTACAGTCCAAAAAAATCAATTTTCTGATGAAAAACGATGACCCGTGGCCTGTCGAACTTCCTCCAAATGGTTAGAAATTGAAATTTTTTAATGTTTTGTTTTTTGACTGTAAATGACTATTGCATGTGAATTAGAACTCTTAGAACTAAAATAAGCGTGGTTATTGTCATTTTAATGCCTGCAATTGGTCGAAATAGAAGCTTCTGAGTAGGAGAAAAAGTCTGTAAAATTGGCAATTTTGGTCACTTTGCGGCTTCAAAATGTAGTTATTTAACATGAGGCACAATCCAAATGACATTTTGAATCAATTTTTCTACAGTCCAAAAAATCAATTTTCTGATGAAAAACGATGACCCGTGACCTGTCGAATTTTCTCCAGATGGTCAGAAATGGTAATTTTTTAATGTTTAATTTTTTGAATGTAAATGACTATTGCATGTGAATTAGAACTCTTGGAACTAAAATAAGTGTGGTTATAGTCATTTTAATGCCTGAAATTGGTCGAAATAGAAGCTTCTGAGTAGGAGAAAAAGTCTGTAAAAATGATAATTTTGGTCACATTGAGGCTTCAAAAAGTAGTTATTCAACATGAGGCACAATCCAAATGAAATTTTGAATCAATTTTTCTACAGTCCAAAAAATCAATTTTCTGATGAAAAACGATGACCCGTGACCTGTCGAATTTTCTCCAGATGGTCAGAAATGGTAATTTTTTAATGTTTAATTTTTTGAATGTAAATGACTATTGCATGTGAATTAGAACTCTTGGAACTAAAATAAGTGTGGTTATAGTCATTTTAATGCCTGAAATTGGTCGAAATAGAAGCTTCTGAGTAGGAGAAAAAGTCTGTAAAATTGGCAATTTTGGTCACTTTGCGGCTTTAAAATGTAGTTATTCAACATGAGGCACAATCCAAATGACATTTTGAATCAAAATTTCTACAGTCCAAAAAATGAATTTTCTGATGTAAAACGATGACCCGTCGAACTTTCTCCAGATGGTCAGAAATGGGAATTTTTTAATGTTTTGTTTTTTGACTGTAAATGACTATTGCATGTGAATTAGAACTATTGGAACTAAAATAAGTGTGTTTAGAGTCATTTTAATGCCTGAAATTGGTCAAAATAGAAGCTTCTGAGTAGGTGAAAAAGTCTGTAAAAATGGCAATTTTAGTCACATTGAGGTCACAAAGTAGTTATTCAACATGAGGCACAATCCAAATGACATTTTGAATCAATTTTTCTAAAGTCCAAAAAATCAATTTTCTGATGAAAAACGATGAATCGTGACCTGTCGAACTTTCTCCAGATGGTCAGAAATGATAATTTTTTAATGTTTAATTTTTTGAATGTAAATGACTATTACATGTGAATTAGAACTCTTGGAACTAAAATAAGTGTGTTTAGAGTCATTTTATTGCCTGAAATTCGTCGAAATAGAAGCTTCTGAGTAGGAGAAAAGTCTATAAAAATGGCAATTTTGGTCACATTGAGGATTCAAAAAGTAGTTATTCAACATCAGGCACAATCCAAATGACATTTTGAATCAAAATTTCTACAGTCCAAAAAATCAATTTTCTGATGAAAAACGATGACCCGTGACCTGTCGAACTTTCTCCAGATGGTCAGAAATGGGAATTTTTTTATGTTTTGTTTTTTGACTTTAAATGACTATTGCATGTGAATTAGAACTCTTAGAACTAAAATAAGTGTGTTTATAGTCATTTTAATGCCTGAAATCGGTCGAAATAAAAGCTTCTGAGTAGGAGAAAAAGTCTGTAAAAATGGAAATTTGGTCACATTGAGGCTTCAAAAAGTAGTTATTCAACATGAGGCATAATCCAAATGACATTTTGAATCAATTTTTCTACAAACCAAAAAATCAATTTTTCTGATGAAAAACGATGACCCGTGACCTGTCGAACTTTCTCCAGATGGTCAGAAATGGGAATTTTTTTATGTTTTGTTTTTTGACTTTACATGACCATTGCATGTGAATTAGAACTCTTAGAACTAAAATAAGTGTGTTTAGAGTCATTTTAATGCCTGAAATTGGTCGAAATAAAAGCTTCTGAGTAGGAGAAAAAGTCTGTAAAAATGGAAATTTGGTCACATTGAGGCTTCAAAAAGTAGTTATTCAACATGAGGCATAATCCAAATGACATTTTGAATCAATTTTTCTACAAACCAAAAAATCAATTTTCTGATGAAAAACGATGACCCGTGACCTGTCGAACTTTCTCCAGGTGGTCAGAAATGGAAATTTTTTAATATTTAATTTTTTGACTGTAATTGACTATTGCATGTGAATTATCACTCTTGGAACTAAAATAAGTGTGTTTAGAGTCATTTTAATGCCTGAAATTGGTCGAAATAGAAGCTTCTGAGTAGGAGAAAAAGTCTGTAAGAATGGAAATTTTGGTCACATTGAGGCTTCAAAAAGTAGTTATTCAACATGAGGCACAATCCAAATGACATTTTGAATCAATTTTTCTACAGTCCAAAAAATCAATTTTCTGATGAAAAACGATGACGCGTGACCTGTCGAATTTTCTCCAGATGGTCAGGAATAGTAATTTTTTTATGTTTAATTTTTTGAATGTAAATGACTATTGCATGTGAATTAGAACTCTTAGAACTAAAATAAGTGTGTTTAGAGTCATTTTATTGCCTGAAATTGGTCGAAATAGAAGCTTCTGAGTAGGAGAAAAGTCTGTAAAAATGGCTATTTTGGTCACATTGAGGCTTCGAAAAGTAGTTATTCAACATGAGGCACAATCCAAATGACATTTTGAATCAATTTTTCTACAGTCCAAAAAATCAATTTTCTGATGAAAAACGATGATCCGTGACCTGTCGAATTTTCTCCAGATGGTCAGAAATGGTAATATTTTAATGTTTAATTTTTTTAATGTAAATGACTATTGCATTTGAATTAGAACTCTTGGAACTAAAATAAGTGTGTTAGAGTCATTTTAATTCCTGAAATTGGTCGAAATAGAAGCTTCTGAGTAGGAGAAAAAGTCTGTAAAAATGGCAATTTTGGTCACATTGAGGCTTCAAAAAGTAGTTATTCAACATGAGGCACAATCCAAATGACATTTTGAATCAATTTTTCTACAGTCCAAAAAATCAATTTTCTGTAGAAAATCGATGACCCGTGACCTGTGGAACTTCCTCCATATGTTCAGAAATGGAATTTTTTTAATGTTTTGTTTTTTTACTGTAAATGACTATTGCATGTGAATTGGAACTATTTGAGCTAAAATAGGTGTGTTTAGAGTCATTTTAATGCCTGAAATTGGTCGAAATAGAAGCTTCTGAGTAGGATAAAAAGTCTGCAAAAATGGCAATTTTGGTCACATTGAGGCTTCGAAAAGTAGTTATTCAACATGAGGCACAATCCAAATAACGTTTTGAATCAATTTTTCTACAGTCGAAAAAATCAATTTTCTGATGGAAAACAATGACCCGTGACCTGTCGAACTTTCTCCAGGTGGTCAGAAATGGAAATTTTTTGATGTTTTGTTTTTTTACTGTAAATGACTATTGCATGTGAATTAGAACTATTGGAAGTAAAATAGGTGTGTTTAAGTCATTTTAATGCCTGAAATTGGTCGAAATAGAAGCTTCTGAGTAGGATAAAAAGTCTAAAAATGGCAATTTTGGTCACATTGAGGCTTCGAAAAGAAGTTATTCAACATGAGGCACAATCCAAATAACGTTTTGAATCAATTTTTCTACAGTCGAAAAAATCAATTTTCTGATGGAAAACAATGACCCGTGACCTGTCGAACTTTCTCCAGGTGGTCAGAAATGGAAATTTTTTAATATTTAATTTTTTGACTGTAATTGACTATTGCATGTGAATTATCACTCTTGGAACTAAAATAAGTGTGTTTAGAGTCATTTTAATGCCTGAAATTGGTCGAAATAGAAGCTTCTGAGTAGGAGAAAAAGTCTGTAAGAATGGAAATTTTGGTCACATTGAGGCTTCAAAAAGTAGTTATTCAACATGAGGCACAATCCAAATGACATTTTGAATCAATTTTTCTACAGTCCAAAAAATCAATTTTCTGATGAAAAACGATGATGCGTGACCTGTCGAATTTTCTCCAGATGGTCATGAATAGTAATTTTTTTATGTTTAATTTTTTGAATGTAAATGACTATTGCATGTGAATTAGAACTCTTAGAACTAAAATAAGTGTGTTTAGAGTCATTTTATTGCCTGAAATTGGTCGAAATAGAAGCTTCTGAGTAGGAGAAAAGTCTGTAAAAATGGCTATTTTGGTCACATTGAGGCTTCGAAAAGTAGTTATTCAACATGAGGCACAATCCAAATGACATTTTGAATCAATTTTTCTACAGTCCAAAAAATCAATTTTCTGATGAAAAACGATGATCCGTGACCTGTCGAATTTTCTCCAGATGGTCAGAAATGGTAATATTTTAATGTTTAATTTTTTGAATGTAAATGACTATTGCATTTGAATTAGAACTCTTGGAACTAAAATAAGTGTGTTAGAGTCATTTTAATTCCTGAAATTGGTCGAAATAGAAGCTTCTGAGTAGGAGAAAAAGTCTGTAAAAATGGCAATTTTGGTCACATTGAGGCTTCAAAAAGTAGTTATTCAACATGAGGCACAATCCAAATGACATTTTGAATCAAAATTTCTACAGTCCAAAAAATCAATTTTCTGATGAAAAACGATGACCCGTGACCTGTCGAACTTTCTCCAGATGGTCAGAAATGGGAATTTTTTTATGTTTTGTTTTTTGACTTTAAATGACTATTGCATGTGAATTAGAACTCTTAGAACTAAAATAAGTGTGTTTATAGTCATTTTAATGCCTGAAATTGGTCGAAATAAAAGCTTCTGAGTAGGAGAAAAAGTCTGTAAAAATGGAAATTTGGTCACATTGAGGCTTCAAAAAGTAGTTATTCAACATGAGGCATAATCCAAATGACATTTTGAATCAATTTTTCTACAAACCAAAAAATCAATTTTCTGATGAAAAACGATGACCCGTGACCTGTCGAATTTTCTCCAGATGGTCAGAAATGGTAATTTTTTAATGTTTAATTTTTTGAATGTAAATGACTATTGCATGTGAATTAGAACTCTTAAAACTAAAATAAGTGTGTTTAGAGTCATTTTATTGCCTGAAATTGGTCAAAATAGAAGCTTCTGAGTAGGAGAAAAGTCTGTAAAAATGGCAATTTTGGTCACATTGAGGCTTCGAAAAGTAGTTATTCAACATGAGGCACAATCCAAATGACATTTTGAATCAATTTTTCTACAGTCCAAAAAATCAATTTTCTGATGAAAAACGATGATCCGTGACCTGTCGAATTTTCTCCAGATGGTCAGAAATGGTAATATTTTAATGTTTAATTTTTTTAATGTAAATGACTATTGCATTTGAATTAGAACTCTTGGAACTAAAATAAGTGTGTTAGAGTCATTTTAATTCCTGAAATTGGTCGAAATAGAAGCTTCTGAGTAGGAGAAAAAGTCTGTAAAAATGGCAATTTTGGTCACATTGAGGCTTCAAAAAGTAGTTATTCAACATGAGGCACAATCCAAATGACATTTTGAATCAATTTTTCTACAGTCAAAAAATAAATTTTCTGATGAAAAACTATGACCCGTGACCTGTCGAATTTTCTCCAGATGGTCAGAAATTGAAATTTTTTAATGTTTTGTTTTTTGAATGTAAATGACTATTGCATGTGAATTAGAACTCTTGGAACTAAAATAAGTGTGTTTAGAGTCATTTTAATGCCTGAAATTGGTCGAAATAGAAGCTTCTGAGTAGGTGAAAAAGTCTGTAAAAATGGCAATTTTGGTCACATTGAGGCTTCAAAAAGTAGTTATTCAACATGAGGGTCAATCCAAATGACATTTTGAATACATTTTTCCACAGTCCAAAAAATCAATTTTCTGATGAAAAACGTTGACCCGTGACCTGTCGAATTTTCTGCAGATGGTCAGAAATTGAAATTTTTTAATGTTTTGTTTTTTGACTGTAAATGACTTGCATGTGAATTAGAACTCTTGGAACTAAAATAAGTGTGTTTAGAGTCATTTTAATGCCTGATATTGGTCGAAATAGAAGCTTCTGAGTAGGATAAAAAGTCTGTAAAAATGGCAATTTTGGTCACATTGAGGCTTCGAAAAGTAGTTATTCAACATGAGGCATAATCCAAATGACATTTTCAATCAATTTTTCTACAGTCCAAAAAATCAATTTTCTGATGAAAAACGATGACCCGTGACCTGTCGAATTTTCTCCAGATGGTCAGAAATGGTAATTTTTTAATGTTTAATTTTTTGAATGTAGATGACTATTGCATGTGAATTACAACTATTGGAACTAAAATAGGTGTGTTTAGAGTCATTTTAATGCCTGAAATTGGTCGAAATAGAAGCTTCTGAGTAGGATAAAAAGTCTGTAAAAATGGCAATTTTGGTCACATTGAGGCTTCAAAAAGTAGTTATTCAACATGAGGCTCAATCCAAATGACATTTTGAATACATTTTTCTACAGTCCAAAAAATCAATTTTCTGATGAAAAAAGATGACCCGTGACCTGTCAAATTTTCTGCAGATGGTCAGAAATGGTAATTTTTTAATGTTTAATTTTTTTGAATGTAAATGACTATTGCATGTGAATTAGAACTCTTGGAACTAAAATAAGTGTGTTTAAAGTCATTTTAATGCCTGAAATTGGTCAAAATAGAAGCTTCTGAGTAGGAGAAAAAGTCTGTAAAAATGGCAATTTTGGTCACATTGAGGCTTCAAAAAGTAGTTATTCAACATGAGGCACAATCCAAATGACATTTTGAATACATTTTTCTACAGTCCAAAAAATCTATTTTCTGATGAAAATCGATGACCCGTGACCTGTCGAACTTCCTCCAAATGGTCAGAAATTGAAATTTTTTAATGTTTTGTTTTTTGACTGTAAATGACTATTGCATGTGAATTAGAACTCTTAGAACTAAAATAAGTGTGGTTATAGTCATTTTAATGCCTGAAATTGGTCGAAATAGAAGCTTCTGAGTAGGAGAAAAAGTCTGTAAAATTGGCAATTTTGGTCACTTTGCGGCTTCAAAAAGTAGTTATTTATCATGAGGCACAATCCAAATTACATTTTACATCACATTTTCTACAGTCCAAAAAAATCAATTTTCTGATGAAAACGATGACCTGTGACCTGTCGAATTTTTTCCAGATGGTCAGAAATGGTAATTTTGTAATGTTTAATTTTTTTAATGTAAATGACTATTGCATTTGAATTAGAACTCTTGGAACTAAAATAAGTGTGTTTAAAGTCATTTTAATGCCTGAAATTGGTCGAAATAGAAGCTTCAGAGTAGGAGAAAAGTCTGTAAAAATGGCAATTTTGGTCACATTGAGGCTTCAAAAAGTAGTTATTCAACATGAGGCATAAACCAAATGACATTTTGAATCAATTTTTCTACAGTAAAAAAAATCAATTTTCTGATGAAAAACGATGACCCGTGACCTGTCGAATTTTCTACAGATGGTCAGAAATGGTAATATTTTAATGTTTAATTTTTTTAATGTAAATTACTATTGCATGTGAATTATCACTTTTGGAACTAAAAATAAGTGTGTTTAGAGTCATTTTAATGCCTGAAATTGGTTGAAATAGAAGCTTCTGAGAAGGAGAAAAAGTCGGTAAAAATGGCAATTTTTGTCACATTGCGGCTTCAAAAAGTAGTTATTTAACATGATGCACAATCCAAATGACATTTTTAATCAATTTTTCTACAAACCAAAAAATCAATTTTTCTGATGAAAAACGATGACCCGTGACCTGTCGAATTTTCTCCAGATGGTCAGAAATGGTAATATTTTAATGTTTAATTTTTTGAATGTAAATGACTATTGCATTTGAATTAGAACTCTTGGAACTAAAATAGGTGTCTTTAGAGTCATTTTATTGCCTGAAATTGGTCGGAATAGAAGCTTTTTAGTAGGAGAAAAAGTCTGTAAAAATGGCAATTTTGGTCACATTGAGGCTTCAAAAAGTAGTTATTCAACATGAGGCAGAATCCAAATGACATTTTGAATCAAAATTTCTACAGTCCAAAAAATGAATTTTCTGATGTAAAACAATGACCCGTCGAACTTTCTCCAGATGGTCAGAAATGGGAATTTTTTAATGTTTTGTTTTTTGACTGTAAATGACTATTGCATGTGAATTGAACTATTGGAACTAAAATAAGTGTGTTTAGAGTCATTTTATTGCCTGAAATTCGTCGAAATAGAAGCTTCTGAGTAGGAGAAAAGTCTGTAAAAATGGCAATTTTGGTCACATTGAGGATTCAAAAAGTAGTTATTCAACATCAGGCACAATCCAAATGACATTTTGAATCAAAATTTCTACAGTCCAAAAAATCAATTTTCTGATGAAAAACGATGACCCGTGACCTGTCGAACTTTCTCCAGATGGTCAGAAATGGGAATTTTTTTATGTTTTGTTTTTTGACTTTAAATGACTATTGCATGTGAATTAGAACTCTTAGAACTAAAATAAGTGTGTTCATAGTCATTTTAATGCCTGAAATTGGTCGAAATAAAAGCTTCTGAGTAGGAGAAAAAGTCTGTAAAAATGGAAATTTGGTCACATTGAGGCTTCAAAAAGTAGTTATTCAACATGAGGCATAATCCAAATGACATTTTGAATCAATTTTTCTACAAACCAAAAAATCAATTTTCTGATGAAAAACGATGACCCGTGACCTGTCGAACTTTCTCCAGGTGGTCAGAAATGGAAATTTTTTAATATTTAATTTTTTGACTGTAATTGACTATTGCATGTGAATTATCACTCTTGGAACTAAAATAAGTGTGTTTAGAGTCATTTTAATGCCCGAAATTGGTCGAAATAGAAGCTTCTGAGTAGGAGAAAAAGTCTGTAAAATTGGCAATTTTGGTCACATTGCGGCTTCAAAAAGTAGTTATTTAACACGAGGCACAATCCAAATGACATTTTACATCAAATTTATTAAAGTCCAAAAAATCAATTTTCTAATGAAAAACGATGACCCGTGACCTGTCGAATTTTCTCCAGATGGTCAGAAATGGTAATTTTTTAATGTTTAATTTTTTGAATGTAAATGACTATTGCATGTGAATTAGAACTCTTAGAACTAAAATAAGTGTGTTTAGAGTCATTTTATTGCCTGAAATTCGTCGAAATAGAAGCATCTAAGTAGGAGAAAAGTCTGTAAAAATGGCAATTTTGGTCACATTGAGGCTTCGAAAAGTAGTTATTGAACATGAGGCTCAATCCAAATGACATTTTGAATAAATTTTTCTACAGTCCAAAAAATCAATTTTTTGATAAAAAACGATGACCCGTGACCTGTCGAATTTTCTGCAGATGGTCAGAAATGGTAATTTTTTAATGTTTAATTTTTGGAATGTAAATGACTATTGCATGTGAATTAGAACTCTTGGAACTAAAATAAGTGTGTCTAGAGTCATTTTAATGCCTGAAATTGGTTGAAATAGAAGCTTCCGAGTAGTAGAAAAATCTGTAAAAATGGCAATTTTGGTCACATTGCGGCTTCAAAAAGTAGTTATTTAACATGAGGCATAATCCAAATGACATTTTGAATCAATTTTTCTACAAACCAAAAAATCAATTTTCTGATGAAAAACGATGACCCGTGACCTGTCGAACTTTCTCCAGGTGGTCAGAAATGGAAATTTTTTAATATTTAATTTTTTGACTGTAATTGACTATTGCATGTGAATTATCACTCTTGGAACTAAAATAAGTGTGTTTAGAGTCATTTTAATGCCCGAAATTGGTCGAAATAGAAGCTTCTGAGTAGGTGAAAAAGTCTGTAAAATTGGCAATTTTGGTCACATTGCGGCTTCAAAAAGTAGTTATTTAACACGAGGCACAATCCAAATGACATTTTACATCAAATTTATTAAAGTCCAAAAAATCAATTTTCTAATGAAAAACGATGACCCGTGACCTGTCGAATTTTCTCCAGATGGTCAGAAATGGTAATTTTTTAATGTTTAATTTTTTGAATGTAAATGACTATTGCATGTGAATTAGAACTCTTAGAACTAAAATAAGTGTGTTTAGAGTCATTTTATTGCCTGAAATTCGTCGAAATAGAAGCATCTAAGTAGGAGAAAAGTCTGTAAAAATGGCAATTTTGGTCACATTGAGGCTTCGAAAAGTAGTTATTGAACATGAGGCTCAATCCAAATGACATTTTGAATAAATTTTTCTACAGTCTAAAAAATCAATTTTCTGATAAAAAAACGATGACCCGTGACCTGTCGAATTTTCTGCAGATGGTCAGAAATGGTAAATTTTTAATGTTTAATTTTTGGAATGTAAATGACTATTGCATTTGAATTAGAACTCTTGGAACTAAAATAAGTGTGTTAGAGTCATTTTAATTCCTGAAATTGGTCGAAATAGAAGCTTCTGAGTAGGAGAAAAAGTCTGTAAAATTGGCAATTTTGGTCACATTGCGGCTTCAAAAAGTAGTTATTTAACACGAGGCACAATCCAAATGACATTTTACATCAAATTTATTAAAGTCCAAAAAATCAATTTTCTAATGAAAAACGATGACCCGTGACCTGTCGAATTTTCTCCAGATGGTCAGAAATGGTAATTTTTTAATGTTTAATTTTTTGAATGTAAATGACTATTGCATGTGAATTAGAACTCTTAGAACTAAAATAAGTGTGTTTAGAGTCATTTTATTGCCTGAAATTCGTCGAAATAGAAGCATCTAAGTAGGAGAAAAGTCTGTAAAAATGGCAATTTTGGTCACATTGAGGCTTCGAAAAGTAGTTATTGAACATGAGGCTCAATCCAAATGACATTTTGAATAAATTTTTCTACAGTCCAAAAAATCAATTTTCTGATATAAAAACGATGACCCGTGACCTGTCGAATTTTCTGCAGATGGTCAGAAATGGTAATTTTTTAATGTTTAATTTTTGGAATGTAAATGACTATTGCATGTGAATTAGAACTCTTGGAACTAAAATAAGTGTGTCTAGAGTCATTTTAATGCCTGAAATTGGTTGAAATAGAAGCTTCCGAGTAGTAGAAAAAGTCTGTAAAAATGGCAATTTTGGTCACATTGCGGCTTCAAAAAGTAGTTATTTAACATGAGGCACAATCCAGATGACATTTTAAATCAAATTATCTGCAGTCCAAAAAATCAATTTTCTGATGAAAAACGATGACCCGTGACCTGTCAAACTTCCTCCAAATGGTCAGAAATGGAATTTTTTTGATGTTTTGTTTTTTTACTGTAAATGACTATTGCATGTGAATTAGAACTATTGGAAGTAAAATAGGTGTGTTTAAGTCATTTTAATGCCTGAAATTGGTCGAAATAGAAGCTTCTGAGTAGGATAAAAAGTCTATAAAAATGGCAATTTTGGTCACATTGAGGCTTCGAAAAGAAGTTATTCAACATGAGGCACAATCCAAATAACGTTTTGAATCAATTTTTCTACTGTCGAAAAAATCAATTTTCTGATGGAAAACAATGACCCGTGACCTGTCGAACTTTCTCCAGGTGGTCAGAAATGGAAATTTTTTAATATTTAAATTTTTGACTGTAATTGACTATTGCATGTGAATTATCACTCTTGGAACTAAAATAAGTGTGTTTAGAGTCATTTTAATGCCTGAAATTGGTCGAAATAGAAGCTTCTGAGTAGGAGAAAAAGTCTGTAAGAATGGAAATTTTGGTCACATTGAGGCTTCAAAAAGTAGTTATTCAACATGAGGCACAATCCAAATGACATTTTGAATCAATTTTTCTACAGTCCAAAAAATCAATTTTCTGATGAAAAACGATGACGCGTGACCTGTCGAATTTTCTCCAGATGGTCAGGAATAGTAATTTTTTTATGTTTAATTTTTTGAATGTAAATGACTATTGCATGTGAATTAGAACTCTTAGAACTAAAATAAGTGTGTTTAGAGTCATTTTATTGCCTGAAATTGGTCGAAATAGAAGCTTCTGAGTAGGAGAAAAGTCTGTAAAAATGGCAATTTTGGTCACATTGAGGCTTCGAAAAGTAGGTATTCAACATGAGGCACAATCTAAATGACATTTTGAATCAATTTTTCTACAGTCCAAAAAATCAATTTTCTGATGAAAAACGATGATCCGTGACCTGTCGAATTTTCTCCAGATGGTCAGAAATGGTAATATTTTAATGTTTAATTTTTTGAATGTAAATGACTATTGCATTTGAATTAGAATGCTTGGAACTAAAATAAGTGTGTTAGAGTCATTTTAATTCCTGAAATTGGTCGAAATAGAAGCTTCTGAGTAGGAGAAAAAGTCTGTAAAAATGGCAATTTTGGTCACATTGAGGCTTCAAAAAGTAGTTATTCAACATGAGGCACAATCCAAATGACATTTTGAATCAATTTTTCTACAGTCCAAAAAATCAATTTTCTGTAGAAAATCGATGACCCGTGACCTGTGGAACTTCCTCCATATGTTCAGAAATGGAAATTTTTTAATGTTTTGTTTTTTTACTGTAAATGACTATTGCATGTGAATTGGAACTATTTGAGCTAAAATAGGTGTGTTTAGAGTCATTTTAATGCCTGGAATTGGTCGAAATAGAAGCTTCTGAGTAGGATAAAAAGTCTGCAAAAATGGCAATTTTGGTCACATTGAGGCTTCGAAAAGTAGTTATTCAACATGAGGCATAATCCAAATGACATTTTCAATCAATTTTTCTACAGTCCAAAAAATCAATTTTCTGATGAAAAACGATGACCCGTGACCTGTCGAATTTTCTCCAGATGGTCAGAAATGCTAATTTTTTAATGTTTAATTTTTTTAATGTAAATGACTATTGCATGTGAATTAGAACTCTTAGAACTAAAATAAGTGTGTTTAGAGTCATTTTATTGCCTGAAATTCGTCGAAATAGAAGCTTCTGAGTAAGAGAAAAGTCTGTAAAAATGGCAATTTTGGTCACTTTGCAGCTTCAAAAAGTAGTTATTTAACATGAGGCACAATCCAAATTACATTTTACATCAAATTTTCTACAGTCAAAAAAATCAATTTTCTGATGAAAAACGATGACCCGTGACCTGTCGAATTTTCTCCAGATGGTCAGAAATGGTAATTTTTTAATGTTTAATTTTTTTAATGTAAATGACTATTGCATGTGAATTAGAACTCTTAGAACTAAAATAAGTGTGTTTAGAGTCATTTTATTGCCTGAAATTGGTCGAAATAGAAGCTTGGGAGTAGGAGAAAAGTCTGTAAAAATGGCAATTTTGGTCACTTTGCGGCTTCAAAATGTAGTTATTTAACATGAGGCACAATCCAAATTACATTTTACATCAAATTTTCTACAGTCCAAAAAAATCAATTTTCTGATGAAAAACGATGACTCGTGACCTGTCGAACTTTCTCCAGATGGTCAATAATGGAAATTTTTTAATATTTAATTTTTTGACTGTAATTGACTATTGCATGTGAATTATCACTCTTGGAACTAAATAAGTGTGTTTAGAGTCATTTTAATGCCTGAAATTGGTCGAAATAGAAGCTTGGGAGTAGGAGAAAAAGTCTGTAAAAATGGCAATTTTGGTCACATTGAGGCTTCGAAAAGTAGTTATACAACATGAGGCACAATCCAAATGACATTTTGAATCAATTTTTCTACAGTCCAAAAAATCAATTTTCTGATGAAAAACGATGACCCGTGACCTGTCGAACTTCCTCCAAATGGTTAGAAATTGAAATTTTTTAATGTTTTGTTTTTTGACTGTAAATGACTATTGCATGTGAATTAGAACTCTTAGAACTAAAATAAGCGTGGTTATTGTCATTTTAATGCCTGCAATTGGTCGAAATAGAAGCTTCTGAGTAGGAGAAAAAGTCTATAAAATTGGCAATTTTGGTCACTTTGCGGCTTCAAAATGTAGTTATTTAAAATGAGGCACAATCCAAATGACATTTTGAATCAATTTTTCTACAGTCCAAAAAATCAATTTTCTGATGAAAAACGATGACCCGTGACCTGTCGAATTTTCTCCAGATGGTCAGAAATGGTAATTTTTTAATGTTTAATTTTTTGAATGTAAATGACTATTGCATGTGAATTAGAACTCTTGGAACTAAAATAAGTGTGGTTATAGTCATTTTAATGCCTGAAATTGGTCGAAATAGAAGCTTCTGAGTGGGAGAAAAAGTCTGTAAAAATGATAATTTTGGTCACATTGAGGCTTCAAAAAGTAGTTATTCAACATGAGGCACAATCCAAATGACATTTTGAATCAATTTTTCTACAGTCCAAAAAATCAATTTTCTGATGAAAAACGATAACCCGTGACCTGTCGAATTTTCTGCAGATGGTCAGAAATGGTAATTTTTTAATGTTTAATTTTTTGAATGTAAATGACTATTGCATGTGAATTAGAACTCTTGGAACTAAAATAAGTGTGGTTATAGTCATTTTAATGCCTGAAATTGGTCGAAATGGAAGCTTCTGAGTAGGAGAAAAAGTCTGTAAAATTGGCAATTTTGGTCACTTTGCGGCTTTAAAATGTAGTTATTCAACATGAGGCACAATCCAAATGACATTTTGAATCAAAATTTCTACAGTCCACAAAATGAATTTTCTGATGTAAAACGATGACCCGTCGAACTTTCTCCAGATGGTCAGAAATGGGAATTTTTTAATGTTTTGTTTTTTGACTGTAAATGACTATTGCATGTGAATTAGAACTATTGGAACTAAAATAAGTGTGTTTAGAGTCATTTTAGTGCCTGAAATTGGTCAAAATAGAAGCTTCTGAGTAGGTGAAAAAGTCTGTAAAAATGGCAATTTTAGTCACATTGAGGTCACAAAGTAGTTATTCAACATGAGGCACAATCCAAATGACATTTTGAATCAATTTTTCTAATGTCCAAAAAATCAATTTTCTGATGAAAAACGATGAATCGTGACCTGTCGAACTTTCTCCAGATGGTCAGAAATGATAATTTTTTAATGTTTAATTTTTTGAATGTAAATGACTATTACATGTGAATTAGAACTCTTGGAACTAAAATAAGTGTGTTTAGAGTCATTTTATTGCCTGAAATTCGTCGAAATAGAAGCTTCTGAGTAGGAGAAAAGTCTATAAAAATGGCAATTTTGGTCACATTGAGGATTCAAAAAGTAGTTATTCAACATCAGGCACAATCCAAATGACATTTTGAATCAAAATTTCTACAGTCCAAAAAATCAATTTTCTGATGAAAAACGATGATCCGTGACCTGTCGAATTTTCTCCAGATGGTCAGAAATGGTAATATTTTAATGTTTAATTTTTTGAATGTAAATGACTATTGCATTTGAATTAGAACTCTTGGAACTAAAATAAGTGTGTTAGAGTCATTTTAATTCCTGAAATTGGTCGAAATAGAAGCTTCTGAGTAGGAGAAAAAGTCTGTAAAAATGGCAATTTTGGTCACATTGAGGCTTCAAAAAGTAGTTATTCAACATGAGGCACAATCCAAATGACATTTTGAATCAATTTTTCTACAGTCAAAAAATAAATTTTCTGATGAAAAACGATGACCCGTGACCTGTCGAATTTTCTCCAGATGGTCAGAAATTGAAATTTTTTAATGTTTTGTTTTTTGAATGTAAATGACTATTGCATGTGAATTAGAACTCTTGGAACTAAAATAAGTGTGTTTAGAGTCATTTTAATGCCTGAAATTGGTCGAAATAGAAGCTTCTGAGTAGGTGAAAAAGTCTGTAAAAATGGCAATTTTGGTCACATTGAGGCTTCAAAAAGTAGTTATTCAACATGAGGGTCAATCCAAATGACATTTTGAATACATTTTTCTACAGTCCAAAAAATCAATTTTCTGATGAAAAAAGTTGACCCGTGACCTGTCGAATTTTCTGCAGATGGTCAGAAATGGTAATTTTTTAATGTTTAATTTTTTGAATGTAAATGACTATTGCATGTGAATTAGAACTCTTAAAACTAAAATAAGTGTGTTTAGAGTCATTTTATTGCCTGAAATTGGTCGAAATAGAAGCTTCTGAGTAGGAGAAAAGTCTGTAAAAATGGCAATTTTGGTCACATTGAGGCTTCGAAAAGTAGTTATTCAACATGAGGCACAATCCAAATGACATTTTGAATCAATTTTTCTACAGTCCAAAAAATCAATTTTCTGATGAAAAACGATGATCCGTGACCTGTCGAATTTTCTCCAGATGGTCAGAAATGGTAATATTTTAATGTTTAATTTTTTGAATGTAAATGACTATTGCATTTGAATTAGAACTCTTGGAACTAAAATAAGTGTGTTAGAGTCATTTTAATTCCTGAAATTGGTCGAAATAGAAGCTTCTGAGTAGGAGAAAAAGTCTGTAAAAACGGCAATTTTGGTCACATTGAGGCTTCAAAAAGTAGTTATTCAACATGAGGCACAATCCAAATGACATTTTGAATCAATTTTTCTACAGTCAAAAAATAAATTTTCTGATGAAAAACGATGACCCGTGACCTGTCGAATTTTCTCCAGATGGTCAGAAATTGAAATCTTTTAATGTTTTGTTTTTTGAATGTAAATGACTATTGCATGTGAATTAGAACTCTTGGAACTAAAATAAGTGTGTTTAGAGTCATTTTAATGCCTGAAATTGGTCAAAATAGAAGCTTCTGAGTAGGTGAAAAAGTCTGTAAAAATGGCAATTTTGGTCACATTGAGGCTTCAAAAAGTAGTTATTCAACATGAGGCACAATCCAAATGACATTTTGAATCAATTTTTCTACAGTCCAAAAAAACAATTTTCTGATGAAAAATGATGACCAGTGACCTGTCGAACTTCCTCCAAATGGTCAGAAATTGACATTTTTTAATGTTTTGTTTTTTGACTGTAAATGACTATTGCATGTGAATTAGAACTCTTGGAACTAAAATAAGTGTGTTTAGAGTCATTTTAATGCCTGAAATTGGTCGAAATAGAAGCTTCTGAGTAGGATAAAAAGTCTGTAAAATTGGCAATTTTGGTCACTTTGCGGCTTCAAAATGTAGTTATTTAAAATGAGGCACAATCCAAATGACATTTTGAATCAATTTTTCTACAGTCCAAAAAATCAATTTTCTGATGAAAAACGATGACCCGTGACCTGTCGAATTTTCTCCAGATGGTCAGAAATGGTAATTTTTTAATGTTTAATTTTTTGAATGTAAATGACTATTGCATGTGAATTAGAACTCTTGGAACTAAAATAAGTGTGGTTATAGTCATTTTAATGCCTGAAATTGGTCGAAATAGAAGCTTCTGAGTGGGAGAAAAAGTCTGTAAAAATGATAATTTTGGTCACATTGAGGCTTCAAAAAGTAGTTATTCAACATGAGGCACAATCCAAATGACATTTTGAATCAATTTTTCTACAGTCCAAAAAATCAATTTTCTGATGAAAAACGATAACCCGTGACCTGTCGAATTTTCTGCAGATGGTCAGAAATGGTAATTTTTTAATGTTTAATTTTTTGAATGTAAATGACTATTGCATGTGAATTAGAACTCTTGGAACTAAAATAAGTGTGGTTATAGTCATTTTAATGCCTGAAATTGGTCGAAATGGAAGCTTCTGAGTAGGAGAAAAAGTCTGTAAAATTGGCAATTTTGGTCACTTTGCGGCTTTAAAATGTAGTTATTCAACATGAGGCACAATCCAAATGACATTTTGAATCAAAATTTCTACAGTCCACAAAATGAATTTTCTGATGTAAAACGATGACCCGTCGAACTTTCTCCAGATGGTCAGAAATGGGAATTTTTTAATGTTTTGTTTTTTGACTGTAAATGACTATTGCATGTGAATTAGAACTATTGGAACTAAAATAAGTGTGTTTAGAGTCATTTTAGTGCCTGAAATTGGTCAAAATAGAAGCTTCTGAGTAGGTGAAAAAGTCTGTAAAAATGGCAATTTTAGTCACATTGAGGTCACAAAGTAGTTATTCAACATGAGGCACAATCCAAATGACATTTTGAATCAATTTTTCTAATGTCCAAAAAATCAATTTTCTGATGAAAAACGATGAATCGTGACCTGTCGAACTTTCTCCAGATGGTCAGAAATGATAATTTTTTAATGTTTAATTTTTTGAATGTAAATGACTATTACATGTGAATTAGAACTCTTGGAACTAAAATAAGTGTGTTTAGAGTCATTTTATTGCCTGAAATTCGTCGAAATAGAAGCTTCTGAGTAGGAGAAAAGTCTATAAAAATGGCAATTTTGGTCACATTGAGGATTCAAAAAGTAGTTATTCAACATCAGGCACAATCCAAATGACATTTTGAATCAAAATTTCTACAGTCCAAAAAATCAATTTTCTGATGAAAAACGATGATCCGTGACCTGTCGAATTTTCTCCAGATGGTCAGAAATGGTAATATTTTAATGTTTAATTTTTTGAATGTAAATGACTATTGCATTTGAATTAGAACTCTTGGAACTAAAATAAGTGTGTTAGAGTCATTTTAATTCCTGAAATTGGTCGAAATAGAAGCTTCTGAGTAGGAGAAAAAGTCTGTAAAAATGGCAATTTTGGTCACATTGAGGCTTCAAAAAGTAGTTATTCAACATGAGGCACAATCCAAATGACATTTTGAATCAATTTTTCTACAGTCAAAAAATAAATTTTCTGATGAAAAACGATGACCCGTGACCTGTCGAATTTTCTCCAGATGGTCAGAAATTGAAATTTTTTAATGTTTTGTTTTTTGAATGTAAATGACTATTGCATGTGAATTAGAACTCTTGGAACTAAAATAAGTGTGTTTAGAGTCATTTTAATGCCTGAAATTGGTCGAAATAGAAGCTTCTGAGTAGGTGAAAAAGTCTGTAAAAATGGCAATTTTGGTCACATTGAGGCTTCAAAAAGTAGTTATTCAACATGAGGGTCAATCCAAATGACATTTTGAATACATTTTTCTACAGTCCAAAAAATCAATTTTCTGATGAAAAAAGTTGACCCGTGACCTGTCGAATTTTCTGCAGATGGTCAGAAATGGTAATTTTTTAATGTTTAATTTTTTGAATGTAAATGACTATTGCATGTGAATTAGAACTCTTAAAACTAAAATAAGTGTGTTTAGAGTCATTTTATTGCCTGAAATTGGTCGAAATAGAAGCTTCTGAGTAGGAGAAAAGTCTGTAAAAATGGCAATTTTGGTCACATTGAGGCTTCGAAAAGTAGTTATTCAACATGAGGCACAATCCAAATGACATTTTGAATCAATTTTTCTACAGTCCAAAAAATCAATTTTCTGATGAAAAACGATGATCCGTGACCTGTCGAATTTTCTCCAGATGGTCAGAAATGGTAATATTTTAATGTTTAATTTTTTGAATGTAAATGACTATTGCATTTGAATTAGAACTCTTGGAACTAAAATAAGTGTGTTAGAGTCATTTTAATTCCTGAAATTGGTCGAAATAGAAGCTTCTGAGTAGGAGAAAAAGTCTGTAAAAACGGCAATTTTGGTCACATTGAGGCTTCAAAAAGTAGTTATTCAACATGAGGCACAATCCAAATGACATTTTGAATCAATTTTTCTACAGTCAAAAAATAAATTTTCTGATGAAAAACGATGACCCGTGACCTGTCGAATTTTCTCCAGATGGTCAGAAATTGAAATCTTTTAATGTTTTGTTTTTTGAATGTAAATGACTATTGCATGTGAATTAGAACTCTTGGAACTAAAATAAGTGTGTTTAGAGTCATTTTAATGCCTGAAATTGGTCGAAATAGAAGCTTCTGAGTAGGTGAAAAAGTCTGTAAAAATGGCAATTTTGGTCACATTGAGGCTTCAAAAAGTAGTTATTCAACATGAGGCACAATCCAAATGACATTTTGAATCAATTTTTCTACAGTCCAAAAAAACAATTTTCTGATGAAAAATGATGACCAGTGACCTGTCGAACTTCCTCCAAATGGTCAGAAATTGACATTTTTTAATGTTTTGTTTTTTGACTGTAAATGACTATTGCATGTGAATTAGAACTCTTGGAACTAAAATAAGTGTGTTTAGAGTCATTTTAATGCCTGAAATTGGTCGAAATAGAAGCTTCTGAGTAGGATAAAAAGTCTGTAAAAATGGCAATTTTGGTCACATTGAGGCTTCGAAAAGTAGTTATTCAACATGAGGCATAATCCAAATGACATTTTCAATCAATTTTTCTACAGTCCAAAAAAATCAATTTTCTGATGAAAAACGATGACCCGTGACCTGTCGAATTTTCTCCAGATGGTCAGAAATGGTAATTTTTTAATGTTTAATTTTTTGAATGTAGATGACTATTGCATGTGAATTACAACTATTGGAACTAAAATAGGTGTGTTTAGAGTCATTTTAATGCCTGAAATTGGTCGAAATAGAAGCTTCTGAGTAGGATAAAAAGTCTGTAAAAATGGCAATTTTGGTCACATTGAGGCTTCAAAAAGTAGTTATTCAACATGAGGCTCAATCCAAATGACATTTTGAATACATTTTTCTACAGTCCAAAAAATCAATTTTCTGATGAAAAAGGATGACCCGTGACCTGTCAAATTTTCTGCAGATGGTCAGAAATGGTAATTTTTTAATGTTTAATTTTTTTGAATGTAAATGACTATTGCATGTGAATTAGAACTCTTGGAACTAAAATAAGTGTGTTTAAAGTCATTTTAATGCCTGAAATTGGTCGAAATAGAAGCTTCTGAGTAGGAGAAAAAGTCTGTAAAAATGGCAAATTTGGTCACATTGAGGCTTCAAAAAGTAGTTATTCAACATGAGGCACAATCCAAATGACATTTTGAATAAATTTTTCTACAGTCCAAAAAATCTACTTTCTGATGAAAAACGATGACCCGTGACCTGTCGAACTTCCTCCAAATGGTCAGAAATTGAAATTTTTTAATGTTTTGTTTTTTGACTGTAAATGACTATTGCATGTGAATTAGAACTCTTAGAACTAAAATAAGTGTGGTTATAGTCATTTTAATGCCTGAAATTGGTCGAAATAGAAGCTTCTGAGTAGGAGAAAAAGTCTGTAAAATTGGCAATTTTGGTCACTTTGCGGCTTCAAAAAGTAGTTATTTATCATGAGGCACAATCCAAATTACATTTTACATCACATTTTCTACAGTCCAAAAAAATCAATTTTCTGATGAAAACGATGACCTGTGACCTGTCGAATTTTTTCCAGATGGTCAGAAATGGTAATTTTGTAATGTTTAATTTTTTTAATGTAAATGACTATTGCATTTGAATTAGAACTCTTGGAACTAAAATAAGTGTGTTTAAAGTCATTTTAATGCCTGAAATTGGTCGAAATAGAAGCTTCTGAGTAGGAGAAAAAGTCTGTAAAATTGGCAATTTTGGTCACTTTGCGGCTTTAAAATGTAGTTATTCAACATGAGGCACAATCCAAATGACATTTTGAATCAAAATTTCTACAGTCCACAAAATGAATTTTCTGATGTAAAACGATGACCCGTCGAACTTTCTCCAGATGGTCAGAAATGGGAATTTTTTAATGTTTTGTTTTTTGACTGTAAATGACTATTGCATGTGAATTAGAACTATTGGAACTAAAATAAGTGTGTTTAGAGTCATTTTAATGCCTGAAATTGGTCAAAATAGAAGCTTCTGAGTAGGTGAAAAAGTCTGTAAAAATGGCAATTTTAGTCACATTGAGGTCACAAAGTAGTTATTCAACATGAGGCACAATCCAAATGACCTTTTGAATCAATTTTTCTAAAGTCCAAAAAATCAATTTTCTGATGAAAAACGATGAATCGTGACCTGTCGAACTTTCTCCAGATGGTCAGAAATGATAATTTTTTAATGTTTAATTTTTTGAATGTAAATGACTATTACATGTGAATTAGAACTCTTGGAACTAAAATAAGTGTGTTTAGAGTCATTTTATTGCCTGAAATTCGTCGAAATAGAAGCTTCTGAGTAGGAGAAAAGTCTATAAAAATGGCAATTTTGGTCACATTGAGGATTCAAAAAGTAGTTATTCAACATCAGGCACAATCCAAATGACATTTTGAATCAAAATTTCTACAGTCCAAAAAATCAATTTTCTGATGAAAAACGATGACCCGTGACCTGTCGAACTTTCTCCAGATGGTCAGAAATGGGAATTTTTTTATGTTTTGTTTTTTGACCTTAAATGACTATTGCATGTGAATTAGAACTCTTAGAACTAAAATAAGTGTGTTTATAGTCATTTTAATGCCTGAAATTGGTCGAAATAAAAGCTTCTGAGTAGGAGAAAAAGTCTGTAAAAATGGAAATTTGGTCACATTGAGGCTTCAAAAAGTAGTTATTCAACATGAGGCACAATCCAAATGACATTTTGAATCAATTTTTCTAATGTCCAAAAAATCAATTTTCTGATGAAAAACGATGAATCGTGACCTGTCGAACTTTCTCCAGATGGTCAGAAATGATAATTTTTTAATGTTTAATTTTTTGAATGTAAATGACTATTACATGTGAATTAGAACTCTTGGAACTAAAATAAGTGTGTTTAGAGTCATTTTATTGCCTGAAATTCGTCGAAATAGAAGCTTCTGAGTAGGAGAAAAGTCAATAAAAATGGCAATTTTGGTCACATTGAGGATTCAAAAAGTAGTTATTCAACATCAGGCACAATCCAAATGACATTTTGAATCAAAATTTCTACAGTCCAAAAAATCAATTTTCTGATGAAAAACGATGACCCGTGACCTGTCGAACTTTCTCCAGATGGTCAGAAATGGTAATTTTTTAATGTTTAATTTTTTGAATGTAAATGACTATTGCATGTGAATTAGAACTCTTAAAACTAAAATAAGTGTGTTTAGAGTCATTTTATTGCCTGAAATTGGTCGAAATAGAAGCTTCTGAGTAGGTGAAAAAGTCTGTAAAAATGGCAATTTTGGTCACATTGAGGCTTCAAAAAGTAGTTATTCAACATGAGGCACAATCCAAATGACATTTTGAATCAATTTTTCTACAGTCAAAAAATAAATTTTCTGATGAAAAACGATGACCCGTGACCTGTCGAATTTTCTCCAGATGGTCAGAAATTGAAATTTTTTAATGTTTTGTTTTTTGAATGTAAATGACTATTGCATGTGAATTAGAACTCTTGGAACTAAAATAAGTGTGTTTAGAGTCATTTTAATGCCTGAAATTAGTCGAAATAGAAGCTTCTGAGTAGGTGAAAAAGTCTGTAAAAATGGCAATTTTGGTCACATTGAGGCTTCAAAAAGTAGTTATTCAACATGAGGGTCAATCCAAATGACATTTTGAATACATTTTTCTACAGTCCAAAAAATCAATTTTCTGATGAAAAACGTTGACCCGTGACCTGTCGAATTTTCTGCAGATGGTCAGAAATGGTAATTTTTTAATGTTTAATTTTTTTAATGTAAATGACTATTGCATGTGAATTAGAACTCTTGGAACTAAAATAAGTGTGTTTAGAGTCATTTTAATGCCTGAAATTGGTCGAAATAGAAGCTTCTGAGTAGGATAAAAAGTCTGTAAAAATGGCAATTTTGGTCACATTGAGGCTTCGAAAAGTAGTTATTCAACATGAGGCATAATCCAAATGACATTTTCAATCAATTTTTCTACAGTCCAAAAAAATCAATTTTCTGATGAAAAACGATGACCCGTGACCTGTCGAATTTTCTCCAGATGGTCAGAAATGGTAATTTTTTAATGTTTAATTTTTTGAATGTAGATGACTATTGCATGTGAATTACAACTATTGGAACTAAAATAGGTGTGTTTAGAGTCATTTTAATGCCTGAAATTGGTCGAAATAGAAGCTTCTGAGTAGGATAAAAAGTCTGTAAAAATGGCAATTTTGGTCACATTGAGGCTTCAAAAAGTAGTTATTCAACATGAGGCTCAATCCAAATGACATTTTGAATACATTTTTCTACAGTCCAAAAAATCAATTTTCTGATGAAAAAGGATGACCCGTGACCTGTCAAATTTTCTGCAGATGGTCAGAAATGGTAATTTTTTAATGTTTAATTTTTTGGAATGTAAATGACTATTGCATGTGAATTAGAACTCTTGGAACTAAAATAAGTGTGTTTAAAGTCATTTTAATGCCTGAAATTGGTCGAAATAGAAGCTTCTGAGTAGGAGAAAAAGTCTGTAAAAATGGCAAATTTGGTCACATTGAGGCTTCAAAAAGTAGTTATTCAACATGAGGCACAATCCAAATGACATTTTGAATAAATTTTTCTACAGTCCAAAAAATCTACTTTCTGATGAAAAACGATGACCCGTGACCTGTCGAACTTCCTCCAAATGGTCAGAAATTGAAATTTTTTAATGTTTTGTTTTTTGACTGTAAATGACTATTGCATGTGAATTAGAACTCTTAGAACTAAAATAAGTGTGGTTATAGTCATTTTAATGCCTGAAATTGGTCGAAATAGAAGCTTCTGAGTAGGAGAAAAAGTCTGTAAAATTGGCAATTTTGGTCACTTTGCGGCTTCAAAAAGTAGTTATTTATCATGAGGCACAATCCAAATTACATTTTACATCACATTTTCTACAGTCCAAAAAAATCAATTTTCTGATGAAAACGATGACCTGTGACCTGTCGAATTTTTTCCAGATGGTCAGAAATGGTAATTTTGTAATGTTTAATTTTTTTAATGTAAATGACTATTGCATTTGAATTAGAACTCTTGGAACTAAAATAAGTGTGTTTAAAGTCATTTTAATGCCTGAAATTGGTCGAAATAGAAGCTTCTGAGTAGGAGAAAAAGTCTGTAAAATTGGCAATTTTGGTCACTTTGCGGCTTTAAAATGTAGTTATTCAACATGAGGCACAATCCAAATGACATTTTGAATCAAAATTTCTACAGTCCACAAAATGAATTTTCTGATGTAAAACGATGACCCGTCGAACTTTCTCCAGATGGTCAGAAATGGGAATTTTTTAATGTTTTGTTTTTTGACTGTAAATGACTATTGCATGTGAATTAGAACTATTGGAACTAAAATAAGTGTGTTTAGAGTCATTTTAATGCCTGAAATTGGTCAAAATAGAAGCTTCTGAGTAGGTGAAAAAGTCTGTAAAAATGGCAATTTTAGTCACATTGAGGTCACAAAGTAGTTATTCAACATGAGGCACAATCCAAATGACCTTTTGAATCAATTTTTCTAAAGTCCAAAAAATCAATTTTCTGATGAAAAACGATGAATCGTGACCTGTCGAACTTTCTCCAGATGGTCAGAAATGATAATTTTTTAATGTTTAATTTTTTGAATGTAAATGACTATTACATGTGAATTAGAACTCTTGGAACTAAAATAAGTGTGTTTAGAGTCATTTTATTGCCTGAAATTCGTCGAAATAGAAGCTTCTGAGTAGGAGAAAAGTCTATAAAAATGGCAATTTTGGTCACATTGAGGATTCAAAAAGTAGTTATTCAACATCAGGCACAATCCAAATGACATTTTGAATCAAAATTTCTACAGTCCAAAAAATCAATTTTCTGATGAAAAACGATGACCCGTGACCTGTCGAACTTTCTCCAGATGGTCAGAAATGGGAATTTTTTTATGTTTTGTTTTTTGACCTTAAATGACTATTGCATGTGAATTAGAACTCTTAGAACTAAAATAAGTGTGTTTATAGTCATTTTAATGCCTGAAATTGGTCGAAATAAAAGCTTCTGAGTAGGAGAAAAAGTCTGTAAAAATGGAAATTTGGTCACATTGAGGCTTCAAAAAGTAGTTATTCAACATGAGGCACAATCCAAATGACATTTTGAATCAATTTTTCTAATGTCCAAAAAATCAATTTTCTGATGAAAAACGATGAATCGTGACCTGTCGAACTTTCTCCAGATGGTCAGAAATGATAATTTTTTAATGTTTAATTTTTTGAATGTAAATGACTATTACATGTGAATTAGAACTCTTGGAACTAAAATAAGTGTGTTTAGAGTCATTTTATTGCCTGAAATTCGTCGAAATAGAAGCTTCTGAGTAGGAGAAAAGTCTATAAAAATGGCAATTTTGGTCACATTGAGGATTCAAAAAGTAGTTATTCAACATGAGGCACAATCCAAATGACATTTTGAATCAATTTTTCTACAGTCCAAAAAATCAATTTTCTGATGAAAAACGATGATCCGTGACCTGTCGAATTTTCTCCAGATGGTCAGAAATGGTAATATTTTAATGTTTAATTTTTTGAATGTAAATGACTATTGCATTTGAATTAGAACTCTTGGAACTAAAATAAGTGTGTTAGAGTCATTTTAATTCCTGAAATTGGTCGAAATAGAAGCTTCTGAGTAGGAGAAAAAGTCTGTAAAAATGGCAATTTTGGTCACATTGAGGCTTCAAAAAGTAGTTATTCAACATGAGGCACAATCCAAATGACATTTTGAATCAATTTTTCTACAGTCAAAAAATAAATTTTCTGATGAAAAACGATGACCCGTGACCTGTCGAATTTTCTCCAGATGGTCAGAAATTGAAATTTTTTAATGTTTTGTTTTTTGAATGTAAATGACTATTGCATGTGAATTAGAACTCTTGGAACTAAAATAAGTGTGTTTAGAGTCATTTTAATGCCTGAAATTGGTCGAAATAGAAGCTTCTGAGTAGGTGAAAAAGTCTGTAAAAATGGCAATTTTGGTCACATTGAGGCTTCAAAAAGTAGTTATTCAACATGAGGGTCAATCCAAATGACATTTTGAATACATTTTTCTACAGTCCAAAAAATCAATTTTCTGATGAAAAACGTTGACCCGTGACCTGTCGAATTTTCTGCAGATGGTCAGAAATGGTAATTTTTTAATGTTTAATTTTTTGAATGTAAATGACTATTGCATGTGAATTAGAACTCTTAAAACTAAAATAAGTGTGTTTAGAGTCATTTTATTGCCTGAAATTGGTCGAAATAGAAGCTTCTGAGTAGGAGAAAAGTCTGTAAAAATGGCAATTTTGGTCACATTGAGGCTTCGAAAAGTAGTTATTCAACATGAGGCACAATCCAAATGACATTTTGAATCAATTTTTCTACGGTCCAAAAAATCAATTTTCTGATGAAAAACGATGATCCGTGACCTGTCGAATTTTCTCCAGATGGTCAGAAATGGTAATATTTTAATGTTTAATTTTTTGAATGTAAATGACTATTGCATTTGAATTAGAACTCTTGGAACTAAAATAAGTGTGTTAGAGTCATTTTAATTCCTGAAATTGGTCGAAATAGAAGCTTCTGAGTAGGAGAAAAAGTCTGTAAAAATGGCAATTTTGGTCACATTGAGGCTTCAAAAAGTAGTTATTCAACATGAGGCACAATCCAAATGACATTTTGAATCAATTTTTCTACAGTCAAAAAATAAATTTTCTGATGAAAAACGATGACCCGTGACCTGTCGAATTTTCTCCAGATGGTCAGAAATTGAAATTTTTTAATGTTTTGTTTTTTGAATGTAAATGAATATTGCATGTGAATTAGAACTCTTGGAACTAAAATAAGTGTGTTTAGAGTCATTTTAATGCCTGAAATTGGTCGAAATAGAAGCTTCTGAGTAGGTGAAAAAGTCTGTAAAAATGGCAATTTTGGTCACATTGAGGCTTCAAAAAGTAGTTATTCAACATGAGGGTCAATCCAAATGACATTTTGAATACATTTTTCTACAGTCCAAAAAATCAATTTTCTGATGAAAAACGTTGACCCGTGACCTGTCGAATTTTCTGCAGATGGTCAGAAATGGTAATTTTTTAATGTTTAATTTTTTTGAATGTAAATGACTATTGCATGTGAATTAGAACTCTTGGAACTGACATAGGTGTGTTTAAAGTCATTTTAATGCCTGAAATTGGTCGAAATAGAAGCTTCTGAGTAGGAGAAAAAGTCTGTAAAAATGGCAATTTTGGTCACATTGAGGCTTCAAAAAGTAGTTATTCAACATGAGGCACAATCCAAATGACATTTTGAATCAATTTTTCTACAGTCCAAAAAAACAATTTTCTGATGAAAAATGATGACCCGTGACCTGTCGAATTTTCTCCAGATGGTCAGAAATGGTAATTTTTTAATGTTTAATTTTTTGAATGTAAATGACTATTGCATGTGAATTAGAACTCTTAGATCTAAAATAAGTGTGTTTAGAGTCATTTTATTGCCTGAAATTCGTCGAAATAGAAGATTCTGAGTAGGAGAAAAGTCTGTAAAAATGGCAATTTTGGTCACATTGAGGCTTCGAAAAGTAGTTATTCAACATGAGGCACAATCCAAATGACATTTTGAATAAATTTTTCTACAGTCCAAAAAAATCAATTTTCTGATGAAAAACGATGACCCGTGACCTGTCGAACTTCCTCCAAATGGTCAGAAATTGACATTTTTTAATGTTTTGTTTTTTGACTGTAAATGACTATTGCATGTGAATTAGAACTCTTGGAACTAAAATAAGTGTGTTTAGAGTCATTTTAATGCCTGAAATTGGTCGAAATAGAAGCTTCTGAGTAGGATAAAAAGTCTGTAAAAATGGCAATTTTGGTCACATTGAGGCTTCGAAAAGTAGTTATTCAACATGAGGCATAATCCAAATGACATTTTCAATCAATTTTTCTACAGTCCAAAAAAATCAATTTTCTGATGAAAAACGATGACCCGTGACCTGTCGAATTTTCTCCAGATGGTCAGAAATGGTAATTTTTTAATGTTTAATTTTTTGAATGTAGATGACTATTGCATGTGAATTACAACTATTGGAACTAAAATAGGTGTGTTTAGAGTCATTTTAATGCCTGAAATTGGTCGAAATAGAAGCTTCTGAGTAGGATAAAAAGTCTGTAAAAATGGCAATTTTGGTCACATTGAGGCTTCAAAAAGTAGTTATTCAACATGAGGCTCAATCCAAATGACATTTTGAATACATTTTTCTACAGTCCAAAAAATCAATTTTCTGATGAAAAAGGATGACCCGTGACCTGTCAAATTTTCTGCAGATGGTCAGAAATGGTAATTTTTTAATGTTTAATTTTTTTGAATGTAAATGACTATTGCATGTGAATTAGAACTCTTGGAACTAAAATAAGTGTGTTTAAAGTCATTTTAATGCCTGAAATTGGTCGAAATAGAAGCTTCTGAGTAGGAGAAAAAGTCTGTAAAAATGGCAAATTTGGTCACATTGAGGCTTCAAAAAGTAGTTATTCAACATGAGGCACAATCCAAATGACATTTTGAATAAATTTTTCTACAGTCCAAAAAATCTACTTTCTGATGAAAAACGATGACCCATGACCTGTCGAACTTCCTCCAAATGGTCAGAAATTGAAATTTTTTAATGTTTTGTTTTTTGACTGTAAATGACTATTGCATGTGAATTAGAACTCTTAGAACTAAAATAAGTGTGGTTATAGTCATTTTAATGCCTGAAATTGGTCGAAATAGAAGCTTCTGAGTAGGAGAAAAAGTCTGTAAAATTGGCAATTTTGGTCACTTTGCGGCTTCAAAAAGTAGTTATTTATCATGAGGCACAATCCAAATTACATTTTACATCACATTTTCTACAGTCCAAAAAAATCAATTTTCTGATGAAAACGATGACCTGTGACCTGTCGAATTTTTTCCAGATGGTCAGAAATGGGAATTTTGTAATGTTTAATTTTTTTAATGTAAATGACTATTGCATTTGAATTAGAACTCTTGGAACTAAAATAAGTGTGTTTAAAGTCAATTTAATGCCTGAAATTGGTCGAAATAGAAGCTTCTGAGTAGGAGAAAAAGTCTGTAAAATTGGCAATTTTGGTCACTTTGCGGCTTTAAAATGTAGTTATTCAACATGAGGCACAATCCAAATGACATTTTGAATCAAAATTTCTACAGTCCACAAAATGAATTTTCTGATGTAAAACGATGACCCGTCGAACTTTCTCCAGATGGTCAGAAATGGGAATTTTTTAATGTTTTGTTTTTTGACTGTAAATGACTATTGCATGTGAATTAGAACTATTGGAACTAAAATAAGTGTGTTTAGAGTCATTTTAATGCCTGAAATTGGTCAAAATAGAAGCTTCTGAGTAGGTGAAAAAGTCTGTAAAAATGGCAATTTTAGTCACATTGAGGTCACAAAGTAGTTATTCAACATGAGGCACAATCCAAATGACCTTTTGAATCAATTTTTCTAAAGTCCAAAAAATCAATTTTCTGATGAAAAACGATGAATCGTGACCTGTCGAACTTTCTCCAGATGGTCAGAAATGATAATTTTTTAATGTTTAATTTTTTGAATGTAAATGACTATTACATGTGAATTAGAACTCTTGGAACTAAAATAAGTGTGTTTAGAGTCATTTTATTGCCTGAAATTCGTCGAAATAGAAGCTTCTGAGTAGGAGAAAAGTCTATAAAAATGGCAATTTTGGTCACATTGAGGATTCAAAAAGTAGTTATTCAACATCAGGCACAATCCAAATGACATTTTGAATCAAAATTTCTACAGTCCAAAAAATCAATTTTCTGATGAAAAACGATGACCCGTGACCTGTCGAACTTTCTCCAGATGGTCAGAAATGGGAATTTTTTTATGTTTTGTTTTTTGACTTTAAATGACTATTGCATGTGAATTAGAACTCTTAGAACTAAAATAAGTGTGTTTATAGTCATTTTAATGCCTGAAATTGGTCGAAATAAAAGCTTCTGAGTAGGAGAAAAAGTCTGTAAAAATGGAAATTTGGTCACATTGAGGCTTCAAAAAGTAGTTATTCAACATGAGGCACAATCCAAATGACATTTTGAATCAATTTTTCTAATGTCCAAAAAATCAATTTTCTGATGAAAAACGATGAATCGTGACCTGTCGAACTTTCTCCAGATGGTCAGAAATGGTAATTTTTTAATGTTTAATTTTTTGAATGTAAATGACTATTGCATGTGAATTAGAACTCTTAAAACTAAAATAAGTGTGTTTAGAGTCATTTTATTGCCTGAAATTGGTCGAAATAGAAGCTTCTGAGTAGGAGAAAAGTCTGTAAAAATGGCAATTTTGGTCACATTGAGGCTTCGAAAAGTAGTTATTCAACATGAGGCACAATCCAAATGACATTTTGAATCAATTTTTCTACAGTCCAAAAAATCAATTTTCTGATGAAAAACGATGATCCGTGACCTGTCGAATTTTCTCCAGATGGTCAGAAATGGTAATATTTTAATGTTTAATTTTTTGAATGTAAATGACTATTGCATTTGAATTAGAACTCTTGGAACTAAAATAAGTGTGTTAGAGTCATTTTAATTCCTGAAATTGGTCGAAATAGAAGCTTCTGAGTAGGAGAAAAAGTCTGTAAAAATGGCAATTTTGGTCACATTGAGGCTTCAAAAAGTAGTTATTCAACATGAGGCACAATCCAAATGACATTTTGAATCAATTTTTCTACAGTCAAAAAATAAATTTTCTGATAAAAAACGATGACCCGTGACCTGTCGAATTTTCTCCAGATGGTCAGAAATTGAAATTTTTTAATGTTTTGTTTTTTGAATGTAAATGACTATTGCATGTGAATTAGAACTCTTGGAACTAAAATAAGTGTGTTTAGAGTCATTTTAATGCCTGAAATTGGTCGAAATAGAAGCTTCTGAGTAGGTAAAAAAGTCTGTAAAAATGGCAATTTTGGTCACATTGAGGCTTCAAAAAGTAGTTATTCAACATGAGGGTCAATCCAAATGACATTTTGAATACATTTTTCTACAGTCCAAAAAATCAATTTTCTGATGAAAAACGTTGACCCGTGACCTGTCGAATTTTCTGCAGATGGTCAGAAATGGTAATTTTTTAATGTTTAATTTTTTGAATGTAAATGACTATTGCATGTGAATTAGAACTCTTAAAACTAAAATAAGTGTGTTTAGAGTCATTTTATTGCCTGAAATTGGTCGAAATAGAAGCTTCTGAGTAGGAGAAAAGTCTGTAAAAATGGCAATTTTGGTCACATTGAGGCTTCGAAAAGTAGTTATTCAACATGAGGCACAATCCAAATGACATTTTGAATCAATTTTTCTACAGTCCAAAAAATCAATTTTCTGATGAAAAACGATGATCCGTGACCTGTCGAATTTTCTCCAGATGGTCAGAAATGGTAATATTTTAATGTTTAATTTTTTGAATGTAAATGACTATTGCATTTGAATTAGAACTCTTGGAACTAAAATAAGTGTGTTAGAGTCATTTTAATTCCTGAAATTGGTCGAAATAGAAGCTTCTGAGTAGGAGAAAAAGTCTGTAAAAATGGCAATTTTGGTCACATTGAGGCTTCAAAAAGTAGTTATTCAACATGAGGCACAATCCAAATGACATTTTGAATCAATTTTTCTACAGTCAAAAAATAAATTTTCTGATGAAAAACGATGACCCGTGACCTGTCGAATTTTCTCCAGATGGTCAGAAATTGAAATTTTTTAATGTTTTGTTTTTTGAATGTAAATGACTATTGCATGTGAATTAGAACTCTTGGAACTAAAATAAGTGTGTTTAGAGTCATTTTAATGCCTGAAATTGGTCGAAATAGAAGCTTCTGAGTAGGTGAAAAAGTCTGTAAAAATGGCAATTTTGGTCACATTGAGGCTTCAAAAAGTAGTTATTCAACATGAGGGTCAATCCAAATGACATTTTGAATACATTTTTCTACAGTCCAAAAAATCAATTTTCTGATGAAAAACGTTGACCCGTGACCTGTCGAATTTTCTGCAGATGGTCAGAAATGGTAATTTTTTAATGTTTAATTTTTTTGAATGTAAATGACTATTGCATGTGAATTAGAACTCTTGGAACTGACATAAGTGTGTTTAAAGTCATTTTAATGCCTGAAATTGGTTGAAATAGAAGCTTCTGAGTAGGAGAAAAAGTCTGTAAAAATGGCAATTTTGGTCACATTGAGGCTTCAAAAAGTAGTTATTCAACATGAGGCACAATCCAAATGACATTTTGAATCAATTTTTCTACAGTCCAAAAAAACAATTTTCTGATGAAAAATGATGACCCGTGACCTGTCGAATTTTCTCCAGATGGTCAGAAATGGTAATTTTTTAATGTTTAATTTTTTGAATGTAAATGACTATTGCATGTGAATTAGAACTCTTAGATCTAAAATAAGTGTGTTTAGAGTCATTTTATTGCCTGAAATTCGTCGAAATAGAAGATTCTGAGTAGGAGAAAAGTCTGTAAAAATGGCAATTTTGGTCACATTGAGGCTTCGAAAAGTAGTTATTCAACATGAGGCACAATCCAAATGACATTTTGAATAAATTTTTCTACAGTCCAAAAAAATCAATTTTCTGATGAAAAACGATGACCCGTGACCTGTCGAACTTCCTCCAAATGGTCAGAAATTGACATTTTTTAATGTTTTGTTTTTTGACTGTAAATGACTATTGCATGTGAATTAGAACTCTTGGAACTAAAATAAGTGTGTTTAGAGTCATTTTAATGCCTGAAATTGGTCGAAATAGAAGCTTCTGAGTAGGATAAAAAGTCTGTAAAAATGGCAATTTTGGTCACATTGAGGCTTCGAAAAGTAGTTATTCAACATGAGGCATAATCCAAATGACATTTTCAATCAATTTTTCTACAGTCCAAAAAAATAAATTTTCTGATGAAAAACGATGACCCGTGACCTGTCGAATTTTCTCCAGATGGTCAGAAATGGTAATTTTTTAATGTTTAATTTTTTGAATGTAGATGACTATTGCATGTGAATTACAACTATTGGAACTAAAATAGGTGTGTTTAGAGTCATTTTAATGCCTGAAATTGGTCGAAATAGAAGCTTCTGAGTAGGATAAAAAGTCTGTAAAAATGGCAATTTTGGTCACATTGAGGCTTCAAAAAGTAGTTATTCAACATGAGGCTCAATCCAAATGACATTTTGAATACATTTTTCTACAGTCCAAAAAATCAATTTTCTGATGAAAAAGGATGACCCGTGACCTGTCAAATTTTCTGCAGATGGTCAGAAATGGTAATTTTTTAATGTTTAATTTTTTTGAATGTAAATGACTATTGCATGTGAATTAGAACTCTTGGAACTAAAATAAGTGTGTTTAAAGTCATTTTAATGCCTGAAATTGGTCGAAATAGAAGCTTCTGAGTAGGAGAAAAAGTCTGTAAAAATGGCAAATTTGGTCACATTGAGGCTTCAAAAAGTAGTTATTCAACATGAGGCACAATCCAAATGACATTTTGAATAAATTTTTCTACAGTCCAAAAAATCTACTTTCTGATGAAAAACGATGACCCGTGACCTGTCGAACTTCCTCCAAATGGTCAGAAATTGAAATTTTTTAATGTTTTGTTTTTTGACTGTAAATGACTATTGCATGTGAATTAGAACTCTTAGAACTAAAATAAGTGTGGTTATAGTCATTTTAATGCCTGAAATTGGTCGAAATAGAAGCTTCTGAGTAGGAGAAAAAGTCTGTAAAATTGGCAATTTTGGTCACTTTGCGGCTTCAAAAAGTAGTTATTTATCATGAGGCACAATCCAAATTACATTTTACATCACATTTTCTACAGTCCAAAAAAATCAATTTTCTGATGAAAACGATGACCTGTGACCTGTCGAATTTTCTCCAGATGGTCAGAAATGGTAATTTTTTAATGTTTAATTTTATGAATGTAAATGACTATTGCATGTGAATTAGAACTCTTGGAACTAAAATAAGTGTGGTTATAGTCATTTTAATGCCTGAAATTGGTCAAAATAGAAGCTTCTGAGTAGGAGAAAAAGTCTGTAAAAATGATAATTTGGTCACATTGAGGCTTCAAAAAGTAGTTATTCAACATGAGGCACAATCCAAATGACATTTTGAATCAATTTTTCTACAGTCCAAAAAATCAATTTTCTGATGAAAAACGATGACCCGTGACCTGTCGAACTTCCTCCAAATGGTCAGAAATTGAAATTTTTTAATGTTTTGTTTTTTGACTGTAAATGACTATTGCATGTGAATTAGAACTCTTGGAACTAAAATAAGTGTGTTTAGAGTCATTTTAATGCCTGAAATTGGTCGAATTAGAAGCTTCTGAGTAGGTGAAAAAGTCTGTAAAAATGGCAATTTTGGTCACATTGAGGCTTCAAAAAGTGGTTATTCAACACGAGGCTCAATCCAAATGACATTTGGAATCAATTTTTCTACAGTCCAAAAAATTCAATTTTGTGATGAAAGACGATGACCCGCGTGACCTGTCGAACTTCCTCCAAATGGTCAGAAATTGAATTTTTTTAATGTTTTGTTTTTTGACTGTAAATGACAATTGCATGTGAATTAGAACTCTTGGAACTAATATAAGTGTGTTTAGAGTCATTTTAATGCCTGAAATTGGTCGAATTAGAAGCTTCTGAGTAGGTGAAAAAGTCTGTAAAAATGGCAATTTTGGTCACATTGAGGCTTCGAAAAGTAGTTATTCAACATGAGGCACAATCCAAATGACGTTTTGAATCAATTTTTCTACAGTCCAAAAAAATCTATTTTCTGATGAAAAACGATGACCCGTGACCTGTCGAACTTTCTCCAGATGGTCAGAAATGGAAATTTTTTAATATTACATTTTTTGACTGTAATTGACTATTGCATGTGAATTATCACTCTTGGAACTAAAATAAGTGTGTTTAGAGTCATTTTAATGCCTGAAATTGGTCGAAATAGAAGCTTCTGAGTAGGAGAAAAAGTCTGTAAAAATGGCAATTTTGGTCACATTGACGCTTCAAAAAGTAGTTATTCAACATGAGGCACAATCCAAATGACATTTTGAATCAATTTTTCTACAGTCCAAAAAATCAATTTTCTGATGAAAAACGATGACCCGTGACCTGTCGAATTTTCTCCAGATGGTCAGAAATGGTAATTTTTTAATGTTTAATTTTTTGAATGTAAATGACTATTTCATGTGAATTATCATTCTTGGAACTAAAATAAGTGTGTTTAGAGTCATTTTAATGCCTGAAATTGCTCGAAATAGAAGCTTCTGAGTAGGAGAAAAGTCTGTAAAAATGGCAATTTTGGTCACATTGAGGCTTCGAAGTGAAGTTATTCCACATGAGGCACAATCCAAATGACATTTTGAATCAATTTTTCTACAGTCCAAAAAATCAATTTTCTGATGAAAAACGATGACCCGTGACCTGTCGAACTTTCTCCAGATGATCAGAAATGGAAATTTTTTAATATTTAATTTTTTGACTGTAATTGACTATTTCATGTGAATTATCATTCTTGGAACTAAAATAAGTGTGTTTAGGGTCATTTTAATGCCTGAAATTCGTCGAAATAGAAGCTTCTGAGTAGGAGAAAAGTCTGTAAAAATGGCAATTTTGGTCACATTGAGGCTTCGAAAAGAAGTTATTCAACATGAGGCACAATCCAAATGACATTTTGAATCAATTTTTCTACAGTCCAAAAAATCAATTTTCTGATGAAAAACGATGACCCGTGACCTGTCGAACTTTCTCCAGATGGTCAGAAATGGAAATGTTTTAATATTTAATTTTTTCACTGTAATTGACTATTGCATGTGAATTATCACTCTTGGAACTAAAATAAGTGTGTTTAGCGTCATTTTATTGCCTGAAATTGGTCGAAATAGAAGCTTCTGAGTAGGAGAAAAGTCTGTAAAAATGGCAATTTTGGTCACATTGAGGCTTCGAAAAGAAGTTATTCAACATGAGGCACAATCCAAATGACATTTTGAATCAATTTTTCTACAGTCCAAAAAATCAATTTTCTGATGAAAAACGATGACCCGTGACCTGTCGAACTTTCTCCAGATGGTCAGAAATAGAAATTTATTAATATTTAATTTTTTGACTGTAATTGACTATTGCATGTGAATTATCACTCTTGGAACTAAAATAAGTGTGTTTAGAGTCATTTTAATGCCTGCAATTCGTCGAAATAGAAGCTTCTGAGTAGGAGAAAAGTCTGTAAAAATGGCAATTTTGGTCACATTGAGGCTTCGAAAAGTAGTTATTTAACATGAGGCACAATCCAAATGACATTTTGAATCAATTTTTCTACAGTCCAAAAAATCCATTTTCTGATGAAAAACGATGACCCGTGACCTGTCGAACTTCCTCCAAATGGTCAGAAATTGAATTTTTTTAAAGTTTTGTTTTTTGACTGTAAATGACTATTGCATGTGAATTAGAACTCTTGGAACTAAAATAAGTGTGTTTAGAGTCATTTTAATGCCTGAAATTGGTCGAAATAGAAGCTTCTGAGTAGGATAAAAAGTCTGTAAAAATGGCAATATTGGTCACATTGAGGCTTCGAAAAGTAGTTATTCAACATGAGGCACAATCCAAATGACGTTTTGAATCAATTTTTCTACAGTCCAAAAAAATCTATTTTCTGATGAAAAACGATGACCCGTGACCTGTCGAACTTTCTCCAGATGGTCAGAAATGGAAATTTTTTAATATTAGATTTTTTGACTGTAATTGACTATTGCATGTGAATTATCACTCTTGGAACTAAAATAAGTGTGTTTAGAGTCATTTTAATGCCTGAAATTGGTCGAAATAGAAGCTTCTGAGTAGGAGAAAAAGTCTGTAAAAATGGCAATTTTGGTCACATTGAGGCTTCGAAAAGTAGTTATTCAACATGAGGCACAATCCAAATGACGTTTTGAATCAATTTTTCTACAGTCCAAAAAAATCTATTTTCTGATGAAAAACGATGACCCGTGACCTGTCGAACTTTCTCCAGATGGTCAGAAATGGAAATTTTTTAATATTACATTTTTTGACTGTAATTGACTATTGCATGTGAATTATCACTCTTGGAACTAAAATAAGTGTGTTTAGAGTCATTTTAATGCCTGAAATTGGTCGAAATAGAAGCTTCTGAGTAGGAGAAAAAGTCTGTAAAAATGGCAATTTTGGTCACATTGAGGCTTCAAAAAGTAGTTATTCAACATGAGGCACAATCCAAATGACATTTTGAATCAATTTTTCTACAGTCCAAAAAATCAATTTTCTGATGAAAAACGATGACCCGTGACCTGTCGAACTTCCTCCAAATGGTCAGAAATTGAAATTTTTTAATGTTTTGTTTTTTGACTGTAAGTGACTATTGCATGTGAATTAGAACTCTTGGAACTAAAATAAGTGTGTTTAGAGTCATTTTAATGCCTGAAATTGGTCGAATTAGAAGCTTCTGAGTAGGTGAAAAAGTCTGTAAAAATGGCAATTTTGGTCACATTGAGGCTTCAAAAAGTGGTTATTCAACACGAGGCTCAATCCAAATGACATTTGGAATCAATTTTTCTACAGTCCAAAAAATTCAATTTTGTGATGAAAGACAATGACCCGCGTGACCTGTCGAACTTCCTCCAAATGGTCAGAAATTGAATTTTTTTAATGTTTTGTTTTTTGACTGTAAATGACAATTGTATGTGAATTAGAACTCTTGGAACTAATATAAGTGTGTTTAGAGTCATTTTAATGCCTGAAATTGGTCGAAATAGAAGCTTCTGAGTAGGATAAAAAGTCTGTAAAAATGGCAATTTTGGTCACATTGAGGCTTCGAAAAGTAGTTATTCAACATGAGGCACAATCCAAATGACGTTTTGAATCAATTTTTCTACAGTCCAAAAAAATCTATTTTCTGATGAAAAACGATGACCCGTGACCTGTCGAACTTTCTCCAGATGGTCAGAAATGGAAATTTTTTAATATTAAATTTTTTGACTGTAATTGACTATTGCATGTGAATTATCACTCTTGGAACTAAAATAAGTGTGTTTAGAGTCATTTTAATGCCTGAAATTGGTCGAAATAGAAGCTTCTGAGTAGGAGAAAAAGTCTGTAAAAATGGCAATTTTGGTCACATTGACGCTTCAAAAAGTAGTTATTCAACATGAGGCACAATCCAAATGACATTTTGAATCAATTTTTCTACAGTCCAAAAAATCAATTTTCTGATGAAAAACGATGACCCGTGACCTGTCGAACTTTCTCCAGATGGTCAGAAATGGAAATTTTTTAATGTTTAATTTTTTGACTGTAATTGACTATTTCATGTGAATTATCATTCTTGGAACTAAAATAAGTGTGTTTAGAGTCATTTTAATGCCTGAAATTCGTCGAAATAGAAGCTTCTGAGTAGGAGAAAAGTCTGTAAAAATGGCAATTTTGGTCACATTGAGGCTTCGAAAAGAAGTTATTCAACATGAGGCACAATCCAAATGACATTTTGAATCAATTTTTCTACAGTCCAAAAAATCAATTTTCTGATGAAAAACGATGACCCGTGACCTGTCGAACTTTCTCCAGATGGTCAGAAATGGAAATTTTTTAATATTTAATTTTTTGACTGTAATTGACTATTGAATGTGAATTATCACTCTTGGAACTAAAATAAGTGTGTTTAGAGTCATTTTATTGCCTGAAATTGGTCGAAATAGAAGCTTCTGAGTAGGAGAAAAGTCAGTAAAAATGGCAATTTTGGTCACATTGAGGCTTCGAAAAGAAGTTATTCAACATGAGGCACAATCCAAATGACATTTTGAATCAATTTTTCTACAGTCCAAAAAATCAATTTTCTGATGAAAAACGATGACCTGTGACCTGTCGAACTTTCTCCAGATGGTCAGAAATGGAAATTTTTTAATATTTAATTTTTTCACTGTAATTGACTATTGCATGTGAATTATCACTCTTGGAACTAAAATAAGTGTGTTTAGCGTCATTTTATTGCCTGAAATTGGTCGAAATAGAAGCTTCTGAGTAGGAGAAAAGTCTGTAAAAATGGCAATTTTGGTCACATTGAGGCTTCAAAAAGAAGTTATTCAACATGAGGCACAATCCAAATGACATTTTGAATCAATTTTTCTACAGTCCAAAAAATCAATTTTCTGATGAAAAACGATGACCCGTGACCTGTCGAACTTTCTCCAGATGGTCAGAAATAGAAATTTTTTAATATTTAATTTTTTGACTGTAATTGACTATTGCATGTGAATTATCACTCTTGGAACTAAAATAAGTGTGTTTAGAGTCATTTTAATGCCTGAAATTGGTCGAAATAGAAGCTTCTGAGTAGGAGAAAAAGTCTGTAAAAATGGCAATTTTGGTCACATTGAGGCTTCGAAAAGTAGTTATTCAACATGAGGCACAATCCAAATGACGTTTTGAATCAATTTTTCTACAGTCCAAAAAAATCTATTTTCTGATGAAAAACGATGACCCGTGACCTGTCGAACTTTCTCCAGATGGTCAGAAATGTAAATTTTTTAATATTACATTTTTTGACTGTAATTGACTATTGCATGTGAATTATCACTCTTGGAACTAAAATAAGTGTGTTTAGAGTCATTTTAATGCCTGAAATTGGTCGAAATAGAAGCTTCTGAGTAGGAGAAAAAGTCTGTAAAAATGGCAATTTTGGTCACATTGAGGCTTCAAAAAGTAGTTATTCAACATGAGGCACAATCCAAATGACATTTTGAATCAATTTTTCTACAGTCCAAAAAATCAATTTTCTGATGAAAAACGATGACCCGTGACCTGTCGAACTTCCTCCAAATGGTCAGAAATTGAAATTTTTTAATGTTTTGTTTTTTGACTGTAAATGACTATTGCATGTGAATTAGAACTCTTGGAACTAAAATAAGTGTGTTTAGAGTCATTTTAATGCCTGAAATTGGTCGAATTAGAAGCTTCTGAGTAGGTGAAAAAGTCTGTAAAAATGGCAATTTTGGTCACATTGAGGCTTCAAAAAGTGGTTATTCAACACGAGGCTCAATCCAAATGACATTTGGAATCAATTTTTCTACAGTCCAAAAAATTCAATTTTCTGATGAAAAACGATGACCCGTGACCTGTCGAACTTTCTCCAGATGGTCAGAAATGGAAATTTTTTAATATTACATTTTTTGACTGTAATTGACTATTGCATGTGAATTATCACTCTTGGAACTAAAATAAGTGTGTTTAGAGTCATTTTAATGCCTGAAATTGGTCGAAATAGAAGCTTCTGAGTAGGAGAAAAAGTCTGTAAAAATGGCAATTTTGGTCACATTGACGCTTCAAAAAGTAGTTATTCAACATGAGGCACAATCCAAATGACATTTTGAATCAATTTTTCTACAGTCCAAAAAATCAATTTTCTGATGAAAAACGATGACCCGTGACCTGTCGAATTTTCTCCAGATGGTCAGAAATGGTAATTTTTTAATGTTTAATTTTTTGAATGTAAATGACTATTTCATGTGAATTATCATTCTTGGAACTAAAATAAGTGTGTTTAGAGTCATTTTAATGCCTGAAATTGGTCGAAATAGAAGCTTCTGAGTAGGAGAAAAGTCTGTAAAAATGGCAATTTTGGTCACATTGAGGCTTCGAAGTGAAGTTATTCCACATGAAGCACAATCCAAATGACATTTTGAATCAATTTTTCTACAGTCCAAAAAATCAATTTTCTGATGAAAAACGATGACCCGTGACCTGTCGAACTTTCTCCAGATGGTCAGAAATGGAAATTTTTTAATATTTAATTTTTTGACTGTAATTGACTATTTCATGTGAATTATCATTCTTGGAACTAAAATAAGTGTGTTTAGAGTCATTTTAATGCCTGAAATTCGTCGAAATAGAAGCTTCTGAGTAGGAGAAAAGTCTGTAAAAATGGCAATTTTGGTCACATTGAGGCTTCGAAAAGAAGTTATTCAACATGAGGCACAATCCAAATGACATTTTGAAACAATTTTTCTACAGTCCAAAATATCAATTTGCTGATAAAAAACGATGACCCGTGACCTGTCGAACTTTCTCCAGATGGTCAGAAATGGAAATTTTTTAATATTTAATTTTTTCACTGTAATTGACTATTGCATGTGAATTATCACTCTTGGAACTAAAATAAGTGTGTTTAGCGTCATTTTATTGCCTGAAATTGGTCGAAATAGAAGCTTCTGAGTAGGAGAAAAGTCTGTAAAAATGGCAATTTTGGTCACATTGAGGCTTCGAAAAGAAGTTATTCAACATGAGGCACAATCCAAATGACATTTTGAATCAATTTTTCTACAGTCCAAAAAATCAATTTTCTGATGAAAAACGATGACCCGTGACCTGTCGAACTTTCTCCAGATGGTCAGAAATGGAAATTTTTTAATATTTAATTTTTTGACTGTAATTGACTATTTCATGTGAATTATCATTCTTGGAACTAAAATAAGTGTGTTTAGAGTCATTTTAATGCCTGAAATTCGTCGAAATAGAAGCTTCTGAGTAGGAGAAAAGTCTGTAAAAATGGCAATTTTGGTCACATTGAGGCTTCGAAAAGAAGTTATTCAACATGAGGCACAATCCAAATGACATTTTGAATCAATTTTTCTACAGTCCAAAAAATCAATTTTCTGATGAAAAACGATGACCCGTGACCTGTCGAACTTTCTCCAGATGGTCAGAAATGGAAATTTTTTAATATTTAATTTTTTGACTGTAATTGACTATTGAATGTGAATTATCACTCTTGGAACTAAAATAAGTGTGTTTAGAGTCATTTTATTGCCTGAAATTGGTCGAAATAGAAGCTTCTGAGTAGGAGAAAAGTCTGTAAAAATGGCAATTTTGGTCACATTGAGGCTTTGAAAAGAAGTTATTCAACATGAGGCACAATCCAAATGACATTTTGAAACAATTTTTCTACAGTCCAAAATATCAATTTGCTGATAAAAAACGATGACCCGTGACCTGTCGAACTTTCTCCAGATGGTCAGAAATGGAAATTTTTTAATATTTAATTTTTTCACTGTAATTGACTATTGCATGTGAATTATCACTCTTGGAACTAAAATAAGTGTGTTTAGCGTCATTTTATTGCCTGAAATTGGTCGAAATAGAAGCTTCTGAGTAGGAGAAAAGTCTGTAAAAATGGCAATTTTGGTCACATTGAGGCTTCGAAAAGAAGTTATTCAACATGAGGCACAATCCAAATGACATTTTGAATCAATTTTTCTACAGTCCAAAAAATCAATTTTCTGATGAAAAACGATGACCCGTGACCTGTCGAACTTTCTCCAGATGGTCAGAAATAGAAATTTTTTAATATTTAATTTTTTGACTGTAATTGACTATTGCATGTGAATTATCACTCTTGGAACTAAAATAAGTGTGTTTAGAGTCATTTTAATGCCTGCAATTCGTCGAAATAGAAGCTTCTGAGTAGGAGAAAAGTCTGTAAAAATGGCAATTTTGGTCACATTGAGGCTTCGAAAAGTAGTTATTCAACATGAGGCACAATCCAAATGACATTTTGAATCAATTTTTCTACAGTCCAAAAAATCCATTTTCTGATGAAAAACGATGACCCGTGACCTGTCGAACTTCCTCCAAATGGTCAGAAATTGAATTTTTTTAAAGTTTTGTTTTTTGACTGTAAATGACTATTGCATGTGAATTAGAACTCTTGGAACTAAAATAAGTGTGTTTAGAGTCATTTTAATGCCTGAAATTGGTCGAAATAGAAGCTTCTGAGTAGGATAAAAAGTCTGTAAAAATGGCAATTTTGGTCACATTGAGGCTTCGAAAAGTAGTTATTCAACATGAGGCACAATCCAAATGACGTTTTGAATCAATTTTTCTACAGTCCAAAAAAATCTATTTTCTGATGAAAAACGATGACCCGTGACCTGTCGAACTTTCTCCAGATGGTCAGAAATGGAAATTTTTTAATATTACATTTTTTGACTGTAATTGACTATTGCATGTGAATTATCACTCTTGGAACTAAAATAAGTGTGTTTAGAGTCATTTTAATGCCTGAAATTGGTCGAAATAGAAGCTTCTGAGTAGGAGAAAAAGTCTGTAAAAATGGCAATTTTGGTCACATTGAGGCTTCAAAAAGTAGTTATTCAACATGAGGCACAATCCAAATGACATTTTGAATCAATTTTTCTACAGTCCAAAAAATCAATTTTCTGATGAAAAACGATGACCCGTGACCTGTCGAACTTCCTCCAAATGGTCACAAATTGAAATTTTTTAATGTTTTGTTTTTTGACTGTAAATGACTATTGCATGTGAATTAGAACTCTTGGAACTAAAATAAGTGTGTTTAGAGTCATTTTAATGCCTGAAATTGGTCGAATTAGAAGCTTCTGAGTAGGTGAAAAAGTCTGTAAAAATGGCAATTTTGGTCACATTGAGGCTTCAAAAAGTGGTTATTCAACACGAGGCTCAATCCAAATGACATTTGGAATCAATTTTTCTACAGTCCAAAAAATTCAATTTTGTGATGAAAGACGATGACCCGCGTGACCTGTCGAACTTCCTCCAAATGGTCAGAAATTGAATTTTTTTAATGTTTTGTTTTTTGACTGTAAATGACAATTGCATGTGAATTAGAACTCTTGGAACTAATATAAGTGTGTTTAGAGTCATTTTAATGCCTGAAATTGGTCGAAATAGAAGCTTCTGAGTAGGATAAAAAGTCTGTAAAAATGGCAATTTTGGTCACATTGAGGCTTCAAAAAGTAGTTATTCAACATGAGGCACAATCCAAATGACGTTTTGAATCAATTTTTCTACAGTCCAAAAAAATCTATTTTCTGATGAAAAACGATGACCCGTGACCTGTCGAACTTTCTCCAGATGGTCAGAAATGGAAATTTTTTAATATTAAATTTTTTGACTGTAATTGACTATTGCATGTGAATTATCACTCTTGGAACTAAAATAAGTGTGTTTAGAGTCATTTTAATGCCTGAAATTGGTCGAAATAGAAGCTTCTGAGTAGGAGAAAAAGTCTGTAAAAATGGCAATTTTGGTCACATTGACGCTTCAAAAAGTAGTTATTCAACATGAGGCACAATCCAAATGACATTTTGAATCAATTTTTCTACAGTCCAAAAAATCAATTTTCTGATGAAAAACGATGACCCGTGACCTGTCGAATTTTCTCCAGATGGTCAGAAATGGTAATTTTTTAATGTTTAATTTTTTGAATGTAAATGACTATTTCATGTGAATTATCATTCTTGGAACTAAAATAAGTGTGTTTAGAGTCATTTTAATGCCTGAAATTGGTCGAAATAGAAGCTTCTGAGTAGGAGAAAAGTCTGTAAAAATGGCAATTTTGGTCACATTGAGGCTTCGAAGTGAAGTTATTCCACATGAGGAACAATCCAAATGACATTTTGAATCAATTTTTCTACAGTCCAAAAAATCAATTTTCTGATGAAAAACGATGACCCGTGACCTGTCGAACTTTCTCCAGATGGTCAGAAATGGAAATTTTTTAATATTTAATTTTTTTACTGTAATTGACTATTTCATGTGAATTATCATTCTTGGAACTAAAATAAGTGTGTTTAGAGTCATTTTAATGCCTGAAATTCGTCGAAATAGAAGCTTCTGAGTAGGAGAAAAGTCTGTAAAAATGGCAATTTTGGTCACATTGAGGCTTCGAAAAGAAGTTATTCAACATGAGGCACAATCCAAATGACATTTTGAATCAATTTTTCTACAGTCCAAAAAATCAATTTTCTGATGAAAAACGATGACCCGTGACCTGTCGAACTTTCTCCAGATGGTCAGAAATGGAAATTTTTTAATATTTAATTTTTTGACTGTAATTGACTATTGAATGTGAATTATCACTCTTGGAACTAAAATAAGTGTGTTTAGAGTCATTTTAATGCCTGAAATTCGTCGAAATAGAAGCTTCTGAGTAGGAGAAAAGTCTGTAAAAATTGCAATTTTGGTCACATTGAGGCTTCGAAAAGAAGTTATTCAACATGAGGCACAATCCAAATGACATTTTGAATCAATTTTTCTACAGTCCAAAAAATCCATTTTCTGATGAAAAACGATGACCCGTGACCTGTCGAACTTTCTCCAGATGGTCAGAAATGGAAATTTTTTAATATTTAATTTTTTTACTGTAATTGACTATTGCATGTGAATTATCACTCTTGGAACTAAAATAAGTGTGTTTAGAGTCATTTTAATGCCTGCAATTCGTCGAAATAGAAGCTTCTGAGTAGGAGAAAAGTCTGTAAAAATGGCAATTTTGGTCACATTGAGGCTTCGAAAAGTAGTTATTCAACATGAGGCACAATCCAAATGACATTTTGAATCAATTTTTCTGCAGTCCAAAAAATCCATTTTCTGATGAAAAACGATGACCCGTGACCTGTCGAACTTCCTCCAAATGGTCAGAAATTGAATTTTTTTAAAGTTTTGTTTTTTGACTGTAAATGACTATTGCAAGTGAATTAGAACTCTTGGAACTAAAATAAGTGTGTTTAGAGTCATTTTAATGCCTGAAATTGGTCGAAATAGAAGCTTCTGAGTAGGATAAAAAGTCTGTAAAAATGGCAATTTTGGTCACATTGAGGCTTCGAAAAGTAGTTATTCAACATGAGGCACAATCCAAATGACGTTTTGAATCAATTTTTCTACAGTCCAAAAAAATCTATTTTCTGATGAAAAACGATGACCCGTGACCTGTCGAACTTTCTCCAGATGGTCAGAAATGGAAATTTTTTAATATTACATTTTTTTACTGTAATTGACTATTGCATGTGAATTATCACTCTTGGAACTAAAATAAGTGTGTTTAGAGTCATTTTAATGCCTGAAATTGGTCGAAATAGAAGCTTCTGAGTAGGAGAAAAAGTCTGTAAAAATGGCAATTTTGGTCACATTGACGCTTCAAAAAGTAGTTATTCAACATGAGGCACAATCCAAATGACATTTTGAATCAATTTTTCTACAGTCCAAAAAATCAATTTTCTGATGAAAAACGATGACCCGTGACCTGTCGAATTTTCTCCAGATGGTCAGAAATGGTAATTTTTTAATGTTTAATTTTTTGAATGTAAATGACTATTGCATGTGAATTAGAACTCTTAGAACTAAAATTAGTGTGTTTAGAGTCATTTTATTGCCTGAAATTCGTCGAAATAGAAGCTTCTGAGTAGGAGAAAAGTCTGTAAAAATGGCAATTTTGGTCACATTGAGGCTTCGAAAAGTAGTTATTCAACATGAGGCACAATCCAAATGACATTTTTAATCAATTTTTCTACAGTCCAAAAAATCAATTTTCTGATGAAAAACGATGACCCGTGACCTGTCGAACTTCCTCCAAATGGTCAGAAATTGAAATTTTTTAATGTTTTGTTTTTTGACTGTAAATGACTATTGCATGTGAATTAGAACTCTTGGAACTGAAATAAGTGTGTTTAGAGTCATTTTAATGCCTGAAATTGGTCGAATTAGAAGCTTCTGAGTAGGTGAAAAAGTCTGTAAAAATGGCAATTTTGGTCACATTGAGGCTTCAAAAAGTAGTTATTCAACACGAGGCTCAATCCAAATGACATTTGGAATCAATTTTTCTACAGTCCAAAAAATGCAATTTTGTGATGAAAAACGATGACCCGCGTGACCTGTCGAACTTCCTCCAAATGGTCAGAAATTGAATTTTTTTAATGTTTTGTTTTTTGACTGTAAATGACTATTGCATGTGAATTAGAACTCTTGGAACTAATATAAGTGTGTTTAGAGTCATTTTAATGCCTGAAATTGGTCGAAATAGAAGCTTCTGAGTAGGATAAAAAGTCTATAAAAATGGCAATTTTGGTCACATTGAGGCTTCCAAAAGTAGTTATTCAACATGAGGCACAATCCAAATGACGTTTTGAATCAATTTTTCTACAGTCCAAAAAAATCTATTTTCTGATGAAAAACGATGACCCGTGACCTGTCGAACTTTCTCCAGATGGTCAGAAATAGAAATTTTTTAATATTTAATTTTTTGACTGTGATTGACTATTGCATGTGAATTATAACTCTTGGAACTAAAATAAGTGTGTTTAGAGTCATTTTAATGCCTGCAATTCGTCGAAATAGAAGCTTCTGAGTAGGAGAAAAGTCTGTAAAAATGGCAATTTTGGTCACATTGAGGCTTCGAAAAGAAGTTATTCAACATCAGGCACAATCCAAATGACGTTTTGAATCAATTTTTCTACAGTCCAAAAAATCCATTTTCTGATGAAAAACGATGACCCGTGACCTGTCGAACTTTCTCCAGATGGTCAGAAATGGAATTTTTTTAATATTTAATTTTTTTACTGTAATTGACTATTGCATGTGAATTATCACTCTTGGAACTAAAATAAGTGTGTTTAGAGTCATTTTATTGCCTGAAATTGGTCGAAATAGAAGCTTCTGTGTAGGAGAAAAGTCTGTAAAAATGGCAATTTTGGTCACATTGAGGCTTCGAAAAGTAGTTATTCAACATGAGGCACAATCCTAATGACATTTTGAATCAATTTTTCTACAGTCCAAAAAATCAATTTTCTGATGAAAAACGATGACCCGTGACCTGTCGATCTTCCTCCAAATGGTCAGAAATTGAATTTTTTTAAAGTTTTGTTTTTTGACTGTAAATGACTATTGCATGTGAATTAGAACTCTTGGAACTAAAATAAGTGTGTTTAGAGTCATTTTAATGCCTGAAATTGGTCGAAATAGAAGCTTCTGAGTAGGATAAAAAGTCTGTAAAAATGGCAATTTTGGTCACATTGAGGCTTCGAAAAGTAGTTATTCAACATGAGGCACAATCCAAATGACGTTTTGAATCAATTTTTCTACAGTCCAAAAAAATCTATTTTCTGATGAAAAACGATGACCCGTGACCTGTCGAACTTTCTCCAGATGGTCAGAAATGGAAATTTTTTAATATTACATTTTTTGACTGTAATTGAATATTGCATGTGAATTATCACTCTTGGAACTAAAATAAGTGTGTTTAGAGTCATTTTAATGCCTGAAATTGGTCGAAATAGAAGCTTCTGAGTAGGAGAAAAAGTCTGTAAAAATGGCAATTTTGGTCACATTGAGGCTTCAAAAAGTAGTTATTCAACATGAGGCACAATCCAAATGACATTTTGAATCAATTTTTCTACAGTCCAAAAAATCAATTTTCTGATGAAAAACGATGACCTGTCGAATTTTCTCCAGATGGTCAGAAATGGTAATTTTTTAATGTTTAATTTTTTGAATGTAAATGACTATTGCATGTGAATTAGAACTCTTGGAACTAAAATAAGTGTGGTTATAGTCATTTTAATGCCTGAAATTGGTCGAAATAGAAGCTTCTGAGTAGGAGAAAAAGTCTGTAAAAATGATAATTTGGTCACATTGAGGCTTCAAAAAGTAGTTATTCAACATGAGGCACAATCCAAATGACATTTTGAATCAATTTTTCTACAGTCCAAAAAATCAATTTTCTGATGAAAAACGATGACCCGTGACCTGTCGAACTTCCTCCAAATGGTCAGAAATTGAAATTTTTTAATGTTTTGTTTTTTGACTGTAAATGACTATTGCATGTGAATTAGAACTCTTGGAACTAAAATAAGTGTGTTTAGAGTCATTTTAATGCCTGAAATTGGTCGAATTAGAAGCTTCTGAGTAGGTGAAAAAGTCTGTAAAAATGGCAATTTTGGTCACATTGAGGCTTCAAAAAGTGGTTATTCAACACGAGGCTCAATCCAAATGACATTTGGAATCAATTTTTCTACAGTCCAAAAAATTCAATTTTGTGATGAAAGACGATGACCCGCGTGACCTGTCGAACTTCCTCCAAATGGTCAGAAATTGAATTTTTTTAATGTTTTGTTTTTTGACTGTAAATGACAATTGCATGTGAATTAGAACTCTTGGAACTAATATAAGTGTGTTTAGAGTCATTTTAATGCCTGAAATTGGTCGAATTAGAAGCTTCTGAGTAGGTGAAAAAGTCTGTAAAAATGGCAATTTTGGTCACATTGAGGCTTCGAAAAGTAGTTATTCAACATGAGGCACAATCCAAATGACGTTTTGAATCAATTTTTCTACAGTCCAAAAAAATCTTTTTTCTGATGAAAAACGATGACCCGTGACCTGTCGAACTTTCTCCAGATGGTCAGAAATGGAAATTTTTTAATATTACATTTTTTGACTGTAATTGACTATTGCATGTGAATTATCACTCTTGGAACTAAAATAAGTGTGTTTAGAGTCATTTTAATGCCTGAAATTGGTCGAAATAGAAGCTTCTGAGTAGGAGAAAAAGTCTGTAAAAATGGCAATTTTGGTCACATTGACGCTTCAAAAAGTAGTTATTCAACATGAGGCACAATCCAAATGACATTTTGAATCAATTTTTCTACAGTCCAAAAAATCAATTTTCTGATGAAAAACGATGACCCGTGACCTGTCGAATTTTCTCCAGATGGTCAGAAATGGTAATTTTTTAATGTTTAATTTTTTGAATGTAAATGACTATTTCATGTGAATTATCATTCTTGGAACTAAAATGAGTGTGTTTAGAGTCATTTTAATGCCTGAAATTGGTCGAAATAGAAGCTTCTGAGTAGGAGAAAAGTCTGTAAAAATGGCAATTTTGGTCACATTGAGGCTTCGAAGTGAAGTTATTCCACATGAGGCACAATCCAAATGACATTTTGAATCAATTTTTCTACAGTCCAAAAAATCAATTTTCTGATGAAAAACGATGACCCGTGACCTGTCGAACTTTCTCCAGATGGTCAGAAATGGAAATTTTTTAATATTTAATTTTTTCACTGTAATTGACTATTGCATGTGAATTATCACTCTTGGAACTAAAATAAGTGTGTTTAGCGTCATTTTATTGCCTGAAATTGGTCGAAATAGAAGCTTCTGAGTAGGAGAAAAGTCTGTAAAAATGGCAATTTTGGTCACATTGAGGCTTCGAAAAGAAGTTATTCAACATGAGGCACAATCCAAATGACATTTTGAATCAATTTTTCTACAGTCCAAAAAATCAATTTTCTGATGAAAAACGATGACCCGTGACCTGTCGAACTTTCTCCAGATGGTCAGAAATAGAAATTTATTAATATTTAATTTTTTGACTGTAATTGACTATTGCATGTGAATTATCACTCTTGGAACTAAAATAAGTGTGTTTAGAGTCATTTTAATGCCTGCAATTCGTCGAAATAGAAGCTTCTGAGTAGGAGAAAAGTCTGTAAAAATGGCAATTTTGGTCACATTGAGGCTTCGAAAAGTAGTTATTTAACATGAGGCACAATCCAAATGACATTTTGAATCAATTTTTCTACAGTCCAAAAAATCCATTTTCTGATGAAAAACGATGACCCGTGACCTGTCGAACTTCCTCCAAATGGTCAGAAATTGAATTTTTTTAAAGTTTTGTTTTTTGACTGTAAATGACTATTGCATGTGAATTAGAACTCTTGGAACTAAAATAAGTGTGTTTAGAGTCATTTTAATGCCTGAAATTGGTCGAAATAGAAGCTTCTGAGTAGGATAAAAAGTCTGTAAAAATGGCAATTTTGGTCACATTGAGGCTTCGAAAAGTAGTTATTCAACATGAGGCACAATCCAAATGACGTTTTGAATCAATTTTTCTACAGTCCAAAAAAATCTATTTTCTGATGAAAAACGATGACCCGTGACCTGTCGAACTTTCTCCAGATGGTCAGAAATGGAAATTTTTTAATATTAGATTTTTTGACTGTAATTGACTATTGCATGTGAATTATCACTCTTGGAACTAAAATAAGTGTGTTTAGAGTCATTTTAATGCCTGAAATTGGTCGAAATAGAAGCTTCTGAGTAGGAGAAAAAGTCTGTAAAAATGGCAATTTTGGTCACATTGAGGCTTCGAAAAGTAGTTATTCAACATGAGGCACAATCCAAATGACGTTTTGAATCAATTTTTCTACAGTCCAAAAAAATCTATTTTCTGATGAAAAACGATGACCCGTGACCTGTCGAACTTTCTCCAGATGGTCAGAAATGGAAATTTTTTAATATTACATTTTTTGACTGTAATTGACTATTGCATGTGAATTATCACTCTTGGAACTAAAATAAGTGTGTTTAGAGTCATTTTAATGCCTGAAATTGGTCGAAATAGAAGCTTCTGAGTAGGAGAAAAAGTCTGTAAAAATGGCAATTTTGGTCACATTGAGGCTTCAAAAAGTAGTTATTCAACATGAGGCACAATCCAAATGACATTTTGAATCAATTTTTCTACAGTCCAAAAAATCAATTTTCTGATGAAAAACGATGACCCGTGACCTGTCGAACTTCCTCCAAATGGTCAGAAATTGAAATTTTTTAATGTTTTGTTTTTTGACTGTAAATGACTATTGCATGTGAATTAGAACTCTTGGAACTAAAATAAGTGTGTTTAGAGTCATTTTAATGCCTGAAATTGGTCGAATTAGAAGCTTCTGAGTAGGTGAAAAAGTCTGTAAAAATGGCAATTTTGGTCACATTGAGGCTTTAAAAAGTGGTTATTCAACACGAGGCTCAATCCAAATGACATTTGGAATCAATTTTTCTACAGTCCAAAAAATTCAATTTTGTGATGAAAGACGATGACCCGCGTGACCTGTCGAACTTCCTCCAAATGGTCAGAAATTGAATTTTTTTAATGTTTTGTTTTTTGACTGTAAATGACAATTGCATGTGAATTAGAACTCTTGGAACTAATATAAGTGTGTTTAGAGTCATTTTAATGCCTGAAATTGGTCGAAATAGAAGCTTCTGAGTAGGATAAAAAGTCTGTAAAAATGGCAATTTTGGTCACATTGAGGCTTCGAAAAGTAGTTATTCAACATGAGGCACAATCCAAATGACGTTTTGAATCAATTTTTCTACAGTCCAAAAAAATCTATTTTCTGATGAAAAACGATGACCCGTGACCTGTCGAACTATCTCCAGATGGTCAGAAATGGAAATTTTTTAATATTAAATTTTTTGACTGTAATTGACTATTGCATGTGAATTATCACTCTTGGAACTAAAATAAGTGTGTTTAGAGTCATTTTAATGCCTGAAATTGGTCGAAATAGAAGCTTCTGAGTAGGAGAAAAAGTCTGTAAAAATGGCAATTTTGGTCACATTGACGCTTCAAAAAGTAGTTATTCAACATGAGGCACAATCCAAATGACATTTTGAATCAATTTTTCTACAGTCCAAAAAATCAATTTTCTGATGAAAAACGATGACCCGTGACCTGTCGAACTTTCTCCAGATGGTCAGAAATGGAAATTTTTTAATGTTTAATTTTTTGACTGTAATTGACTATTTCATGTGAATTATCATTCTTGGAACTAAAATAAGTGTGTTTAGAGTCATTTTAATGCCTGAAATTCGTCGAAATAGAAGATTCTGAGTAGGAGAAAAGTCTGTAAAAATGGCAATTTTGGTCACATTGAGGCTTCGAAAAGAAGTTATTCAACATGAGGCACAATCCAAATGACATTTTGAATCAATTTTTCTACAGTCCAAAAAATCAATTTTCTGATGAAAAACGATGACCCGTGACCTGTCGAACTTTCTCCAGATGGTCAGAAATGGAAATTTTTTAATATTTAATTTTTTGACTGTAATTGACTATTGAATGTGAATTATCACTCTTGGAACTAAAATAAGTGTGTTTAGAGTCATTTTATTGCCTGAAATTGGTCGAAATAGAAGCTTCTGAGTAGGAGAAAAGTCTGTAAAAATGGCAATTTTGGTCACATTGAGGCTTCGAAAAGAAGTTATTCAACATGAGGCACAATCCAAATGACATTTTGAATCAATTTTTCTACAGTCCAAAAAATCAATTTTCTGATGAAAAACGATGACCTGTGACCTGTCGAACTTTCTCCAGATGGTCAGAAATGGAAATTTTTTAATATTTAATTTTTTCACTGTAATTGACTATTGCATGTGAATTATCACTCTTGGAACTAAAATAAGTGTGTTTAGCGTCATTTTATTGCCTGAAATTGGTCGAAATAGAAGCTTCTGAGTAGGAGAAAAGTCTGTAAAAATGGCAATTTTGGTCACATTGAGGCTTCGAAAAGAAGTTATTCAACATGAGGCACAATCCAAATGACATTTTGAATCAATTTTTCTACAGTCCAAAAAATCAATTTTCTGATGAAAAACGATGACCCGTGACCTGTCGAACTTTCTCCAGATGGTCAGAAATAGAAATTTTTTAATATTTAATTTTTTGACTGTAATTGACTATTGCATGTGAATTATCACTCTTGGAACTAAAATAAGTGTGTTTAGAGTCATTTTAATGCCTGAAATTGGTCGAAATAGAAGCTTCTGAGTAGGAGAAAAAGTCTGTAAAAATGGCAATTTTGGTCACATTGAGGCTTCGAAAAGTAGTTATTCAACATGAGGCACAATCCAAATGACGTTTTGAATCAATTTTTCTACAGTCCAAAAAAATCTATTTTCTGATGAAAAACGATGACCCGTGACCTGTCGAACTTTCTCCAGATGGTCAGAAATGTAAATTTTTTAATATTACATTTTTTGACTGTAATTGACTATTGCATGTGAATTATCACTCTTGGAACTAAAATAAGTGTGTTTAGAGTCATTTTAATGCCTGAAATTGGTCGAAATAGAAGCTTCTGAGTAGGAGAAAAAGTCTGTAAAAATGGCAATTTTGGTCACATTGAGGCTTCAAAAAGTAGTTATTCAACATGAGGCACAATCCAAATGACATTTTGAATCAATTTTTCTACAGTCCAAAAAATCAATTTTCTGATGAAAAACGATGACCCGTGACCTGTCGAACTTCCTCCAAATGGTCAGAAATTGAAATTTTTTAATGTTTTGTTTTTTGACTGTAAATGACTATTGCATGTGAATTAGAACTCTTGGAACTAAAATAAGTGTGTTTAGAGTCATTTTAATGCCTGAAATTGGTCGAATTAGAAGCTTCTGAGTAGGTGAAAAAGTCTGTAAAAATGGCAATTTTGGTCACATTGAGGCTTCAAAAAGTGGTTATTCAACACGAGGCTCAATCCAAATGACATTTGGAATCAATTTTTCTACAGTCCAAAAAATTCAATTTTCTGATGAAAAACGATGACCCGTGACCTGTCGAACTTTCTCCAGATGGTCAGAAATGGAAATTTTTTAATATTAAATTTTTTGACTGTAATTGACTATTGCATGTGAATTATCACTCTTGGAACTAAAATAAGTGTGTTTAGAGTCATTTTAATGCCTGAAATTGGTCGAAATAGAAGCTTCTGAGTAGGAGAAAAAGTCTGTAAAAATGGCAATTTTGGTCACATTGACGCTTCAAAAAGTAGTTATTCAACATGAGGCACGATCCAAATGACATTTTGAATCAATTTTTCTACAGTCCAAAAAATCAATTTTCTGATGAAAAACGATGACCCGTGACCTGTCGAATTTTCTCCAGATGGTCAGAAATGGTAATTTTTTAATGTTTAATTTTTTGAATGTAAATGACTATTTCATGTGAATTATCATTCTTGGAACTAAAATAAGTGTGTTTAGAGTCATTTTAATGCCTGAAATTGGTCGAAATAGAAGCTTCTGAGTAGGAGAAAAGTCTGTAAAAATGGCAATTTTGGTCACATTGAGGCTTCGAAAAGAAGTTATTCAACATGAGGCACAATCCAAATGACATTTTGAATCAATTTTTCTACAGTCCAAAAAATCAATTTTCTGATGAAAAACGATGACCCGTGACCTGTCGAACTTTCTCCAGATGGTCAGAAATGGAAATTTTTTAATATTTAATTTTTTGACTGTAATTGACTATTGAATGTGAATTATCACTCTTGGAACTAAAATAAGTGTGTTTAGAGTCATTTTATTGCCTGAAATTGGTCGAAATAGAAGCTTCTGAGTAGGAGAAAAGTCTGTAAAAATGGCAATTTTGGTCACATTGAGGCTTTGAAAAGAAGTTATTCAACATGAGGCACAATCCAAATGACATTTTGAATAAATTTTTCTACAGTCCAAAAAATCAATTTGCTGATAAAAAACGATGACCCGTGACCTGTCGAACTTTCTCCAGATGGTCAGAAATGGAAATTTTTTAATATTACATTTTTTCACTGTAATTGACTATTGCATGTGAATTATCACTCTTGGAACTAAAATAAGTGTGTTTAGCGTCATTTTATTGCCTGAAATTGGTCGAAATAGAAGCTTCTGAGTAGGAGAAAAGTCTGTAAAAATGGCAATTTTGGTCACATTGAGGCTTCGAAAAGAAGTTATTCAACATGAGGCACAATCCAAATGACATTTTGAATCAATTTTTCTACAGTCCAAAAAATCCATTTTCTGATGAAAAACGATGACCCGTGACCTGTCGAACTTTCTCCAGATGGTCAGAAATGGAAATTTTTTAATATTTAATTTTTTGACTGTAATTGACTATTGCATGTGAATTATCACTCTTGGAACTAAAATAAGTGTGTTTAGAGTCATTTTAATGCCTGCAATTCGTCGAAATAGAAGCTTCTGAGTAGGAGAAAAGTCTGTAAAAATGGCAATTTTGGTCACATTGAGGCTTCGAAAAGTAGTTATTCAACATGAGGCACAATCCAAATGACATTTTGAATCAATTTTTCTACAGTCCAAAAAATCCATTTTCTGATGAAAAACGATGACCCGTGACCTGTCGAACTTCCTCCAAATGGTCAGAAATTGAATTTTTTTAAAGTTTTGTTTTTTGACTGTAAATGACTATTGCATGTGAATTAGAACTCTTGGAACTAAAATAAGTGTGTTTAGAGTCATTTTAATGCCTGAAATTGGTCGAAATAGAAGCTTCTGAGTAGGATAAAAAGTCTGTAAAAATGGCAATTTTGGTCACATTGAGGCTTCGAAAAGTAGTTATTCAACATGAGGCACAATCCAAATGACGTTTTGAATCAATTTTTCTACAGTCCAAAAAAATCTATTTTCTGATGAAAAACGATGACCCGTGACCTGTCGAACTTTCTCCAGATGGTCAGAAATGGAAATTTTTTAATATTACATTTTTTGACTGTAATTGACTATTGCATGTGAATTATCACTCTTGGAACTAAAATAAGTGTGTTTAGAGTCATTTTAATGCCTGAAATTGGTCGAAATAGAAGCTTCTGAGTAGGAGAAAAAGTCTGTAAAAATGGCAATTTTGGTCACATTGACGCTTCAAAAAGTAGTTATTCAACATGAGGCACAATCCAAATGACATTTTGAATCAATTTTTCTACAGTCCAAAAAATCAATTTTCTGATGAAAAACGATGACCCGTGACCTGTCGAACTTTCTCCAGATGGTCAGAAATGGAAAGTTTTTTAATATTAAATTTTTTGACTGTAATTGACTATTGCATGTGAATTATCACTCTTGGAACTAAAATAAGTGTGTTTAGAGTCATTTTAATGCCTGAAATTGGTCGAAATAGAAGCTTCTGAGTAGGATAAAAAGTCTGTAAAAATGGCAATTTTGGTCACATTGAGGCTTTGAAAAGTAGTTATTCAACATGAGGCACAATCCAAATGACGTTTTGAATCAATTTTTCTACAGTCCAAAAAATCCATTTTCTGATGAAAAACGATGACCCGTGACCTGTCGAACTTCCTCCAAATGGTCAGAAATTGAATTTTTTTAAAGTTTTGTTTTTTGACTGTAAATGACTATTGCATGTGAATTAGAACTCTTGGAACTAAAATAAGTGTGTTTAGAGTCATTTTAATGCCTGAAATTGGTCGAAATAGAAGCTTCTGAGTAGGATAAAAAGTCTGTAAAAATGGCAATTTTGGTCACATTGAGGCTTCGAAAAGTAGTTATTCAACATGAGGCACAATCCAAATGACGTTTTGAATCAATTTTTCTACAGTCCAAAAAAATCTATTTTCTGATGAAAAACGATGACCCGTGACCTGTCGAACTTTCTCCAGATGGTCAGAAATGGAAATTTTTTAATATTACATTTTTTTACTGTAATTGACTATTGCATGTGAATTATCACTCTTGGAACTAAAATAAGTGTGTTTAGAGTCATTTTAATGCCTGAAATTGGTCGAAATAGAAGCTTCTGAGTAGGAGAAAAAGTCTGTAAAAATGGCAATTTTGGTCACATTGACGCTTCAAAAAGTAGTTATTCAACATGAGGCACAATCCAAATGACATTTTGAATCAATTTTTCTACAGTCCAAAAAATCAATTTTCTGATGAAAAACGATGACCCGTGACCTGTCGAATTTTCTCCAGATGGTCAGAAATGGTAATTTTTTAATGTTTAATTTTTTGAATGTAAATGACTATTGCATGTGAATTAGAACTCTTAGAACTAAAATTAGTGTGTTTAGAGTCATTTTATTGCCTGAAATTCGTCGAAATAGAAGCTTCTGAGTAGGAGAAAAGTCTGTAAAAATGGCAATTTTGGTCACATTGAGGCTTCGAAAAGTAGTTATTCAACATGAGGCACAATCCAAATGACATTTTTAATCAATTTTTCTACAGTCCAAAAAATCAATTTTCTGATGAAAAACGATGACCTGTGACCTGTCGAACTTCCTCCAAATGGTCAGAAATTAAAATTTTTTAATGTTTTGTTTTTTGACTGTAAATGACTATTGCATGTGAATTAGAACTCTTGGAACTGAAATAAGTGTGTTTAGAGTCATTTTAATGCCTGAAATTGGTCGAATTAGAAGCTTCTGAGTAGGTGAAAAAGTCTGTAAAAATGGCAATTTTGGTCACATTGAGGCTTCAAAAAGTAGTTATTCAACACGAGGCTCAATCCAAATGACATTTGGAATCAATTTTTCTACAGTCCAAAAAATGCAATTTTGTGATGAAAAACGATGACCCGCGTGACCTGTCGAACTTCCTCCAAATGGTCAGAAATTGAATTTTTTTAATGTTTTGTTTTTTGACTGTAAATGACTATTGCATGTGAATTAGAACTCTTGGAACTAATATAAGTGTGTTTAGAGTCATTTTAATGCCTGAAATTGGTCGAAATAGAAGCTTCTGAGTAGGATAAAAAGTCTGTAAAAATGGCAATTTTGGTCACATTGAGGCTTCGAAAAGTAGTTATTCAACATGAGGCACAATCCAAATGACGTTTTGAATCAATTTTTCTACAGTCCAAAAAAATCTATTTTCTGATGAAAAACGATAACCCGTGACCTGTCGAACTTTCTCCAGATGGTCAGAAATAGAAATTTTTTAATATTTAATTTTTTGACTGTAATTGACTATTGCATGTGAATTATCACTCTTGGAACTAAAATAAGTGTGTTTAGAGTCATTTTAATGCCTGCAATTCGTCGAAATAGAAGCTTCTGAGTAGGAGAAAAGTCTGTAAAAATGGCAATTTTGGTCACATTGAGGCTTCGAAAAGAAGTTATTCAACATCAGGCACAATCCAAATGACGTTTTGAATCAATTTTTCTACAGTCCAAAAAATCCATTTTCTGATGAAAAACGATGACCCGTGACCTGTCGAACTTTCTCCAGATGGTCAGAAATAGAAATTTTTTAATATTTAATTTTTTGACTGTAATTGACTATTGCATGTGAATTATCACTCTTGGAACTAAAATAAGTGTGTTTAGAGTCATTTTAATGCCTGCAATTCGTCGAAATAGAAGCTTCTGAGTAGGAGAAAAGTCTGTAAAAATGGCAATTTTGGTCACATTGAGGCTTCGAAAAGAAGTTATTCAACATCAGGCACAATCCAAATGACGTTTTGAATAAATTTTTCTACAGTCCAAAAAATCCATTTTCTGATGAAAAACGATGACCCGTGACCTGTCGAACTTTCTCCAGATGGTCAGAAATGGACTTTTTTTAGTATTTAATTTTTTTACTGTAATTGACTATTGCATGTGAATTATCACTCTTGGAACTAAAATAAGTGTGTTTAGAGTCATTTTATTGCCTGAAATTGGTCGAAATAGAAGCTTCTGAGTAGGAGAAAAAGTCTGTAAAAATGGCAATTTTGGTCACATTGACGCTTCAAAAAGTAGTTATTCAACATGAGGCACAATCCAAAGGACATTTTGAATCGATTTTTCTACAGTCCAAAAAATCAATTTTCTGATGAAAAACGATGACCCGTGACCTGTCGAACTTTCTCCAGATGGTCAGAAATGGAATTTTTTTAATATTTAATTTTTTTACTGTAATTGACTATTGCATGTGAATTATCACTCTTGGAACTAAAATAAGTGTGTTTAGAGTCATTTTATTGCCTGAAATTGGTCGAAATAGAAGCTTCTGTGTAGGAGAAAAGTCTGTAAAAATGGCAATTTTGGTCACATTGAGGCTTCGAAAAGTAGTTATTCAACATGAGGCACAATCCAAATGACATTTTGAATCAATTTTTCTACAGTCCAAAAAATCAATTTTCTGATGAAAAACGATGACCCGTGACCTGTCGATCTTCCTCCAAATGGTCAGAAATTGAATTTTTTTAAAGTTTTGTTTTTTGACTGTAAATGACTATTGCATGTGAATTAGAACTCTTGGAACTAAAATAAGTGTGTTTAGAGTCATTTTAATGCCTGAAATTGGTCGAAATAGAAGCTTCTGAGTAGGATAAAAAGTCTGTAAAAATGGCAATTTTGGTCACATTGAGGCTTCGAAAAGTAGTTATTCAACATGAGGCACAATCCAAATGACGTTTTGAATCAATTTTTCTACAGTCCAAAAAAATCTATTTTCTGATGAAAAACGATGACCCGTGACCTGTCGAACTTTCTCCAGATGGTCAGAAATGGAAATTTTTTAATATTACATTTTTTGACTGTAATTGACTATTGCATGTGAATTATCACTCTTGGAACTAAAATAAGTGTGTTTAGAGTCATTTTAATGCCTGAAATTGGTCGAAATAGAAGCTTCTGAGTAGGAGAAAAAGTCTGTAAAAATGGCAATTTTGTTCACATTGAGGCTTCAAAAAGTAGTTATTCAACATGAGGCACAATCCAAATGACATTTTGAATCAATTTTTCTACAGTCCAAAAAATCAATTTTCTGATGAAAAACGATGACCCGTGACCTGTCGAACTTCCTCCAAATGGTCAGAAATTGAAATTTTTTAATGTTTTGTTTTTTGACTGTAAATGACTATTGCATGTGAATTAGAACTCTTGGAACTAAAATAAGTGTGTTTAGAGTCATTTTAATGCCTGAAATTGGTCGAATTAGAAGCTTCTGAGTAGGTGAAAAAGTCTGTAAAAATGGCAATTTCGGTCACATTGAGGCTTCAAAAAGTGGTTATTCGACACGAGGCTCAATCCAAATGACATTTGGAATCAATTTTTCTACAGTCCAAAAAATTCAATTTTGTGATGAAAGACGATGACCCGCGTGACCTGTCGAACTTCCTCCAAATGGTCAGAAATTGAATTTTTTTAATGTTTTGTTTTTTGACTGTAAATGACAATTGCATGTGAATTAGAACTCTTGGAACTAATATAAGTGTGTTTAGAGTCATTTTAATGCCTGAAATTGGTCGAAATAGAAGCTTCTGAGTAGGATAAAAAGTCTGTAAAAATGGCAATTTTGGTCACATTGAGGCTTCGAAAAGTAGTTATTCAACATGAGGCACAATCCAAATGACGTTTTGAATCAATTTTTCTACAGTCCAAAAAAATCTATTTTCTGATGAAAAACGATGACCCGTGACCTGTCGAACTTTCTCCAGATGGTCAGAAATGGAAATTTTTTAATATTAAATTTTTTGACTGTAATTGACTATTGCATGTGAATTATCACTCTTGGAACTAAAATAAGTGTGTTTAGAGTCATTTTAATGCCTGAAATTGGTCGAAATAGAAGCTTCCGAGTAGGAGAAAAAGTCTGTAAAAATGGCAATTTTGGTCACATTGACGCTTCAAAAAGTAGTTATTCAACATGAGGCACAATCCAAATGACATTTTGAATCAATTTTTCTACAGTCCAAAAAATCAATTTTCTGATGAAAAACGATGACCCGTGACCTGTCGAATTTTCTCCAGATGGTCAGAAATTGTAATTTTTTAATGTTTAATTTTTTGAATGTAAATGACTATTTCATGTGAATTATCATCTTGGAACTAAAATAAGTGTGTTTAGAGTCATTTTAATGCCTGAAATTCGTCGAAATAGAAGCTTCTGAGAAGGAGAAAAGTCTGTAAAAATGGCAATTTTGGTCACATTGAGGCTTCGAAAAGAAGTTATTCAACATGAGGCACAATCCAAATGACATTTTGAATCAATTTTTCTACAGTCCAAAAAATCAATTTTCTGATGAAAAACGATGACCCGTGACCTGTCGAACTTTCTCCAGATGGTCAGAAATGGAAATTTTTTAATATTTAATTTTTTCACTGTAATTGACTATTGCATGTGAATTATCACTCTTGGAACTAAAATAAGTGTGTTTAGCGTCATTTTATTGCCTGAAATTGGTCGAAATAGAAGCTTCTGAGTAGGAGAAAAGTCTGTAAAAATGGCAATTTTGGTCACATTGAGGCTTCGAAAAGAAGTTATTCAACATGAGGCACAATCCAAATGACATTTTGAATCAATTTTTCTACAGTCCAAAAAATCAATTTTCTGATGAAAAACGATGACCCGTGACCTGTCGAACTTTCTCCAGATGGTCAGAAATAGAAATTTTTTAATATTTAATTTTTTGACTGTAATTGACTATTGCATGTGAATTATCACTCTTGGAACTAAAATAAGTGTGTTTAGAGTCATTTTAATGCCTGCAATTCGTCGAAATAGAAGCTTCTGAGTAGGAGAAAAGTCTGTAAAAATGGCAATTTTGGTCACATTGAGGCTTCGAAAAGAAGTTATTCAACATCAGGCACAATCCAAATGACGTTTTGAATCAATTTTTCTACAGTCCAAAAAATCAATTTTCTGATGAAAAACGATGACCCGTGACCTGTCGAATTTTCTCCAGATGGTCAGAAATGGTAATTTTTTAATGTTTAATTTTTTGAATGTAAATGACTATTTCATGTGAATTATCATCTTGGAACTAAAATAAGTGTGTTTAGAGTCATTTTAATGCCTGAAATTCGTCGAAATAGAAGCTTCTGAGAAGGAGAAAAGTCTGTAAAAATGGCAATTTTGGTCACATTGAGGCTTCGAAAAGAAGTTATTCAACATGAGGCACAATCCAAATGACATTTTGAATCAATTTTTCTACAGTCCAAAAAATCAATTTTCTGATGAAAAACGATGACCCGTGACCTGTCGAACTTTCTCCAGATGGTCAGAAATGGAAATTTTTTAATATTTAATTTTTTCACTGTAATTGACTATTGCATGTGAATTATCACTCTTGGAACTAAAATAAGTGTGTTTAGCGTCATTTTATTGCCTGAAATTGGTCGAAATAGAAGCTTCTGAGTAGGAGAAAAGTCTGTAAAAATGGCAATTTTGGTCACATTGAGGCTTCGAAAAGAAGTTATTCAACATGAGGCACAATCCAAATGACATTTTGAATCAATTTTTCTACAGTCCAAAAAATCAATTTTCTGATGAAAAACGATGACCCGTGACCTGTCGAACTTTCTCCAGATGGTCAGAAATAGAAATTTTTTAATATTTAATTTTTTGACTGTAATTGACTATTGCATGTGAATTATCACTCTTGGAACTAAAATAAGTGTGTTTAGAGTCATTTTAATGCCTGCAATTCGTCGAAATAGAAGCTTCTGAGTAGGAGAAAAGTCTGTAAAAATGACAATTTTGGTCACATTGAGGCTTCGAAAAGAAGTTATTCAACATCAGGCACAATCCAAATGACGTTTTGAATCAATTTTTCTACAGTCCAAAAAATCAATTTTCTGATGAAAAACGATGACCCGTGACCTGTCGAACTTCCTCCAAATGGTCAGAAATTGAATTTTTTTAAAGTTTTGTTTTTTGACTGTAAATGACTATTGCATGTGAATTAGAACTCTTGGAACTGAAATAAGTGTGTTTAGAGTCATTTTAATGCCTGAAATTGGTCGAATTAGAAGCTTCTGAGTAGGTGAAAAAGTCTGTAAAAATGGCAATTTTGGTCACATTGAGGCTTCAAAAAGTAGTTATTCAACACGAGGCTCAATCCAAATGACATTTGGAATCAATTTTTCTACAGTCCAAAAAATTCAATTTTGTGATGAAAAACGATGACCCGCGTGACCTGTCGAACTTCCTCCAAATGGTCAGAAATTGAATTTTTTTAATGTTTTGTTTTTTGACTGTAAATGACTATTGCATGTGAATTAGAACTCTTGGAACTAATATAAGTGTGTTTAGAGTCATTTTAATGCCTGAAATTGGTCGAAATAGAAGCTTCTGAGTAGGATAAAAAGTCTGTAAAAATGGCAATTTTGGTCACATTGAGGCTTCGAAAAGTTGTTATTCAACATGAGGCACAATCCAAATGACGTTTTGAATCAATTTTTCTACAGTCCAAAAAAATCTATTTTCTGATGAAAAACGATGACCCGTGTGACCTGTCGAACTTTCTCCAGATGGTCAGAAATAGAAATTTTTTAATATTTAATTTTTTGACTTTAATTGACTATTGCATGTGAATTATCACTCTTGGAACTAAAATAAGTGTGTTTAGAGTCATTTTAATGCCTGCAATTCGTCGAAATAGAAGCTTCTGAGTAGGAGAAAAGTCTGTAAAAATGGCAATTTTGGTCACATTGAGGCTTCGAAAAGAAGTTATTCAACATCAGGCACAATCCAAATGACGTTTTGAATCAATTTTTCTACAGTCCAAAAAATCCATTTTCTGATGAAAAACGATGACCCGTGACCTGTCGAACTTTCTCCAGATGGTCAGAAATAGAAATTTTTTAATATTTAATTTTTTTACTGTAATTGACTATTGCATGTGAATTAGAACTCTTGGAACTAAAATAAGTGTGTTTAGAGTCATTTTAATGCCTGAAATTGGTCGAAATAGAAGCTTCTGAGTAGGATAAAAAGTCTGTAAAAATGGCAATTTTGGTCACATTGAGGCTTCGAAAAGTAGTTATTCAACATGAGGCACAATCCAAATGACGTTTTGAATCAATTTTTCTACAGTCCAAAAAAATCTATTTTCTGATGAAAAACGATGACCCGTGACCTGTCGAACTTTCTCCAGATGGTCAGAAATGGAAATTTTTTAATATTACATTTTTTGACTGTAATTGACTATTGCATGTGAATTATCACTCTTGGAACTAAAATAAGTGTGTTTAGAGTCATTTTAATGCCTGAAATTGGTCGAAATAGAAGCTTCTGAGTAGGAGAAAAAGTCTGTAAAAATGGCAATTTTGGTCACATTGAGGCTTCAAAAAGTAGTTATTCAACATGAGGCACAATCCAAATGACATTTTGAATCAATTTTTCTACAGTCCAAAAAATCAATTTTCTGATGAAAAACGATGACCCGTGACCTGTCGAACTTCCTCCAAATGGTCAGAAATTGAAATTTTTTTATGTTTTGTTTTTTGACTGTAAATGACTATTGCATGTGAATTAGAACTCTTGGAACTAAAATAAGTGTGTTTAGAGTCATTTTAATGCCTGAAATTGGTCGAATTAGAAGCTTCTGAGTAGGTGAAAAAGTCTGTAAAAATGGCAATTTTGGTCACATTGAGGCTTCAAAAAGTAGTTATTCAACACGAGGCTCAATCCAAATGACATTTTGAATCAATTTTTCTACAGTCCAAAAAATCAATTTTCTGATGAAAAACGATGACCCGTGACCTGTCAAATTTTCTCCAGATGGTCAGAAATGGTAATTTTTTAATGTGTAATTTTTTGAATGTAAATGACTATTGCATTTGAATTAGAACTCTTGGAACTGAAATAAGTGTGTTTAGAGTCATTTTAATGCCTGAAATTGGTCGAATTAGAAGCTTCTGAGTAGGTGAAAAAGTCTGTAAAAATGGCAATTTTGGTCACATTGAGGCTTCAAAAAGTAGTTATTCAACACGAGGCTCAATCCAAATGACATTTGGAATCAATTTTTCTACAGTCCAAAAAATTCAATTTTGTGATGAAAAACGATGACCCGCGTGACCTGTCGAACTTCCTCCAAATGGTCAGAAATTGAATTTTTTTAATGTTTTGTTTTTTGACTGTAAATGACTATTGCATGTGAATTAGAACTCTTGGAACTAATATAAGTGTGTTTAGAGTCATTTTAATGCCTGAAATTGGTCGAAATAGAAGCTTCTGAGTAGGATAAAAAGTCTGTAAAAATGGCAATTTTGGTCACATTGAGGCTTCGAAAAGTTGTTATTCAACATGAGGCACAATCCAAATGACGTTTTGAATCAATTTTTCTACAGTCCAAAAAAATCTATTTTCTGATGAAAAACGATGACCCGTGACCTGTCGAACTTTCTCCAGATGGTCAGAAATAGAAATTTTTTAATATTTAATTTTTTGACTTTAATTGACTATTGCATGTGAATTATCACTCTTGGAACTAAAATAAGTGTGTTTAGAGTCATTTTAATGCCTGCAATTCGTCGAAATAGAAGCTTCTGAGTAGGAGAAAAGTCTGTAAAAATGGCAATTTTGGTCACATTGAGGCTTCGAAAAGAAGTTATTCAACATCAGGCACAATCCAAATGACGTTTTGAATCAATTTTTCTACAGTCCAAAAAATCCATTTTCTGATGAAAAATGATGACCCGTGACCTGTCGAACTTTCTCCAGATGGTCAGAAATAGAAATTTTTTAATATTTAATTTTTTTACTGTAATTGACTATTGCATGTGAATTATCACTCTTGGAACTAAAATAAGTGTGTTTAGAGTCATTTTATTGCCTGAAATTGGTCGAAATAGAAGCTTCTGTGTAGGAGAAAAGTCTGTAAAAATGGCAATTTTGGTCACATTGAGGCTTCGAAAAGTAGTTATTCAACATGAGGCACAATCCAAATGACATTTTGAATCAATTTTTCTACAGTCCAAAAAATCAATTTTCTGATGAAAAACGATGACCCGTGACCTGTCGATCTTCCTCCAAATGGTCAGAAATTGAACTTTTAAAGTTTTGTTTTTTGACTGTAAATGACTATTGCATGTGAATTAGAACTCTTGGAACTAAAATAAGTGTGTTTAGAGTCATTTTAATGCCTGAAATTGGTCGAAATAGAAGCTTCTGAGTAGAATAAAAAGTCTGTAAAAATGGCAACTTTGGTCACATTGAGGCTTCGAAAAGTAGTTATTCAACATGAGGCACAATCCAAATGACGTTTTGAATCAATTTTTCTACAGTCCAAAAAAATCTATTTTCTGATGAAAAACGATGACCCGTGACCTGTCGAACTTTCTCCAGATGGTCAGAAATGGAAATTTTTTAATATTACATTTTTTGACTGTAATTGACTATTGCATGTGAATTATCACTCTTGGAACTAAAATAAGTGTGTTTAGAGTCATTTTAATGCCTGAAATTGGTCGAAATAGAAGCTTCTGAGTAGGAGAAAAAGTCTGTAAAAATGGCAATTTTGGTCACATTGAGGCTTCAAAAAGTAGTTATTCAACATGAGGCACAATCCAAATGACATTTTGAATCAATTTTTCTACAGTCCAAAAAATCAATTTTCTGATGAAAAACGATGACCCGTGACCTGTCGAACTTCCTCCAAATGGTCAGAAATTGAAATTTTTTAATGTTTTGTTTTTTGACTGTAAATGACTATTGCATGTGAATTAGAACTCTTGGAACTAAAATAAGTGTGTTTAGAGTCATTTTAATGCCTGAAATTGGTCGAATTAGAAGCTTCTGAGTAGGTGAAAAAGTCTGTAAAAATGGCAATTTTGGTCACATTGAGGATTCAAAAAGTAGTTATTCAACACGAGGCTCAATCCAAATGACATTTTGAATCAATTTTTCTACAGTCCAAAAAATCAATTTTCTGATGAAAAACGATGACCCGTGACCTGTCAAATTTTCTCCAGATGGTCAGAAATGGTAATTTTTTAATGTGTAATTTTTTGAATGTAAATGACTATTGCATTTGAATTAGAACTCTTAGAACTAAAATAAGTGTGTTTAGAGTCATTTTATTGCCTGAAATTCGTCGAAATAGAAGCTTCTGAGTAGGAGAAAAGTCTGTAAAAATGGCAATTTTGGTCACATTGAGGCTTCCAAAAGTAGTTATTCAACATGAGGAACAATCCAAATGACATTTTGAATCAATTTTTCTAAAGTCCAAAAAATCAATTTTCTGATGAAAAACGATGACCCGTGACCTGTCGAACTTCCTCCAAATGGTCAGAAATTGAAATTTTTTAATGTTTTGCTTTTTAGCTGTAAATGACTATTGCATGTGAATTAGAACTCTTAGAACTAAAATAAGTGTGGTTATAGTCATTTTAATACCTGAAATTGGTCGAAATAGAAGCTTCTGAGTAGGAGAAAAAGTCTGTAAAATTGGCAATTTTGGTCACTTTGCGGCTTCAAAAAGTAGTTATTTAACATGAGGCACAATCCAAATGACGTTTTGAATCAATTTTTCTACAGTGCAAAAAAATCTATTTTCTGATGAAAAACGATGACCTGTGACCTGTCGAACTTTCTCCAGATGGTCAGAAATGGAAATTTTTTAATATTTAATTTTTTGACTGTAATTGACTATTGCATGTGAATTATCACTCTTGGAACTAAAATAAGTGTGTTTAGAGTCATTTTATTGCCTGAAATTGGTCGAAATAGAAGCTTCTGAGTAGGAGAAAAGTCTGTAAAAATGGCAATTTTGGTCACATTGAGGCTTCGAAGTGAAGTTATTCCACATGAGGCACAATCCAAATGACATTTTGAATCAATTTTTCTACAGTCCAAAAAATCCATTTTCTGATGAAAAACGATGACCCGTGACCTGTCGAACTTTCTCCAGATGGTCAGAAATGGAAATTTTTTAATATTTAATTTTTTGACTGTAATTGACTATTTCATGTGAATTATCATTCTTGGAACTAAAATAAGTGTGTTTAGAGTCATTTTAATGCCTGAAATTCGTCGAAATAGAAGCTTCTGAGTAGGAGAAAAGTCTGTAAAAATGGCAATTTTGGTCACATTGAGGCTTCGAAAAGACGTTATTCAACATGAGGCACAATCCAAATGACATTTTGAATCAATTTTTCTACAGTCCAAAAAATCAATTTTCTGATGAAAAACGATGACCCGTGACCTGTCGAACTTTCTCCAGATGGTCAGAAATGGAAATGTTTTAATATTTAATTTTTTGACTGTAATTGACTATTGCATGTGAATTATCACTCTTGGAACTGAAATAAGTGTGTTTAGAGTCATTTTATTGCCTGAAATTGGTCGAAATAGAAGCTTCTGAGTAGGAGAAAAGTCTGTAAAAATGGCAATTTTGGTCACATTGAGGCTTCGAAGTGAAGTTATTCCACATGAGGCACAATCCAAATGACATTTTGAATCAATTTTTCTACAGTCCAAAAAATCCATTTTCTGATGAAAAACGATGACCCGTGACCTGTCGAACTTTCTCCAGATGGTCAGAAATGGAAATTTTTTAATATTTAATTTTTTGACTGTAATTGACTATTTCATGTGAATTATCATTCTTGGAACTAAAATAAGTGTGTTTAGAGTCATTTTAATGCCTGAAATTCGTCGAAATAGAAGCTTCTGAGTAGGAGAAAAGTCTGTAAAAATGGCAATTTTGGTCACATTGAGGCTTCGAAAAGACGTTATTCAACATGAGGCACAATCCAAATGACATTTTGAATCAATTTTTCTACAGTCCAAAAAATCAATTTTCTGATGAAAAACGATGACCCGTGACCTGTCGAACTTTCTCCAGATGGTCAGAAATGGAAATGTTTTAATATTTAATTTTTTGACTGTAATTGACTATTGCATGTGAATTATCACTCTTGGAACTGAAATAAGTGTGTTTAGAGTCATTTTATTGCCTGAAATTGGTCGAAATAGAAGCTTCTGAGTAGGAGAAAAGTCTGTAAAAATGGCAATTTTGGTCACATTGAGGCTTCGAAAAGAAGTTATTCAACATGAGGCACAATCCAAATGACATTTTGAATCAATTTTTCTACAGTCCAAAAAATCAATTTTCTGATGAAAAACGATGACCCGTGACCTGTCGAACTTTCTCCAGATGGTCAGAAATGGAAATTTTTTAATATTTAATTTTTTCACTGTAATTGACTATTGCATGTGAATTATCACTCTTGGAACTAAAATAAGTGTGTTTAGCGTCATTTTATTGCCTGAAATTGGTCGAAATAGAAGCTTCTGAGTAGGAGAAAAGTCTGTAAAAATGGCAATTTTGGTCACATTGAGGCTTCGAAAAGAAGTTATTCAACATGAGGCACAATCCAAATGACATTTTGAATCAATTTTTCTACAGTCCAAAAAATCAATTTTCTGATGAAAAACGATGACCCGTGACCTGTCGAACTTTCTCCAGATGGTCAGAAATAGAAAGTTTTTTAATATTTAATTTTTTGACTGTAATTGACTATTGCATGTGAATTATCACTCTTGGAACTAAAATAAGTGTGTTTAGAGTCATTTTAATGCCTGCAATTCGTCGAAATAGAAGCTTCTGAGTAGGTGAAAAGTCTGTAAAAATGGCAATTTTGGTCACATTGAGGCTTCGAAAAGAAGTTATTCAACATCAGGCACAATCCAAATGACGTTTTGAATCAATTTTTCTACTGTCCAAAAAATCCATTTTCTGATGAAAAACGATGACCCGTGACCTGTCGAACTTCCTCCAAATGGTCAGGAATTGAATTTTTTTAAAGTTTTGTTTTTTGACTGTAAATGACTATTGCATGTGAATTAGAACTCTTGGAACTAAAATAAGTGTGTTTAGAGTCATTTTAATGCCTGAAATTGGTCGAAATAGAAGCTTTTGAGTAGGATAAAAAGTCTGTAAAAATGGCAATTTTGGTCACATTGAGGCTTCGAAAAGTAGTTATTCAACATGAGGCACAATCCAAATGACGTTTTGAATCAATTTTTCTACAGTCCAAAAAAATCTATTTTCTGATGAAAAACGATGACCCGTGACCTGTCGAACTTTCTCCAGATGGTCAGAAATGGAAATTTTTTTATATTACATTTTTTGACTGTAATTGACTATTGCATGTGAACTATCACTCTTGGAACTAAAATAAGTGTGTTTAGAGTCATTTTAATGCTTGAAATTGGTCGAAATAGAAGCTTCTGAGTAGGAGAAAAAGTCTGTAAAAATGGCAATTTTGGTCACATTGACGCTTCAAAAAGTAGTTATTCAACATGAGGCACAATCCAAATGACATTTTGAATCAATTTTTCTACAGTCCAAAAAATCAATTTTCTGATGAAAAACGATGACCCGTGACCTGTCGAATTTTCTCCAGATGGTCAGAAATGGTAATTTTTTAATGTTTAATTTTTTGAATGTAAATGACTATTGCATGTGAATTAGAACTCTTAGAACTAAAATTAGTGTGTTTAGAGTCATTTTATTGCCTGAAATTCGTCGAAATAGAAGCTTCTGAGTAGGAGAAAAGTCTGTAAAAATGGCAATTTTGGTCACATTGAGGCTTCGAAAAGTAGTTATTCAACATGAGGCACAATCCAAATGACATTTTTAATCAATTTTTCTACAGTCCAAAAAATCAATTTTCTGATGAAAAACGATGACCCGTGACCTGTCGAACTTCCTCCAAATGGTCAGAAATTGAAATTTTTTAATGTTTTGTTTTTTGACTGTAAATGACTATTGCATGTGAATTAGAACTCTTGGAACTGAAATAAGTGTGTTTAGAGTCATTTTAATGCCTGAAATTGGTCGAATTAGAAGCTTCTGAGTAGGTGAAAAAGTCTGTAAAAATGGCAATTTGGTCACATTGAGGCTTCAAAAAGTAGTTATTCAACACGAGGCTCAATCCAAATGACATTTGGAATCAATTTTTCTACAGTCCAAAAAATTCAATTTTGTGATGAAAAACGATGACCCGCGTGACCTGTCGAACTTCCTCCAAATGGTCAGAAATTGAATTTTTTTAATGTTTTGTTTTTTGACTGTAAATGACTATTGCATGTGAATTAGAACTCTTGGAACTGAAATAAGTGTGTTTAGAGTCATTTTAATGCCTGAAATTGGTCGAATTAGAAGCTTCTGAGTAGGTGAAAAAGTCTGTAAAAATGGCAATTTTGGTCACATTGAGGCTTCAAAAAGTAGTTATTCAACATCAGGCACAATCCAAATGACGTTTTGAATCAATTTTTCTACAGTCCAAAAAATCCATTTTCTGATGAAAAACGATGACCCGTGACCTGTCGAACTTCCTCCAAATGGTCAGAAATTGAATTTTTTTAAAGTTTTGTTTTTTGACTGTAAATGACTATTGCATGTGAATTAGAACTCTTGGAACTAAAATAAGTGTGTTTAGAGTCATTTTAATGCCTGAAATTGGTCGAAATAGAAGCTTCTGAGTAGGATAAAAAGTCTGTAAAAATGGCAATTTTGGTCACATTGAGGCTTCGAAAAGTAGTTATTCAACATGAGGCACAATCCAAATGACGTTTTGAATCAATTTTTCTACAGTCCAAAAAAATCTATTTTCTGATGAAAAACGATGACCCGTGACCTGTCGAACTTTCTCCAGATGGTCAGAAATGGAAATTTTTTAATATTACATTTTTTGACTGTAATTGACTATTGCATGTGAACTATCACTCTTGGAACTAAAATAAGTGTGTTTAGAGTCATTTTAATGCCTGAAATTGGTCGAAATAGAAGCTTCTGAGTAGGAGAAAAAGTCTGTAAAAATGGCAATTTTGGTCACATTGACGCTTCAAAAAGTAGTTATTCAACATGAGGCACAATCCAAATGACATTTTGAATCAATTTTTCTACAGTCCAAAAAATCAATTTTCTGATGAAAAACGATGACCCGTGACCTGTCGAATTTTCTCCAGATGGTCAGAAATGGTAATTTTTTAATGTTTAATTTTTTTAATGTAAATGACTATTGCATGTGAATTAGAACTCTTAGAACTAAAATTAGTGTGTTTAGAGTCATTTTATTGCCTGAAATTTGTCGAAATAGAAGCTTCTGAGTAGGAGAAAAGTCTGTAAAAATGGCAATTTTGGTCACATTGAGGCTTCGAAAAGTAGTTATTCAACATGAGGCACAATCCAAATGACATTTTTAATCAATTTTTCTACAGTCCAAAAAATCAATTTTCTGATGAAAAACGATGACCCGTGACCTGTCGAACTTCCTCCAAATGGTCAGAAATTGAAATTTTTTAATGTTTTGTTTTTTGACTGTAAATGACTATTGCATGTGAATTAGAACTCTTGGAACTGAAATAAGTGTGTTTAGAGTCATTTTAATGCCTGAAATTGGTCGAATTAGAAGCTTCTGAGTAGGTGAAAAAGTCTGTAAAAATGGCAATTTTGGTCACATTGAGGCTTCAAAAAGTAGTTATTCAACACGAGGCTCAATCCAAATGACATTTGGAATCAATTTTTCTACAGTCCAAAAAATTCAATTTTGTGATGAAAAACGATGACCCGCGTGACCTGTCGAACTTTCTCCAGATGGTCAGAAATAGAATTTTTTTAATATTTAATTTTTTGACTGTAATTGACTATTGCATGTGAATTATCACTCTTGGAACTAAAATAAGTGTGTTTAGAGTCATTTTAATGCCTGCAATTCGTCGAAATAGAAGCTTCTGAGTAGGAGAAAAGTCTGTAAAAATGGCAATTTTGGTCACATTGAGGCTTCGAAAAGAAGTTATTCAACATCAGGCACAATCCAAATGACGTTTTGAATCAATTTTTCTACAGTCCAAAAAATCCATTTTCTGATGAAAAACGATGACCCGTGACCTGTCGAACTTTCTCCAGATGGTCAGAAATGGAATTTTTTTAATATTTAATTTTTTTACTGTAATTGACTATTGCATGTGAATTATCACTCTTGGAACTAAAATAAGTGTGTTTAGAGTCATTTTATTGCCTGAAATTGGTCGAAATAGAAGCTTCTGTGTAGGAGAAAAGTCTGTAAAAATGGCAATTTTGGTCACATTGAGGCTTCGAAAAGTAGTTATTCAACATGAGGCACAATCCAAATGACATTTTGAATCAATTTTTCTACCGTCCAAAAAATCAATTTTCTGATGAAAAACGATGACCCGTGACCTGTCGATCTTCCTCCAAATGGTCAGAAATTGAATTTTTTTAAAGTTTTGTTTTTTGACTGTAAATGACTATTGCATGTGAATTAGAACTCTTGGAACTAAAATAAGTGTGTTTAGAGTCATTTTAATGCCTGAAATTGGTCGAAATAGAAGCTTCTGAGTAGGATAAAAAGTCTGTAAAAATGGCAATTTTGGTCACATTGAGGCTTCGAAAAGTAGTTATTCAACATGAGGCACAATCCAAATGACGTTTTGAATCAATTTTTCTACAGTCCAAAAAAATCTATTTTCTGATGAAAAACGATGACCCGTGACCTGTCGAACTTTCTCCAGATGGTCAGAAATGGAAATTTTTTAACATTACATTTTTTGACTGTAATTGACTATTGCATGTGAATTATCACTCTTGGAACTAAAATAAGTGTGTTTAGAGTCATTTTAATGCCTGAAATTGGTCGAAATAGAAGCTTCTGAGTAGGAGAAAAAGTCTGTAAAAATGGCAATTTTGGTCACATTGAGGCTTCAAAAAGTAGTTATTCAACATGAGACACAATCCAAATGACATTTTGAATCAATTTTTCTACAGTCCAAAAAATCAATTTTCTGATGAAAAACGATGACCCGTGACCTGTCGAACTTCCTCCAAATGGTCAGAAATTGAAATTTTTTAATGTTTTGTTTTTTGACTGTAAATGACTATTGCATGTGAATTAGAACTCTTGGAACTAAAATAAGTGTGTTTAGAGTCATTTTAATGCCTGAAATTGGTCGAATTAGAAGCTTCTGAGTAGGTGAAAAAGTCTGTAAAAATGGCAATTTTGGTCACATTGAGGCTTCAAAAAGTGGTTATTCAACACGAGGCTCAATCCAAATGACATTTGGAATCAATTTTTCTACAGTCCAAAAATCAATTTTCTGATGAAAAACGATGACCCGCGTGACCTGTCGAACTTCCTCCAAATGGTCAGAAATTGAATTTTTTTAATGTTTTGTTTTTTGACTGTAAATGACAATTGCATGTGAATTAGAACTCTTGGAACTAATATAAGTGTGTTTAGAGTCATTTTAATGCCTGAAATTGGTCGAAATAGAAGCTTCTGAGTAGGATAAAAAGTCTGTAAAAATGGCAATTTTGGTCACATTGAGGCTTCGAAAAGTAGTTATTCAACATGAGGCACAATCCAAATGACATTTTGAATCAATTTTTCTACAGTCCAAAAAATCAATTTTCTGATGAAAAACGATGACCCGTGACCTGTCGAATTTTCTCCAGATGGTCAGAAATGGTAATTTTTTAATGTTTAATTTTTTGAATGTAAATGACTATTTCATGTGAATTATCATTCTTGGAACTAAAATAAGTGTGTTTAGAGTCATTTTAATGCCTGAAATTGGTCGAAATAGAAGCTTCTGAGTAGGAGAAAAGTCTGTAAAAATGGCAATTTTGGTCACATTGAGGCTTCGAAGTGAAGTTATTCCACATGAGGCACAATCCAAATGACATTTTGAATCAATTTTTCTACAGTCCAAAAAATCAATTTTCTGATGAAAAACGATGACCCGTGACCTGTCGAACTTTCTCCAGATGTTCAGAAATGGAAATTTTTTAATATTTAATTTTTTGACTGTAATTGACTATTTCATGTGAATTATCATTCTTGGAACTAAAATAAGTGTGTTTAGAGTCATTTTATTGCCTGAAATTGGTCGAAATAGAAGCTTCTGAGTAGGAGAAAAGTCTGTAAAAATGGCAATTTTGGTCACATTGAGGCTTCGAAAAGAAGTTATTTAACATGAGGCACAATCCAAATGACATTTTGAATCAATTTTTCTACAGTCCAAAAAATCAATTTTCTGATGAAAAACGATGACCCGTGACCTGTCGAACTTTCTCCAGATGGTCAGAAATGGAAATTTTTTAATATTTAATTTTTTCACTGTAATTGACTATTGCATGTGAATTATCACTCTTGGAACTAAAATAAGTGTGTTTAGCGTCATTTTATTGCCTGAAATTGGTCGAAATAGAAGCTTCTGAGTAGGAGAAAAGTCTGTAAAAATGGCAATTTTGGTCACATTGAGGCTTCGAAAAGAAGTTATTCAACATGAGGCACAATCCAAATGACATTTTGAATCAATTTTTCTACAGTCCAAAAAATCAATTTTCTGATGAAAAACGATGACCCGTGACCTGTCGATCTTCCTCCAAATGGTCAGAAATTGAATTTTTTTAAAGTTTTGTTTTTTGACTGTAAATGACTATTGCATGTGAATTAGAACTCTTGGAACTAAAATAAGTGTGTTTAGAGTCATTTTAATGCCTGAAATTGGTCGAAATAGAAGCTTCTGAGTAGGATAAAAAGTCTGTAAAAATGGCAAGTTTGGTCACATTGAGGCTTCGAAAAGTAGTTATTCAACATGAGGCACAATCCAAATGACGTTTTGAATCAATTTTTCTACAGTCCAAAAAAATCTATTTTCTGATGAAAAACGATGACCCGTGACCTGTCGAACTTTCTCCAGATGGTCAGAAATGGAAATTTTTTAATATTACATTTTTTGACTGTAATTGACTATTGCATGTGAATTATCACTCTTGGAACTAAAATAAGTGTGTTTAGAGTCATTTTAATGCCTGAAATTGGTCGAAATAGAAGCTTCTGAGTGGGAGAAAAAGTCTGTAAAAATGGCAATTTTGGTCACATTGAGGCTTCGAAAAGTAGTTATTCAACATGAGGCACAATCCAAATGACGTTTTGAATCAATTTTTCTACAGTCCAAAAAAATCTATTTTCTGATGAAAAACGATGACCCGTGACCTGTCGAACTTTCTCCAGATGGTCAGAAATGGAAATTTTTTAATATTACATTTTTTGACTGTAATTGACTATTGCATGTGAATTATCACTCTTGGAACTAAAATAAGTGTGTTTAGAGTCATTTTAATGCCTGAAATTGGTCGAAATAGAAGCTTCTGAGTAGGAGAAAAAGTCTGTAAAAATGGCAATTTTGGTCACATTGAGGCTTCAAAAAGTAGTTATTCAACATGAGGCACAATCCAAATGACATTTTGAATCAATTTTTCTACAGTCCAAAAAAATCAATTTTCTGATGAAAAACGATGACCCGTGACCTGTCGAACTTCCTCCAAATGGTCAGAAATTGAAATTTTTTAATGTTTTGTTTTTTGACTGTAAATGACTATTGCATGTGAATTAGAACTCTTGGAACTAAAATAAGTGTGTTTAGAGTCATTTTAATGCCTGAAATTGGTCGAATTAGAAGCTTCTGAGTAGGTGAAAAAGTCTGTAAAAATGGCAATTTTGGTCACATTGAGGCTTCAAAAAGTGGTTATTCAACACGAGGCTCAATCCAAATGACATTTGGAATCAATTTTTCTACAGTCCAAAAAATTCAATTTTGTGATGAAAGACGATGACCCGCGTGACCTGTCGAACTTCCTCCAAATGGTCAGAAATTGAATTTTTTTAATGTTTTGTTTTTTGACTGTAAATGACAATTGCATGTGAATTAGAACTCTTGGAACTAATATAAGTGTGTTTAGAGTCATTTTAATGCCTGAAATTGGTCGAAATAGAAGCTTCTGAGTAGGATAAAAAGTCTGTAAAAATGGCAATTTTGGTCACATTGAGGCTTCGAAAAGTAGTTATTCAACATGAGGCACAATCCAAATGACGTTTTGAATCAATTTTTCTACAGTCCAAAAAAATCTCTTTTCTGATGAAAAACGATGACCCGTGACCTGTCGAACTTTCTCCAGATGGTCAGAAATGGAAATTTTTTAATATTAAATTTTTTGACTGTAATTGACTATTGCATGTGAATTATCACTCTTGGAACTAAAATAAGTGTGTTTAGAGTCATTTTAATGCCTGAAATTGGTCGAAATAGAAGCTTCTGAGTAGGAGAAAAAGTCTGTAAAAATGGCAATTTTGGTCACATTGACGCTTCAAAAAGTAGTTATTCAACATGAGGCACAATCCAAATGACATTTTGAATCAATTTTTCTACAGTCCAAAAAATCAATTTTCTGATGAAAAACGATGACCCGTGACCTGTCGAATTTTCTCCAGATGGTCAGAAATGGTAATTTTTTAATGTTTAATTTTTTGAATGTAAATGACTATTTCATGTGAATTATCATTCTTGGAACTAAAATAAGTGTGTTTAGAGTCATTTTAATGCCTGAAATTGGTCGAAATAGAAGCTTCTGAGTAGGAGAAAAGTCTGTAAAAATGGCAATTTTGGTCACATTGAGGCTTCGAAGTGAAGTTATTCCACATGAGGCACAATCCAAATGACATTTTGAATCAATTTTTCTACAGTCCAAAAAATCAATTTTCTGATGAAAAACGATGACCCGTGACCTGTCGAACTTTCTCCAGATGTTCAGAAATGGAAATTTTTTAATATTTAATTTTTTGACTGTAATTGACTATTTCATGTGAATTATCATTCTTGGAACTAAAATAAGTGTGTTTAGAGTCATTTTAATGCCTGAAATTCGTCGAAATAGAAGCTTCTGAGTAGGAGAAAAGTCTGTAAAAATGGCAATTTTGGTCACATTGAGGCTTCGAAAAGAAGTTATTCAACATGAGGCACAATCCAAATGACATTTTGAATCAATTTTTCTACAGTCCAAAAAATCATTTTTCTGATGAAAAACGATGACCCGTGACCTGTCGAACTTTCTCCAGATGGTCAGAAATGGAAATTTTTTAATATTTAATTTTTTGACTGTAATTGACTATTGAATGTGAATTATCACTCTTGGAACTAAAATAAGTGTGTTTAGAGTCATTTTATTGCCTGAAATTGGTCGAAATAGAAGCTTCTGAGTAGGAGAAAAGTCTGTAAAAATGGCAATTTTGGTCACATTGAGGCTTCGAAAAGAAGTTATTCAACATGAGGCACAATCCAAATGACATTTTGAATCAATTTTTCTACAGTCCAAAAAATCATTTTTCTGATGAAAAACGATGACCCGTGACCTGTCGAACTTTCTCCAGATGGTCAGAAATGGAAATTTTTTAATATTTAATTTTTTGACTGTAATTGACTATTGAATGTGAATTATCACTCTTGGAACTAAAATAAGTGTGTTTAGAGTCATTTTATTGCCTGAAATTGGTCGAAATAGAAGCTTCTGAGTAGGAGAAAAGTCTGTAAAAATGGCAATTTTGGTCACATTGAGGCTTCGAAAAGAAGTTATTTAACATGAGGCACAATCCAAATGACATTTTGAATCAATTTTTCTACAGTCCAAAAAATCAATTTTCTGATGAAAAACGATGACCCGTGACCTGTCGAACTTTCTCCAGATGGTCAGAAATGGAAATTTTTTAATATTTAATTTTTTCACTGTAATTGACTATTGCATGTGAATTATCACTCTTGGAACTAAAATAAGTGTGTTTAGCGTCATTTTATTGCCTGAAATTGGTCGAAATAGAAGCTTCTGAGTAGGAGAAAAGTCTGTAAAAATGGCAATTTTGGTCACATTGAGGCTTCGAAAAGAAGTTATTCAACATGAGGCACAATCCAAATGACATTTTGAATCAATTTTTCTACAGTCCAAAAAATCAATTTTCTGATGAATAACGATGACCCGTGACCTGTCGAACTTTCTCCAGATTGTCAGAAATGGAAATTTTTTAATATTTAATTTTTTGACTGTAATTGACTATTGAATGTGAATTATCACTCTTGGAACTAAAATAAGTGTGTTTAGAGTCATTTTATTGCCTGAAATTGGTCGAAATAGAAGCTTCTGAGTAGGAGAAAAGTCTGTAAAAATGGCAATTTTGGTCACATTGAGGCTTCGAAAAGAAGTTATTCAACATGAGGCACAATCCAAATGACATTTTGAATCAATTTTTCTACAGTCCAAAAAATCAATTTTCTGATGAAAAACGATGACCCGTGACCTGTCGAACTTTCTCCAGATGGTCAGAAATGGAAATTTTTAATATTTAATTTTTTCACTGTAATTGACTATTGCATGTGAATTATCACTCTTGGAACTAAATAAGTGTGTTTAGCGTCATTTTATTGCCTGAAATTGGTCGAAATAGAAGCTTCTGAGTAGGAGAAAAGTCTGTAAAAATGGCAATTTTGGTCACATTGAGGCTTCGAAAAGAAGTTATTCAACATGAGGCACAATCCAAATGACATTTTTGAATCAATTTTCTACAGTCCAAAAATCAATTTCTGATGAAAAACGATGACCCGTGACCTGTCGATCTTCCTCCAAATGGTCAGAAATTGAATTTTTTAAAGTTTTGTTTTTTGACTGTAAATGACTATTGCATGTGAATTAGAACTCTTGGAACTAAAATAAGTGTGTTTAGAGTCATTTTAATGCTGAAATTGGTCGAAATAGAAGCTTCTGAGTAGGATAAAAAGTCTGTAAAAATGGCAATTTTGGTCACATTGAGGCTTCGAAAAGTAGTTATTCAACATGAGGCACAATCCAAATGACGTTTTGAATCAATTTTTCTACAGTCCAAAAAAATCTATTTTCTGATGAAAAACGATGACCCGTGACCTGTCGAACTTTCTCCAGATGGTCAGAAATGGAAATTTTTTAATATTACATTTTTTGACTGTAATTGACTATTGCATGTGAATTATCACTCTTGGAACTAAAATAAGTGTGTTTAGAGTCATTTTAATGCCTGAAATGGGTCGAAATAGAAGCTTCTGAGTGGGAGAAAAAGTCTGTAAAAATGGCAATTTTGGTCACATTGAGGCTTCGAAAAGTAGTTATTCAACATGAGGCACAATCCAAATGACGTTTTGAATCAATTTTTCTACAGTCCAAAAAAATCTATTTTCTGATGAAAAACGATGACCCGTGACCTGTCGAACTTTCTCCAGATGGTCAGAAATGGAAATTTTTTAATATTACATTTTTTGACTGTAATTGACTATTGCATGTGAATTATCACTCTTGGAAACTAAAATAAGTGTGTTAGAGTCATTTTAATGCCTGAAATTGGTCGAAATAGAAGCTTCTGAGTAGGAGAAAAAGTCTGTAAAAATGGCAATTTTGGTCACATTGAGGCTTCAAAAAGTAGTTATTCAACATGAGGCACAATCCAAATGACATTTTGAATCAATTTTTCTCTACAGTCCAAAAAAATCAATTTTCTGATGAAAAACGATGACCCGTGACCTGTCGAACTTCCTCCAAATGGTCAGAAATTGAAATTTTTTAATGTTTTGTTTTTTGACTGTAAATGACTATTGCATGTGAATTAGAACTCTTGGAACTAAAATAAGTGTGTTTAGAGTCATTTAATGCCTGAAATTGGTCGAATTAGAAGCTTCTGAGTAGGTGAAAAGTCTGTAAAAATGGCAATTTTGGTCACATTGAGGCTTCAAAAAGTGGTTATTCAACACGAGGCTCAATCCAAATGACATTTGGAATCAATTTTTCTACAGTCCAAAAAATTCAATTTTGTGATGAAAGACGATGACCCGCGTGACCTGTCGAACTTCCTCCAAATGGTCAGAAATTGAATTTTTTTAATGTTTTGTTTTTTGACTGTAAATGACAATTGCATGTGAATTAGAACTCTTGGAACTAATAAAGTGTGTTTAGAGTCATTTTAATGCCTGAAATTGGTTGAAATAGAAGCTTCTGAGTAGGATAAAAAGTCTGTAAAAATGGCAATTTTGGTCACATTGAGGCTTCGAAAAGTAGTTATTCAACATGAGGCACAATCCAAATGACGTTTTGAATCAATTTTTCTACAGTCCAAAAAAATCTATTTTCTGATGAAAAACGATGACCCGTGACCTGTCGAACTTTCTCCAGATGGTCAGAAATGGAAATTTTTTAATATTAAATTTTTTGACTGTAATTGACTATTGCATGTGAATTATCACTCTTGGAACTAAAATAAGTGTGTTTAGAGTCATTTTATGCCTGAAATGGTCGAAATAGAAGCTTCTGAGTAGGAGAAAAAGTCTGTAAAAATGGCAATTTTGGTCACATTGACGCTTCAAAAAGTAGTTATTCAACATGAGGCACAATCCAAATGACATTTTGAATCAATTTTTCTACAGTCCAAAAAATCAATTTTCTGATGAAAAACGATGACCCGTGACCTGTCGAATTTTCTCCAGATGGTCAGAAATGGTAATTTTTTAATGTTTAATTTTTTGAATGTAAATGACTATTTCATGTGAATTATCATTCTTGGAACTAAAATAAGTGTGTTTAGAGTCATTTTAATGCCTGAAATTGGTCGAAATAGAAGCTTCTGAGTAGGAGAAAAGTCTGTAAAAATGGCAATTTTGGTCACATTGAGGCTTCGAAGTGAAGTTATTCCACATGAGGCACAATCCAAATGACATTTTGAATCAATTTTTCTACAGTCCAAAAAATCAATTTTCTGATGAAAAACGATGACCCGTGACCTGTCGAACTTTCTCCAGATGTTCAGAAATGGAAATTTTTTAATATTTAATTTTTTGACTGTAATTGACTATTTCATGTGAATTATCATTCTTGGAACTAAAATAAGTGTGATTAGAGTCATTTTAATGCCTGAAATTCGTCGAAATAGAAGCTTCTGAGTAGGAGAAAAGTCTGTAAAAATGGCAATTTTGGTCACATTGAGGCTTCGAAAAGAAGTTATTCAACATGAGGCACAATCCAAATGACATTTTGAATCAATTTTTCTACAGTCCAAAAAATCAATTTTCTGATGAAAAAACGATGACCCGTGACCTGTCGAACTTTCTCCAGATGGTCAGAAATGGAAATTTTTTAATATTTAATTTTTTGACTGTAATTGACTATTGAATGTGAATTATCACTCTTGGAACTAAAATAAGTGTGTTTAGAGTCATTTTTATTGCCTGAAATTGGTCGAAATAGAAGCTTCTGAGTAGGAGAAAAGTCTGTAAAAATGGCAATTTTGGTCACATTGAGGCTTCGAAAAGAAGTTATTCAACATGAGGCACAATCCAAATGACATTTTGAATCAATTTTTCTACAGTCCAAAAAATCAATTTTCTGATGAAAAACGATGACCCGTGACCTGTCGAACTTTCTCCAGATGGTCAGAAATGGAAATTTTTTAATATTTAATTTTTTCACTGTAATTGACTATTGCATGTGAATTATCACTCTTGGAACTAAAATAAGGTGTTTAGCGTCATTTTATTGCCTGAAATTGGTCGAAATAGAAGCTTCTGAGTAGGAGAAAAGTCTGTAAAAATGGCAATTTTGGTCACATTGAGGCTTCGAAAAGAAGTTATTCAACATGAGGCACAATCCAAATGACATTTTGAATCAATTTTTCTACAGTCCAAAAAATCAATTTTCTGATGAAAAACGATGACCCGTGACCTGTCGAACTTTCTCCAGATGGTCAGAAATGGAAATTTTTTAATATTACATTTTTTGACTGTAATTGACTATTGCATGTGAATTATCACTCTTGGAACTAAAATAAGTGTGTTTAGAGTCATTTTAATGCCTGAAATTGGTCGAAATAGAAGCTTCTGAGTAGGAGAAAAAGTCTGTAAAATGGCAATTTTGGTCACATTGAGGCTTCAAAAAGTAGTTATTCAACATGAGGCACAATCCAAATGACATTTTGAATCAATTTTTCTACAGTCCAAAAAATCAATTTTCTGATGAAAAACGATGACCCGTGACCTGTCGAACTTCCTCCAAATGGTCAGAAATTGAAATTTTTTAATGTTTTGTTTTTTGACTGTAAATGACTATTGCATGTGAATTAGAACTCTTGGAACTAAAATAAGTGTGTTTAGAGTCATTTTAATGCCTGAAATTGGTCGAATTAGAAGCTTCTGAGAGGTGAAAAAGTCTGTAAAAATGGCAATTTTGGTCACATTGAGGCTTCAAAAAGTGGTTATTCAACACGAGGCTCAATCCAAATGAAATTTGGAATCAATTTTTCTACAGTCCAAAAAATTCAATTTTGTGATGAAAGACGATGACCCGCGTGACCTGTCGAACTTCCTCCAAATGGTCAGAAATTGAATTTTTTTAATGTTTTGTTTTTTGACTGTAAATGACAATTGCATGTGAATTAGAACTCTTGGAACTAATATAAGTGTGTTTAGAGTCATTTTAATGCCTGAAATTGGTCGAAATAGAAGCTTCTGAGTATGATAAAAAGTCTGTAAAAATGGCATTTTGGTCACATTGAGGCTTCGAAAAGTAGTTATTCAACATGAGGCACAATCCAAATGACGTTTTGAATCAATTTTTCTACAGTCCAATAAAAATCTATTTTCTGATGAAAAACGATGACCCGTGACCTGTCGAACTTTCTCCAGATGGTCAGAATGGAAATTTTTTAATATTAAATTTTTTGACTGTAATTGACTATTGCATGTGAATTATCACTCTTGGAACTAAAATAAGTGTATTTAGAGTCATTTTAATGCCTGAAATTGGTCGAAATAGAAGCTTCTGAGTAGGAGAAAAAGTGTGTAAAAATGGCAATTTTGGTCACATTGACGCTTCAAAAAGTAGTTATTCAACATGAGGCACAATCCAAATGACATTTAGATCAATTTTCTACAGTCCAAAAAATAAATTTTCTGATGAAAAACGATGACCCGTGACCTGTCGAATTTTCTCCAGATGGTCAGAAATGGTAATTTTTTAATGTTTAATTTTTTGAATGTAAATGACTATTTCATGTGAATTATCATTCTTGGAACTAAAATAAGTGTGTTTAGAGTCATTTTAATGCCTGAAATTGGTCGAAATAGAAGCTTCTGAGTAGGAGAAAAAGTCTGTAAAAATGGCAATTTTGGTCACATTGAGGCTTCGAAGTGAAGTTATTCCACATGAGGCACAATCCAAATGACATTTTGAATCAATTTTTCTACTGTCCAAAAAATCAATTTTCTGATGAAAAACGATGACCCGTGACCTGTCGAACTTTCTCCAGATGGTCAGAAATGGAAATTTTTTAATATTTAATTTTTTGACTGTAATTGACTATTTCATGTGAATTATCATTCTTGGAACTAAAATAAGTGTGTTTAGAGTCATTTTAATGCCTGAAATTCATCGAAATAGAAGCTTCTGAGTAGGAGAAAAGTCTGTAAAAATGGCAATTTTGGTCACATTGAGGCTTCGAAAAGAAGTTATTCAACATGAGGCACATCCAAATGACATTTTGAATCAATTTTTCTACAGTCCAAAAAATCAATTTTCTGATGAAAAACGATGACCCGTGACCTGTCGAACTTTCTCCAGATGGTCAGAAATGGAAATTTTTTAATATTTAATTTTTTGACTGTAATTGACTATTGAATGTGAATTATCACTCTTGGAACTAAAATACGTGTGTTTAGAGTCATTTTATTGCCTGAAATTGGTCGAAATAGAAGCTTCTGAGTAGGAGAAAAGTCTGTAAAAATGGCAATTTTGGTCACATTGAGGCTTTGAAAAGAAGTTATTCAACATGAGGCACAATCAAATGACATTTTGAATCAATTTTTTCTACAGTCCAAAAAATCAATTTGCTGATAAAAAACGATGACCCGTGACCTGTCGAACTTTCTCCAGATGGTCAGAAATGGAAATTTTTTAATATTTAATTTTTTCACTGTAATTGACTATTGCATGTGAATTATCACTCTTGGAACTAAAATAAGTGTGTTTAGCGTCATTTTATTGCCTGAAATTGGTCGAAATAGAAGCTTCTGAGTAGGAGAAAGTCTGTAAAAATGGCAATTTTGGTCACATTGAGGCTTCGAAAAGAAGTTATTCAACATGAGGCACAATCCAAATGACATTTTGAATCAATTTTTCTACAGTCCAAAAAAATCAATTTCTGATGAAAAACGATGACCCGTGACCTGTCGAACTTTCTCCAGATGGTCAGAAATAGAAATTTTTTAATATTTAATTTTTTGACTGTAATTGACTATTGCATGTGAATTATCACTCTTGGAACTAAAATAAGTGTGTTTAGAGTCATTTTAATGCCTGAAATTGGTCGAAATAGAAGCTTCTGAGTAGGAGAAAAGTCTGTAAAAATGGCAATTTTGGTCACATTGAGGCTTCGAAAAGTAGTTATTCAACATGAGGCACAATCCAAATGACGTTTTGAATCAATTTTTCTACAGTCCAAAAAAATCTATTTTCTGATGAAAAACGATGACCCGTGACCTGTCGAACTTTCTCCAGATGGTCAGAAATGGAAATTTTTTAATATTACATTTTTTGACTGTAATTGACTATTGCATGTGAATTATCACTCTTGGAACTAAAATAAGTGTGTTTAGAGTCATTTTAATGCCTGAAATTGGTCGAAATAGAAGCTTCTGAGTAGGAGAAAAAGTCTGTAAAACTGGCAATTTTGGTCAAATTGAGGCTTCGAAAAGTAGTTATTCAACATGAGGCACAATCCAAATGACGTTTTGAATCAATTTTTCTACAGTCCAAAAAAATCTATTTTCTGATGAAAAACGATGACCTGTGACCTGTCGAACTTTCTCCAGATGGTCAGAAATGGAAATTTTTTAATATTACATTTTTTGACTGTAATTGACTATTGCAGGTGAATTATCACTCTTGGAACTAAAATAAGTGTGTTTAGAGTCATTTTAATGCCTGAAATTGGTCGAAATAGAAGCTTCTGAGTAGGAGAAAAAGTCTGTAAAAATGGCAATTTTGGTCACATTGAGGCTTCAAAAAGTAGTTATTCAACATGAGGCACAATCCAAATGACATTTTGAATCAATTTTTCTACAGTCCAAAAAATCAATTTTCTGATGAAAAACGATGACCCGTGACCTGTCGAACTTCCTCCAAATGGTCAGAAATTGAAATTTTTTAATGTTTTGTTTTTTGACTGTAAATGACTATTGCATGTGAATTAGAACTCTTGGAACTAAAATAAGTGTGTTTAGAGTCATTTTAATGCCTGAAATTGGTCGAATTAGAAGCTTCTCAGTAGGTGAAAAAGTCTGTAAAAATGGCAATTTTGGTCACATTGAGGCTTCAAAAAGTGGTTATTCAACACGAGGCTCAATCCAAATGACATTTGGAATCAATTTTTCTACAGTCCAAAAAATTCAATTTTGTGATGAAAGACGATGACCCGCGTGACCTGTCGAACTTCCTCCAAATGGTCAGAAATTGAATTTTTTTAATGTTTTGTTTTTTGACTGTAAATGACAATTGCATGTGAATTAGAACTCTTGGAACTAATATAAGTGTGTTTAGAGTCATTTTTAATGCCTGAAACTGGTCGAAATAGAAGCTTCTGAGTAGGATAAAAAGTCTGTAAAAATGGCAATTTTGGTCACATTGAGGCTTCGAAAAGTAGTTATTCAACATGAGGCACAATCCAAATGACGTTTTGAATCAATTTTTCTACAGTCCAAAAAAATCTATTTTCTGATGAAAAACGATGACCCGTGACCTGTCGAACTTTCTCCAGATGGTCAGAAATGGAAATTTTTTAATATTACATTTTTTGACTGTAATTGACTATTGCATGTGAATTATCACTCTTGGAACTAAAATAAGTGTGTTTAGAGTCATTTTAATGCCTGAAATTGGTCGAAATAGAAGCTTCTGAGTAGGAGAAAAAGTCTGTAAAAATGGCAATTTTGGTCACATTGACGCTTCAAAAAGTAGTTATTCAACATGAGGCACAATCCAAATGACATTTTGAATCAATTTTTCTACAGTCCAAAAAATCAATTTTCTGATGAAAAACGATGACCTGTCGAATTTTCTCCAGATGGTCAGAAATGGTAATTTTTTAATGTTTAATTTTTTGAATGTAAATGACTATTTCATGTGAATTATCATTCTTGGAACTAAAATAAGTGTGTTTAGAGTCATTTTAAGGCCTGACATTGGTCGAAATAGAAGCTTCTGAGTAGGAGAAAAGTCTGTAAAAATGGCAATTTTGGTCACATTGAGGCTTCGAAGTGAAGTTATTCCACATGAGGCACAATCCAAATGACATTTTGAATCAATTTTTCTACAGTCCAAAAAATCCATTTTCTGATGAAAAACGATGACCCGTGACCTGTCGAACTTTCTCCAGATGGTCAGAAATAGAAATTTTTTAATATTTAATTTTTTGACTGTAATTGACTATTGCATGTGAATTATCACTCTTGGAACTAAAATAAGTGTGTTTAGAGTCATTTTAATGCCTGCAATTCGTCGAAATAGAAGCTTCTGAGTAGGAGAAAAGTCTGTAAAAATGGCAATTTTGGTCACATTGAGGCTTCAAAAAGAAGTTATTCAACATCAGGCACAATCCAAATGACGTTTTGAATCAATTTTTCTACAGTCCAAAAAATCCATTTTCTGATGAAAAACGATGACCCGTGACCTGTCGAACTTTCTCCAGATGGTCAGAAATGGTAATTTTTTAATGTTTAATTTTTTGAATGTAAATGACTATTTCATGTGAATTATCACTCTTGGAACTAAAATAAGTGTGTTTAGAGTCATTTTATTGCCTGAAATTGGTCGAAATAGAAGCTTCTGTGTAGGAGAAAAGTCTGTAAAAATGGCAATTTTGGTCACATTGAGGCTTCGAAAAGTAGTTATTCAACATGAGGCACAATCCAAATGACATTTTGAATCAATTTTTCTACAGTCCAAAAAATCAATTTTCTGATGAAAAACGATGACCCGTGACCTGTCGATCTTCCTCCAAATGGTCAGAAATTGAATTTTTTTAAAGTTTGTTTTTTGACTGTAAATGACTATTGCATGTGAATTAGAACTCTTGGAACTAAAATAAGTGTGTTTAGAGTCATTTTAATGCCTGAAATTGGTCGAAATAGAAGCTTCTGAGTAGGATAAAAAGTCTGTAAAAATGGCAATTTTGGTCACATTGAGGCTTCGAAAAGTAGTTATTCAACATGAGGCACAATCCAAATGACGTTTTGAATCAATTTTTCTACAGTCCAAAAAAATCTATTTTCTGATGAAAAACGATGACCCGTGACCTGTCGAACTTTCTCCAGATGGTCAGAAATGGAAATTTTTTAACATTACATTTTTTTACTGTAATTGACTATTGCATGTGAATTATCACTCTTGGAACTAAAATAAGTGTGTTTAGAGTCATTTTAATGCCTGAAATTGGTCGAAATAGAAGCTTCTGAGTAGGAGAAAAAGTCTGTAAAAATGGCAATTTTGGTCACATTGAGGCTTCAAAAAGTAGTTATTCAACATGAGGCACAATCCAAATGACATTTTGAATCAATTTTTCTACAGTCCAAAAAATCAATTTTCTGATGAAAAACGATGACCCGTGACCTGTCGAACTTCCTCCAAATGGTCAGAAATTGAAATTTTTTAATGTTTTGTTTTTTGACTGTAAATGACTATTGCATGTGAATTAGAACTCTTGGAACTAAAATAAGTGTGTTTAGAGTCATTTTAATGCCTGAAATTGGTCGAATTAGAAGCTTCTGAGTAGGTGAAAAAGTCTGTAAAAATGGCAATTTTGGTCACATTGAGGCTTCAAAAAGTGGTTATTCAACACGAGGCTCAATCCAAATGACATTTGGAATCAATTTTTCTACAGTCCAAAAAATCAATTTTCTGATGAAAAACGATGACCCGCGTGACCTGTCGAACTTCCTCCAAATGGTCAGAAATTGAATTTTTTTAATGTTTTGTTTTTTGACTGTAAATGACAATTGCATGTGAATTAGAACTCTTGGAACTAATATAAGTGTGTTTAGAGTCATTTTAATGCCTGAAATTGGTCGAAATAGAAGCTTCTGAGTAGGATAAAAAGTCTGTAAAAATGGCAATTTTGGTCACATTGAGGCTTCGAAAAGTAGTTATTCAACATGAGGCACAATCCAAATGACGTTTTGAATCAATTTTTCTACAGTCCAAAAAAATCTATTTTCTGATGAAAAACGATGACCCGTGACCTGTCGAACTTTCTCCAGATGGTCAGAAATGGAAATTTTTTAATATTAAATTTTTTGACTGTAATTGACTATTGCATGTGAATTATCACTCTTGGAACTAAAATAAGTGTGTTTAGAGTCATTTTAATGCCTGAAATTGGTCGAAATAGAAGCTTCTGTGTAGGAGAAAAAGTCTGTAAAAATGGCAATTTTGGTCACATTGACGCTTCAAAAAGTAGTTATTCAACATGAGGCACAATCCAAATGACATTTTGAATCAATTTTTCTACAGTCCAAAAAATCAATTTTCTGATGAAAAACGATGACCCGTGACCTGTCGAATTTTCTCCAGATGGTCAGAAATGGTAATTTTTTAATGTTTAATTTTTTGAATGTAAATGACTATTTCATGTGAATTATCATTCTTGGAACTAAAATAAGTGTGTTTAGAGTCATTTTAATGCCTGAAATTGGTTGAAATAGAAGCTTCTGAGTAGGAGAAAAGTCTGTAAAAATGGCAATTTTGGTCACATTGAGGCTTCGAAGTGAAGTTATTCCACATGAGGCACAATCCAAATGACATTTTGAATCAATTTTTCTACAGTCCAAAAAATCAATTTTCTGATGAAAAACGATGACCCGTGACCTGTCGAACTTTCTCCAGATGTTCAGAAATGGAAATTTTTTAATATTTAATTTTTTGACTGTAATTGACTATTTCATGTGAATTATCATTCTTGGAACTAAAATAAGTGTGTTTAGAGTCATTTTAATGCCTGAAATTCGTCGAAATAGAAGCTTCTGAGTAGGAGAAAAGTCTGTAAAAATGGCAATTTTGGTCACATTGAGGCTTCGAAAAGAAGTTATTCAACATGAGGCACAATCCAAATGACATTTTGAATCAATTTTTCTACAGTCCAAAAAATCAATTTTCTGATGAAAAACGATGACCCGTGACCTGTCGAACTTTCTCCAGATGGTCAGAAATGGAAATTTTTTAATGTTTAATTTTTTGACTGTAATTGACTATTGAATGTGAATTATCACTCTTGGAACTAAAATAAGTGTGTTTAGAGTCATTTTATTGCCTGAAATTGGTCGAAATAGAAGCTTCTGAGTAGGAGAAAAGTCTGTAAAAATGGCAATTTTGGTCACATTGAGGCTTCGAAAAGAAGTTATTCAACATGAGGCACAATCCAAATGACATTTTGAATCAATTTTTCTACAGTCCAAAAAATCAATTTTCTGATGAAAAACGATGACCCGTGACCTGTCGAACTTTCTCCAGATGGTCAGAAATGGAAATTTTTTAATATTTAATTTTTTCACTGTAATTGACTATTGCATGTGAATTATCACTCTTGGAACTAAAATAAGTGTGTTTAGCGTCATTTTATTGCCTGAAATTGGTCGAAATAGAAGCTTCTGAGTAGGAGAAAAGTCTGTAAAAATGGCAATTTTGGTCACATTGAGGCTTCGAAAAGAAGTTATTCAACATGAGGCACAATCCAAATGACATTTTGAATCAATTTTTCTACAGTCCAAAAAATCAATTTTCTGATGAAAAACGATGACCCGTGACCTGTCGATCTTCCTCCAAATGGTCAGAAATTGAATTTTTTTAAAGTTTTGTTTTTTGACTGTAAATGACTATTGCATGTGAATTAGAACTCTTGGAACTAAAATAAGTGTGTTTAGAGTCATTTTAATGCCTGAAATTGGTCGAAATAGAAGCTTCTGAGTAGGATAAAAAGTCTGTAAAAATGGCAATTTTGGTCACATTGAGGCTTCGAAAAGTAGTTATTCAACATGAGGCACAATCCAAATGACGTTTTGAATCAATTTTTCTACAGTCCAAAAAAATCTATTTTCTGATGAAAAACGATGACCCGTGACCTGTCGAACTTTCTCCAGATGGTCAGAAATGGAAATTTTTTAATATTACATTTTTTGACTGTAATTGACTATTGCATGTGAATTATCACTCTTGGAACTAAAATAAGTGTGTTTAGAGTCATTTTAATGCCTGAAATTGGTCGAAATAGAAGCTTCTGAGTGGGAGAAAAAGTCTGTAAAAATGGCAATTTTGGTCACATTGAGGCTTCGAAAAGTAGTTATTCAACATGAGGCACAATCCAAATGACGTTTTGAATCAATTTTTCTACAGTCCAAAAAAATCTATTTTCTGATGAAAAACGATGACCCGTGACCTGTCGAACTTTCTCCAGATGGTCAGAAATGGAAATTTTTTAATATTACATTTTTTGACTGTATTTGACTATTGCATGTGAATTATCACTCTTGGAACTAAAATAAGTGTGTTTAGAGTCATTTTAATGCCTGAAATTGGTCGAAATAGAAGCTTCTGAGTAGGAGAAAAAGTCTGTAAAAATGGCAATTTTGGTCACATTGAGGCTTCAAAAAGTAGTTATTCAACATGAGGCACAATCCAAATGACATTTTGAATCAATTTTTCTACAGTCCAAAAAAATCAATTTTCTGATGAAAAACGATGACCCGTGACCTGTCGAACTTCCTCCAAATGGTCAGAAATTGAAATTTTTTAATGTTTTGTTTTTTGACTGTAAATGACTATTGCATGTGAATTAGAACTCTTGGAACTAAAATAAGTGTGTTTAGAGTCATTTTAATGCCTGAAATTGGTCGAATTAGAAGCTTCTGAGTAGGTGAAAAAGTCTGTAAAAATGGCAATTTTGGTCACATTGAGGCTTCAAAAAGTGGTTATTCAACACGAGGCTCAATCCAAATGACATTTGGAATCAATTTTTCTACAGTCCAAAAAATTCAATTTTGTGATGAAAGACGATGACCCGCGTGACCTGTCGAACTTCCTCCAAATGGTCAGAAATTGAATTTTTTTAATGTTTTGTTTTTTGACTGTAAATGACAATTGCATGTGAATTAGAACTCTTGGAACTAATATAAGTGTGTTTAGAGTCATTTTAATGCCTGAAATTGGTCGAAATAGAAGCTTCTGAGTAGGATAAAAAGTCTGTAAAAATGTCAATTTTGGTCACATTGAGGCTTCGAAAAGTAGTTATTCAACATGAGACACAATCCAAATGACGTTTTGAATCAATTTTTCTACAGTCCAAAAAAATCTATTTTCTGATGAAAAACGATGACCCGTGACCTGTCGAACTTTCTCCAGATGGTCAGAAATGGAAATTTTTTAATATTAAATTTTTTGACTGTAATTGACTATTGCATGTGAATTATCACTCTTGGAACTAAAATAAGTGTGTTTAGAGTCATTTTAATGCCTGAAATTGGTCGAAATAGAAGCTTCTGAGTAGGAGAAAAAGTCTGTAAAAATGGCAATTTTGGTCACATTGAGGCTTCAAAAAGAAGTTATTCAACATGAGGCACAATCCAAATGACATTTTGAATCAATTTTTCTACAGTCCAAAAAATCAATTTTCTGATGAAAAACGATGACCCGTGACCTGTCGAACTTTCTCCAGATGGTCAGAAATGGAAATTTTTTAATATTTAATTTTTTGACTGTAATTGACTATTGAATGTGAATTATCACTCTTGGAACTAAAATAAGTGTGTTTAGAGTCATTTTATTGCCTGAAATTGGTCGAAATAGAAGCTTCTGAGTAGGAGAAAAGTCTGTAAAAATGGCAATTTTGGTCACATTGAGGCTTCGAAAAGAAGTTATTCAACATGAGGCACAATCCAAATGACATTTTGAATCAATTTTTCTACAGTCCAAAAAATCAATTTTCTGATGAAAAACGATGACCCGTGACCTGTCGAACTTTCTCCAGATGGTCAGAAATGGAAATTTTTTAATATTTAATTTTTTCACTGTAATTGACTATTGCATGTGAATTATCACTCTTGGAACTAAAATAAGTGTGTTTAGCGTCATTTTATTGCCTGAAATTGGTCGAAATAGAAGCTTCTGAGTAGGAGAAAAGTCTGTAAAAATGGCAATTTTGGTCACATTGAGGCTTCGAAAAGAAGTTATTCAACATGAGGCACAATCCAAATGACATTTTGAATCAATTTTTCTACAGTCCAAAAAATCAATTTTCTGATGAAAAACGATGACCCGTGACCTGTCGAACTTTCTCCAGATGGTCAGAAATAGAAATTTTTTAATATTTAATTTTTTGACTGTAATTGACTATTGCATGTGAATTATCACTCTTGGAACTAAAATAAGTGTGTTTAGAGTCATTTTAATGCCTGAAATTGGTCGAAATAGAAGCTTCTGAGTAGGAGAAAAAGTCTGTAAAAATGGCAATTTTGGTCACATTGAGGCTTCGAAAAGTAGTTATTCAACATGAGGCACAATCCAAATGACGTTTTGAATCAATTTTTCTACAGTCCAAAAAAATCTATTTTCTGATGAAAAACGATGACCCGTGACCTGTCGAACTTTCTCCAGATGGTCAGAAATGGAAATTTTTTAATATTACATTTTTTGACTGTAATTGACTATTGCATGTGAATTATCACTCTTGGAACTAAAATAAGTGTGTTTAGAGTCATTTTAATGCCTGAAATTGGTCGAAATAGAAGCTTCTGAGTAGGAGAAAAAGTCTGTAAAAATGGCAATTTTGGTCACATTGATGCTTCAAAAAGTAGTTATTCAACATGAGGCACAATCCAAATGACATTTTGAATCAATTTTTCTACAGTCCAAAAAAATCAATTTTCTGATGAAAAACGATGACCCGTGACCTGTCGAACTTCCTCCAAATGGTCAGAAATTGAAATTTTTTAATGTTTTGTTTTTTGACTGTAAATGACTATTGCATGTGAATTAGAACTCTTGGAACTAAAATAAGTGTGTTTAGAGTCATTTTAATGCCTGAAATTGGTCGAATTAGAAGCTTCTGAGTAGGTGAAAAAGTCTGTAAAAATGGCAATTTTGGTCACATTGAGGCTTCAAAAAGTGGTTATTCAACACGAGGCTCAATCCAAATGACATTTGGAATCAATTTTTCTACAGTCCAAAAAATTCAATTTTGTGATGAAAGACGATGACCCGCGTGACCTGTCGAACTTCCTCCAAATGGTCAGAAATTGAATTTTTTTAATGTTTTGTTTTTTGACTGTAAATGACAATTGCATGTGAATTAGAACTCTTGGAACTAATATAAGTGTGTTTAGAGTCATTTTAATGCCTGAAATTGGTCGAAATAGAAGCTTCTGAGTAGGATAAAAAGTCTGTAAAAATGGCAATTTTGGTCACATTGAGGCTTCGAAAAGTAGTTATTCAACATGAGACACAATCCAAATGACGTTTTGAATCAATTTTTCTACAGTCCAAAAAAATCTATTTTCTGATGAAAAACGATGACCCGTGACCTGTCGAACTTTCTCCAGATGGTCAGAAATGGAAATTTTTTAATATTAAATTTTTTGACTGTAATTGACTATTGCATGTGAATTATCACTCTTGGAACTAAAATAAGTGTGTTTAGAGTCATTTTAATGCCTGAAATTGGTCGAAATAGAAGCTTCTGAGTAGGAGAAAAAGTCTGTAAAAATGGCAATTTTGGTCACATTGAGGCTTCAAAAAGAAGTTATTCAACATGAGGCACAATCCAAATGACATTTTGAATCAATTTTTCTACAGTCCAAAAAATCAATTTTCTGATGAAAAACGATGACCCGTGACCTGTCGAACTTTCTCCAGATGGTCAGAAATGGAAATTTTTTAATATTTAATTTTTTGACTGTAATTGACTATTGAATGTGAATTATCACTCTTGGAACTAAAATAAGTGTGTTTAGAGTCATTTTATTGCCTGAAATTGGTCGAAATAGAAGCTTCTGAGTAGGAGAAAAGTCTGTAAAAATGGCAATTTTGGTCACATTGAGGCTTCGAAAAGAAGTTATTCAACATGAGGCACAATCCAAATGACATTTTGAATCAATTTTTCTACAGTCCAAAAAATCAATTTTCTGATGAAAAACGATGACCCGTGACCTGTCGAACTTTCTCCAGATGGTCAGAAATAGAAATTTTTTAATATTTAATTTTTTGACTGTAATTGACTATTGCATGTGAATTATCACTCTTGGAACTAAAATAAGTGTGTTTAGAGTCATTTTAATGCCTGAAATTGGTCGAAATAGAAGCTTCTGAGTAGGAGAAAAAGTCTGTAAAAATGGCAATTTTGGTCACATTGAGGCTTCGAAAAGTAGTTATTCAACATGAGGCACAATCCAAATGACGTTTTGAATCAATTTTTCTACAGTCCAAAAAAATCTATTTTCTGATGAAAAACGATGACCCGTGACCTGTCGAACTTTCTCCAGATGGTCAGAAATGGAAATTTTTTAATATTAAATTTTTTGACTGTAATTGACTATTGCATGTGAATTATCACTCTTGGAACTAAAATAAGTGTGTTTAGAGTCATTTTAATGCCTGAAATTGGTCGAAATAGAAGCTTCTGAGTAGGAGAAAAAGTCTGTAAAAATGGCAATTTTGGTCACATTGAGGCTTCAAAAAGTAGTTATTCAACATGAGGCACAATCCAAATGACATTTTGAATCAATTTTTCTACAGTCCAAAAAATCTATTTTCTGATGAAAAACGATGACCCGTGACCTGTCGAACTTCCTCCAAATGGTCAGAAATTGAAATTTTGTAATGTTTTGTTTTTTGACTGTAAATGACTATTGCATGTGAATTAGAACTCTTGGAACTAAAATAAGTGTGTTTAGAGTCATTTTAATGCCTGAAATTGGTCGAATTAGAAGCTTCTGAGAGGTGAAAAAGTCTGTAAAAATGGCAATTTTGGTCACATTGAGGCTTCAAAAAGTGGTTATTCAACACGAGGCTCAATCCAAATGACATTTGGAATCAATTTTTCTACAGTCCAAAAAATTCAATTTTGTGATGAAAGACGATGACCCGCGTGACCTGTCGAACTTCCTCCAAATGGTCAGAAATTGAATTTTTTTAATGTTTTGTTTTTTGACTGTAAATGACAATTGCATGTGAATTAGAACTCTTGGAACTAATATAAGTGTGTTTAGAGTCATTTTAATGCCTGAAATTGGTCGAAATAGAAGCTTCTGAGTAGGATAAAAAGTCTGTAAAAATGGCAATTTTGGTCACATTGATGCTTCAAAAAGTAGTTATTCAACATGAGGCACAATCCAAATGAACTTTTGAATCAATTTTTCTACAGTCCAAAAAATCAATTTTCTGATGAAAAACGATGACCTGTGACCTGTCGAATTTTCTCCAGATGGTCAGAAATGGTAATTTTTTAATGTTTAATTTTTTGAATGTAAATGACTATTTCATGTGAATTATCATTCTTGGAACTAAAATAAGTGTGTTTAGAGTCATTTTAATGCCTGAAATTCGTCGAAATAGAAGCTTCTGAGTAGGAGAAAAGTCTGTAAAAATGGCAATTTTGGTCACATTGAGGCTTCGAAAAGAAGTTATTCAACATGAGGCACAATCCAAATGACATTTTGAATCAATTTTTCTACAGTCCAAAAAATCTATTTTCTGATGAAAAACGATGACCCGTGACCTGTCGAACTTTCTCCAGATGGTCAGAAATGGAAATTTTTTAATATTTAATTTTTTGACTGTAATTGACTATTGAATGTGAATTATCACTCTTGGAACTAAAATAAGTGTGTTTAGAGTCATTTTATTGCCTGAAATTGGTCGAAATAGAAGCTTCTGAGTAGGAGAAAAGTCTGTAAAAATGGCAATTTTGGTCACATTGAGGCTTTGAAAAGAAGTTATTCAACATGAGGCACAATCCAAATGACATTTTGAATCAATTTTTCTACAGTCCAAAAAATCAATTTGCTGATAAAAAACGATGACCCGTGACCTGTCGAACTTTCTCCAGATGGTCAGAAATGGAAATTTTTTAATATTTAATTTTTTCACTGTAATTGACTATTGCATGTGAATTATCACTCTTGGAACTAAAATAAGTGTGTTTAGCGTCATTTTATTGCCTGAAATTGGTCGAAATAGAAGCTTCTGAGTAGGAGAAAAGTCTGTAAAAATGGCAATTTTGGTCACATTGAGGCTTCGAAAAGAAGTTATTCAACATGAGGCACAATCCAAATGACATTTTGAATCAATTTTTCTACAGTCCAAAAAATCAATTTTCTGATGAAAAACGATGACCCGTGACCTGTCGAACTTTCTCCAGATGGTCAGAAATAGAAATTTTTTAATATTTAATTTTTTGACTGTAATTGACTATTGCATGTGAATTATCACTCTTGGAACTAAAATAAGTGTGTTTAGAGTCATTTTAATGCCTGCAATTCGTCGAAATAGAAGCTTCTGAGTAGGAGAAAAGTCTGTAAAAATGGCAATTTTGGTCACATTGAGGCTTCGAAAAGTAGTTATTCAACATGAGGCACAATCCAAATGACATTTTGAATCAATTTTTCTACAGTCCAAAAAATCCATTTTCTGATGAAAAACGATGACCCGTGACCTGTCGAACTTCCTCCAAATGGTCAGAAATTGAATTTTTTTAAAGTTTTGTTTTTTGACTGTAAATGACTATTGCATGTGAATTAGAACTCTTGGAACTAAAATAAGTGTGTTTAGAGTCATTTTAATGCCTGAAATTGGTCGAAATAGAAGCTTCTGAGTAGGATAAAAAGTCTGTAAAAATGGCAATTTTGGTCACATTGAGGCTTCGAAAAGTAGTTATTCAACATGAGGCACAATCCAAATGACGTTTTGAATCAATTTTTCTACAGTCCAAAAAAATCTATTTTCTGATGAAAAACGATGACCCGTGACCTGTCGAACTTTCTCCAGATGGTCAGAAATGGAAATTTTTTAATATTACATTTTTTGACTGTAATTGACTATTGCATGTGAATTATCACTCTTGGAACTAAAATAAGTGTGTTTAGAGTCATTTTAATGCCTGAAATTGGTCGAAATAGAAGCTTCTGAGTAGGAGAAAAAGTCTGTAAAAATGGCAATTTTGGTCACATTGACGCTTCAAAAAGTAGTTATTCAACATGAGGCACAATCCAAATGACATTTTGAATCAATTTTTCTACAGTCCAAAAAATCAATTTTCTGATGAAAAACGATGACCCGTGACCTGTCGAACTTTCTCCAGATGGTCAGAAATGGAAAGTTTTTTAATATTAAATTTTTTGACTGTAATTGACTATTGCATGTGAATTATCACTCTTGGAACTAAAATAAGTGTGTTTAGAGTCATTTTAATGCCTGAAATTGGTCGAAATAGAAGCTTCTGAGTAGGATAAAAAGTCTGTAAAAATGGCAATTTTGGTCACATTGAGGCTTTGAAAAGTAGTTATTCAACATGAGGCACAATCCAAATGACGTTTTGAATCAATTTTTCTACAGTCCAAAAAATCCATTTTCTGATGAAAAACGATGACCCGTGACCTGTCGAACTTCCTCCAAATGGTCAGAAATTGAATTTTTTTAAAGTTTTGTTTTTTGACTGTAAATGACTATTGCATGTGAATTAGAACTCTTGGAACTAAAATAAGTGTGTTTAGAGTCATTTTAATGCCTGAAATTGGTCGAAATAGAAGCTTCTGAGTAGGATAAAAAGTCTGTAAAAATGGCAATTTTGGTCACATTGAGGCTTCGAAAAGTAGTTATTCAACATGAGGCACAATCCAAATGACGTTTTGAATCAATTTTTCTACAGTCCAAAAAAATCTATTTTCTGATGAAAAACGATGACCCGTGACCTGTCGAACTTTCTCCAGATGGTCAGAAATGGAAATTTTTTAATATTACATTTTTTGACTGTAATTGACTATTGCATGTGAATTATCACTCTTGGAACTAAAATAAGTGTGTTTAGAGTCATTTTAATGCCTGAAATTGGTCGAAATAGAAGCTTCTGAGTAGGAGAAAAAGTCTGTAAAACTGGCAATTTTGGTCAAATTGAGGCTTCGAAAAGTAGTTATTCAACATGAGGCACAATCCAAATGACGTTTTGAATCAATTTTTCTACAGTCCAAAAAAATCTATTTTCTGATGAAAAACGATGACCTGTGACCTGTCGAACTTTCTCCAGATGGTCAGAAATTGAAATTTTTTAATGTTTTGTTTTTTGACTGTAAATGACTATTGCATGTGAATTAGAACTCTTGGAACTAAAATAAGTGTGTTTAGAGTCATTTTAATGCCTGAAATTGGTCGAATTAGAAGCTTCTGAGTAGGTGAAAAAGTCTGTAAAAATGGCAATTTTGGTCACATTGAGGCTTCAAAAAGTGGTTATTCAACACGAGGCTCAATCCAAATGACATTTGGAATCAATTTTTCTACAGTCCAAAAAATTCAATTTTGTGATGAAAGACGATGACCCGCGTGACCTGTCGAACTTCCTCCAAATGGTCAGAAATTGAATTTTTTTAATGTTTTGTTTTTTGACTGTAAATGACAATTGCATGTGAATTAGAACTCTTGGAACTAATATAAGTGTGTTTAGAGTCATTTTAATGCCTGAAACTGGTCGAAATAGAAGCTTCTGAGTAGGATAAAAAGTCTGTAAAAATGGCAATTTTGGTCACATTGAGGCTTCGAAAAGTAGTTATTCAACATGAGGCACAATCCAAATGACGTTTTGAATCAATTTTTCTACAGTCCAAAAAAATCTATTTTCTGATGAAAAACGATGACCCGTGACCTGTCGAACTTTCTCCAGATGGTCAGAAATGGAAATTTTTTAATATTAAATTTTTTGACTGTAATTGACTATTGCATGTGAATTATCACTCTTGGAACTAAAATAAGTGTGTTTAGAGTCATTTTAATGCCTGAAATTGGTCGAAATAGAAGCTTCTGAGTAGGAGAAAAAGTCTGTAAAAATGGCAATTTTGGTCACATTGACGCTTCAAAAAGTAGTTATTCAACATGAGGCACAATCCAAATGACATTTTGAATCAATTTTTCTACAGTCCAAAAAATCAATTTTCTGATGAAAAACGATGACCTGTCGAATTTTCTCCAGATGGTCAGAAATGGTAATTTTTTAATGTTCAATTTTTTGAATGTAAATGACTATTTCATGTGAATTATCATTCTTGGAACTAAAATAAGTGTGTTTAGAGTCATTTTAAGGCCTGACATTGGTCGAAATAGAAGCTTCTGAGTAGGAGAAAAGTCTGTAAAAATGGCAATTTTGGTCACATTGAGGCTTCGAAGTGAAGTTATTCCACATGAGGCACAATCCAAATGACATTTTGAATCAATTTTTCTACAGTCCAAAAAATCAATTTTCTGATGAAAAACGATGACCCGTGACCTGTCGAACTTTCTCCAGATGGTCAGAAATGGAAATTTTTTAATATTTAATTTTTTGACTGTAATTGACTATTTCATGTGAATTATCATTCTTGGAACTAAAATAAGTGTGTTTAGAGTCATTTTAATGCCTGAAATTCGTCGAAATAGAAGCTTCTGAGTAGGAGAAAAGTCTGTAAAAATGGCAATTTTGGTCACATTGAGGCTTCGAAAAGAAGTTATTCAACATGAGGCACAATCCAAATGACATTTTGAATCAATTTTTCTACAGTCCAAAAAATCAATTTTCTGATGAAAAACGATGACCCGTGACCTGTCGAACTTTCTCCAGATGGTCAGAAATGGAAATTTTTTAATATTTAATTTTTTGACTGTAATTGACTATTGAATGTGAATTATCACTCTTGGAACTAAAATAAGTGTGTTTAGAGTCATTTTATTGCCTGAAATTGGTTGAAATAGAAGCTTCTGAGTAGGAGAAAAGTCTGTAAAAATGGCAATTTTGGTCACATTGAGGCTTCGAAAAGAAGTTATACAACATGAGGCACAATCCAAATGACATTTTGAATCAATTTTTCTACAGTCCAAAAAATCAATTTGCTGATAAAAAACGATGACCCGTGACCTGTCGAACTTTCTCCAGATGGTCAGAAATGGAAATTTTTTAATATTTAATTTTTTCACTGTAATTGACTATTGCATGTGAATTATCACTCTTGGAACTAAAATAAGTGTGTTTAGCGTCATTTTATTGCCTGAAATTGGTCGAAATAGAAGCTTCTGAGTAGGAGAAAAGTCTGTAAAAATGGCAATTTTGGTCACATTGAGGCTTCGAAAAGAAGTTATTCAACATGAGGCACAATCCAAATGACATTTTGAATCAATTTTTCTACAGTCCAAAAAATCAATTTTCTGATGAAAAACGATGACCCGTGACCTGTCGAACTTTCTCCAGATGGTCAGAAATAGAAATTTTTTAATATTTAATTTTTTGACTGTAATTGACTATTGCATGTGAATTATCACTCTTGGAACTAAAATAAGTGTGTTTAGAGTCATTTTAATGCCTGCAATTCGTCGAAATAGAAGCTTCTGAGTAGGAGAAAAGTCTGTAAAAATGGCAATTTTGGTCACATTGAGGCTTCGAAAAGTAGTTATTCAACATGAGGCACAATCCAAATGACATTTTGAATCAATTTTTCTACAGTCCAAAAAATCCATTTTCTGATGAAAAACGATGACCCGTGACCTGTCGAACTTCCTCCAAATGGTCAGAAATTGAATTTTTTTAAAGTTTTGTTTTTTGACTGTAAATGACTATTGCATGTGAATTAGAACTCTTGGAACTAAAATAAGTGTGTTTAGAGTCATTTTAATGCCTGAAATTGGTCGAAATAGAAGCTTCTGAGTAGGATAAAAAGTCTGTAAAAATGGCAATTTTGGTCACATTGAGGCTTCGAAAAGTAGTTATTCAACATGAGGCACAATCCAAATGACGTTTTGAATCAATTTTTCTACAGTCCAAAAAAATCTATTTTCTGATGAAAAACGATAACCCGTGACCTGTCGAACTTTCTCCAGATGGTCAGAAATAGAAATTTTTTAATATTTAATTTTTTGACTGTAATTGACTATTGCATGTGAATTATCATTCTTGGAACTAAAATAAGTGTGTTTAGAGTCATTTTAATGCCTGCAATTCGTCGAAATAGAAGCTTCTGAGTAGGAGAAAAGTCTGTAAAAATGGCAATTTTGGTCACATTGAGGCTTTGAAAAGAAGTTATTCAACATCAGGCACAATCCAAATGACGTTTTGAATCAATTTTTCTACAGTCCAAAAAATCCATTTTCTGATGAAAAACGATGACCCGTGACCTGTCGAACTTTCTCCAGATGGTCAGAAATAGAAATTTTTTAATATTTAATTTTTTGACTGTAATTGACTATTGCATGTGAATTATCACTCTTGGAACTAAAATAAGTGTGTTTAGAGTCATTTTAATGCCTGCAATTCGTCGAAATAGAAGCTTCTGAGTAGGAGAAAAGTCTGTAAAAATGGCAATTTTGGTCACATTGAGGCTTCGAAAAGAAGTTATTCAACATCAGGCACAATCCAAATGACGTTTTGAATCAATTTTTCTACAGTCCAAAAAATCCATTTTCTGATGAAAAACGATGACCCGTGACCTGTCGAACTTTCTCCAGATGGTCAGAAATGGAAATTTTTTAATATTACATTTTTTGACTGTAATTGACTATTGCATGTGAATTATCACTCTTGGAACTAAAATAAGTGTGTTTAGAGTCATTTTAATGCCTGAAATTGGTCGAATTAGAAGCTTCTGAGAGGTGAAAAAGTCTGTAAAAATGGCAATTTTGGTCACATTGAGGCTTCAAAAAGTGGTTATTCAACACGAGGCTCAATCCAAATGACATTTGGAATCAATTTTTCTACAGTCCAAAAAATTCAATTTTGTGATGAAAGACGATGACCCGCGTGACCTGTCGAACTTCCTCCAAATGGTCAGAAATTGAATTTTTTTAATGTTTTGTTTTTTGACTGTAAATGACAATTGCATGTGAATTAGAACTCTTGGAACTAATATAAGTGTGTTTAGAGTCATTTTAATGCCTGAAATTGGTCGAAATAGAAGCTTCTGAGTAGGATAAAAAGTCTGTAAAAATGGCAATTTTGGTCACATTGAGGCTTCGAAAAGTAGTTATTCAACATGAGGCACAATCCAAATGACGTTTTGAATCAATTTTTCTACAGTCCAAAAAAATCTATTTTCTGATGAAAAACGATGACCCGTGACCTGTCGAACTTTCTCCAGATGGTCAGAAATGGAAATTTTTTAATATTAAATTTTTTGACTGTAATTGACTATTGCATGTGAATTATCACTCTTGGAACTAAAATAAGTGTATTTAGAGTCATTTTAATGCCTGAAATTGGTCGAAATAGAAGCTTCTGAGTAGGACAAAAAGTCTGTAAAAATGGCAATTTTGGTCACATTGATGCTTCAAAAAGTAGTTATTCAACATGAGGCACAATCCAAATGAACTTTTGAATCAATTTTTCTACAGTCCAAAAAATCAATTTTCTGATGAAAAACGATGACCTGTGACCTGTCGAATTTTCTCCAGATGGTCAGAAATGGTAATTTTTTAATGTTTAATTTTTTGAATGTAAATGACTATTTCATGTGAATTATCATTCTTGGAACTAAAATAAGTGTGTTTAGAGTCATTTTAATGCCTGAAATTCGTCGAAATAGAAGCTTCTGAGTAGGAGAAAAGTCTGTAAAAATGGCAATTTTGGTCACATTGAGGCTTTGAAAAGAAGTTATTCAACATGAGGCACAATCCAAATGACATTTTGAATCAATTTTTCTACAGTCCAAAAAATCTATTTTCTGATGAAAAACGATGACCCGTGACCTGTCGAACTTTCTCCAGATGGTCAGAAATGGAAATTTTTTAATATTTAATTTTTTGACTGTAATTGACTATTGAATGTGAATTATCACTCTTGGAACTAAAATAAGTGTGTTTAGAGTCATTTTATTGCCTGAAATTGGTCGAAATAGAAGCTTCTGAGTAGGAGAAAAGTCTGTAAAAATGGCAATTTTGGTCACATTGAGGCTTTGAAAAGAAGTTATTCAACATGAGGCACAATCCAAATGACATTTTGAATCAATTTTTCTACAGTCCAAAAAATCAATTTGCTGATAAAAAACGATGACCCGTGACCTGTCGAACTTTCTCCAGATGGTCAGAAATGGAAATTTTTTAATATTTAATTTTTTCACTGTAATTGACTATTGCATGTGAATTATCACTCTTGGAACTAAAATAAGTGTGTTTAGCGTCATTTTATTGCCTGAAATTGGTCGAAATAGAAGCTTCTGAGTAGGAGAAAAGTCTGTAAAAATGGCAATTTTGGTCACATTGAGGCTTCGAAAAGAAGTTATTCAACATGAGGCACAATCCAAATGACATTTTGAATCAATTTTTCTACAGTCCAAAAAATCAATTTTCTGATGAAAAACGATGACCCGTGACCTGTCGAACTTTCTCCAGATGGTCAGAAATAGAAATTTTTTAATATTTAATTTTTTGACTGTAATTGACTATTGCATGTGAATTATCACTCTTGGAACTAAAATAAGTGTGTTTAGAGTCATTTTAATGCCTGCAATTCGTCGAAATAGAAGCTTCTGAGTAGGAGAAAAGTCTGTAAAAATGGCAATTTTGGTCACATTGAGGCTTCGAAAAGTAGTTATTCAACATGAGGCACAATCCAAATGACATTTTGAATCAATTTTTCTACAGTCCAAAAAATCCATTTTCTGATGAAAAACGATGACCCGTGACCTGTCGAACTTCCTCCAAATGGTCAGAAATTGAATTTTTTTAAAGTTTTGTTTTTTGACTGTAAATGACTATTGCATGTGAATTAGAACTCTTGGAACTAAAATAAGTGTGTTTAGAGTCATTTTAATGCCTGAAATTGGTCGAAATAGAAGCTTCTGAGTAGGATAAAAAGTCTGTAAAAATGGCAATTTTGGTCACATTGAGGCTTCGAAAAGTAGTTATTCAACATGAGGCACAATCCAAATGACGTTTTGAATCAATTTTTCTACAGTCCAAAAAAATCTATTTTCTGATGAAAAACGATAACCCGTGACCTGTCGAACTTTCTCCAGATGGTCAGAAATAGAAATTTTTTAATATTTAATTTTTTGACTGTAATTGACTATTGCATGTGAATTATCATTCTTGGAACTAAAATAAGTGTGTTTAGAGTCATTTTAATGCCTGCAATTCGTCGAAATAGAAGCTTCTGAGTAGGAGAAAAGTCTGTAAAAATGGCAATTTTGGTCACATTGAGGCTTTGAAAAGAAGTTATTCAACATCAGGCACAATCCAAATGACGTTTTGAATCAATTTTTCTACAGTCCAAAAAATCCATTTTCTGATGAAAAACGATGACCCGTGACCTGTCGAACTTTCTCCAGATGGTCAGAAATAGAAATTTTTTAATATTTAATTTTTTGACTGTAATTGACTATTGCATGTGAATTATCACTCTTGGAACTAAAATAAGTGTGTTTAGAGTCATTTTAATGCCTGCAATTCGTCGAAATAGAAGCTTCTGAGTAGGAGAAAAGTCTGTAAAAATGGCAATTTTGGTCACATTGAGGCTTCGAAAAGAAGTTATTCAACATCAGGCACAATCCAAATGACGTTTTGAATCAATTTTTCTACAGTCCAAAAAATCCATTTTCTGATGAAAAACGATGACCCGTGACCTGTCGAACTTTCTCCAGATGGTCAGAAATGGAAATTTTTTAATATTACATTTTTTGACTGTAATTGACTATTGCATGTGAATTATCACTCTTGGAACTAAAATAAGTGTGTTTAGAGTCATTTTAATGCCTGAAATTGGTCGAATTAGAAGCTTCTGAGAGGTGAAAAAGTCTGTAAAAATGGCAATTTTGGTCACATTGAGGCTTCAAAAAGTGGTTATTCAACACGAGGCTCAATCCAAATGACATTTGGAATCAATTTTTCTACAGTCCAAAAAATTCAATTTTGTGATGAAAGACGATGACCCGCGTGACCTGTCGAACTTCCTCCAAATGGTCAGAAATTGAATTTTTTTAATGTTTTGTTTTTTGACTGTAAATGACAATTGCATGTGAATTAGAACTCTTGGAACTAATATAAGTGTGTTTAGAGTCATTTTAATGCCTGAAATTGGTCGAAATAGAAGCTTCTGAGTAGGATAAAAAGTCTGTAAAAATGGCAATTTTGGTCACATTGAGGCTTCGAAAAGTAGTTATTCAACATGAGGCACAATCCAAATGACGTTTTGAATCAATTTTTCTACAGTCCAAAAAAATCTATTTTCTGATGAAAAACGATGACCCGTGACCTGTCGAACTTTCTCCAGATGGTCAGAAATGGAAATTTTTTAATATTAAATTTTTTGACTGTAATTGACTATTGCATGTGAATTATCACTCTTGGAACTAAAATAAGTGTATTTAGAGTCATTTTAATGCCTGAAATTGGTCGAAATAGAAGCTTCTGAGTAGGACAAAAAGTCTGTAAAAATGGCAATTTTGGTCACATTGATGCTTCAAAAAGTAGTTATTCAACATGAGGCACAATCCAAATGAACTTTTGAATCAATTTTTCTACAGTCCAAAAAATCAATTTTCTGATGAAAAACGATGACCTGTGACCTGTCGAATTTTCTCCAGATGGTCAGAAATGGTAATTTTTTAATGTTTAATTTTTTGAATGTAAATGACTATTTCATGTGAATTATCATTCTTGGAACTAAAATAAGTGTGTTTAGAGTCATTTTAATGCCTGAAATTCGTCGAAATAGAAGCTTCTGAGTAGGAGAAAAGTCTGTAAAAATGGCAATTTTGGTCACATTGAGGCTTCGAAAAGAAGTTATTCAACATGAGGCACAATCCAAATGACATTTTGAATCAATTTTTCTACAGTCCAAAAAATCTATTTTCTGATGAAAAACGATGACCCGTGACCTGTCGAACTTTCTCCAGATGGTCAGAAATGGAAATTTTTTAATATTTAATTTTTTCACTGTAATTGACTATTGCATGTGAATTATCACTCTTGGAACTAAAATAAGTATGTTTAGCGTCATTTTATTGCCTGAAATTGGTCGAAATAGAAGCTTCTGAGTAGGAGAAAAGTCTGTAAAAATGGCAATTTTGGTCACATTGAGGCTTCGAAAAGAAGTTATTCAACATGAGGCACAATGCAAATGACATTTTGAATCAATTTTTCTACAGTCCAAAAAATCAATTTTCTGATGAAAAACGATGACCCGTGACCTGTCGAACTTTCTCCAGATGGTCAGCAATGGAAATTGTTTAATATTTAATTTTTTGACTGTAATTGACTATTGCATGTGAATTATCACTCTTGGAACTAAAATAAGTGTGTTTAGAGTCATTTTATTGCCTGAAATTGGTCGAAATAGAAGCTTCTGAGTAGGAGAAAAGTCTGTAAAAATGGCAATTTTGGTCACATTGAGGCTTCGAAAAGAAGTTATTCCACATGAGGCACAATCCAAATGACATTTTGAATCAATTTTTCTACATTCCAAAAAATCAATTTTCTGATGAAAAACGATGACCCGTGACCTGTCGAACTTTGTCCAGATGGTCAGAAATAGAAATTTTTTAATATTTAATTTTTTGACTGTAATTGACTATTGCATGTGAATTATCACTCTTGGAACTAAAATAAGTGTGTTTAGAGTCATTTTAATGCCTGAAATTCGTCGAAATAGAAGCTTCTGAGTAGGAGAAAAGTCTGTAAAAATTGCAATTTTGGTCACATTGAGGCTTCGAAAAGAAGTTATTCAACATGAGGCACAATCCAAATGACATTTTGAATCAATTTTTCTACAGTCCAAAAAATCCATTTTCTGATGAAAAACGATGACCCGTGACCTGTCGAACTTTCTCCAGATGGTCAGAAATGGAAATTTTTTAATATTTAATTTTTTTACTGTAATTGACTATTGCATGTGAATTATCACTCTTGGAACTAAAATAAGTGTGTTTAGAGTCATTTTATTGCCTGAAATTGGTCGAAATAGAAGCTTCTGTGTAGGAGAAAAGTCTGTAAAAATGGCAATTTTGGTCACATTGAGGCTTCGAAAAGTAGTTATTCAACATGAGGCACAATCCAAATGACATTTTGAATCAATTTTTCTACAGTCCAAAAAAATCAATTTTCTGATGAAAAACGATGACCCGTGACCTGTCGAACTTCCTCCAAATGGTCAGAAATTGAAATTTTTTAATGTTTTGTTTTTTGACTGTAAATGACTATTGCATGTGAATTAGAACTCTTGGAACTAAAATAAGTGTGTTTAGAGTCATTTTAATGCCTGAAATTCGTCGAAATAGAAGCTTCTGAGTAGGAGAAAAGTCTGTAAAAATGGCAATTTTGGTCACATTGAGGCTTCGAAAAGAAGTTATTCAACATGAGGCACAATCCAAATGACATTTTGAATCAATTTTTCTACAGTCCAAAAAATCAATTTTCTGATGAAAAACGATGACCCCGTGACCTGTCGAACTTTCTCCAGATGGTCAGAAATGGAAATTTTTTAATATTTAATTTTTTCACTGTAATTGACTATTGCATGTGAATTATCACTCTTGGAACTAAAATAAGTGTGTTTAGCTTCATTTTATTGCCTGAAATTGGTCGAAATAGAAGCTTCTGAGTAGGAGAAAAGTCTGTAAAAATGGCAATTTTGGTCACATTGAGGCTTCGAACAGAAGTTATTCAACATGAGGCACAATCCAAATGACATTTTGAATCAATTTTTCTACAGTCCAAAAAATCAATTTTCTGATGAAAAACGATGACCCGTGACCTGTCGAACTTTCTCCAGATGGTCAGAAATAGAAATTTTTTAATATTTAATTTTTTGACTGTAATTGACTATTGCATGTGAATTATCACTCTTGGAACTAAAATAAGTGTGTTTAGAGTCATTTTAATGCCTGCAATTCGTCGAAATCGAAATAGAACGTCTGAGTAGGGGGAAAAGTCTGTAAAAATGGCAATTTTGGTCACATTGAGGCTTCGAAAAGAAGTTATTCAACATCAGGACAATCCAAATGACGTTTTGAATCAATTTTTCTACAGTCCAAAAAATCAATTTTCTGATGAAAAACGATGACCCGTGACCTGTCGAACTTTCTCCAGATGGTCAGGAATGGAAATTTTTTAATATTAATTTTTTTACTGTAATTGACTATTGCATGTGAATTATCACTCTTGGAACTAAAATAAGTGTGTTTAGAGTCATTTTATTGCCTGAAATTGGTCGAAATAGAAGCTTCTGTGTAGGAGAAAAGTCTGTAAAAATGGCAATTTTGGTCACATTGAGGCTTCGAAAAGTAGTTATTCAACATGAGGCACAATCCAAATGACATTTTGAATCAATTTTTCTACAGTCCAAAAAATCAATTTTCTGATGAAAAACGATGACCCGTGACCTGTCGAACTTCCTCCAAATGGTCAGAAATTGAATTTTTTTAAAGTTTTGTTTTTTGACTGTAAATGACTATGCATGTGAATTAGAACTCTTGGTACTAAAATAAGTGTGTTTAGAGTCATTTTAATGCCTGAAATTGGTCGAAATAGAAGCTTCTGAGTAGGATAAAAAGTCTGTAAAAATGGCAATTTTGGTCACATTGAGGCTTCGAAAAGTAGTTATTCAACATGAGGCACAATCCAAATGACGTTTTGAATCAATTTTTCTACAGTCCAAAAAAATCTATTTTCTGATGAAAAACGATGACCCCGTGACCTGTCGAACTTTCTCCAGATGGTCAGAAATGGAAATTTTTAATATTACATTTTTTGACTGTAATTGACTATTGCATGTGAATTATCACTCTTGGAACTAAAATAAGTGTGTTTAGAGTCATTTTAATGCCTGAAATTGGTCGAAATAGAAGCTTCTGAGTAGGAGAAAAAGTCTGTAAAAATGGCAATTTTGTCACATTGAGGCTTCAAAAAGTAGTTATTCAACATGAGGCACAATCAAAATGACATTTTGAATCAATTTTTCTACAGTCCAAAAAATCAATTTTCTGATGAAAAACGATGACCCGTGACCTGTCGAACTTCCTCCAAATGGTCAGAAATTGAAATTTTTTAATGTTTTGTTTTTTGACTGTAAATGACTATTGCATGTGAATTAGAACTCTTGGAACTAAAATAAGTGTGTTTAGAGTCATTTTAATGCTGAAAGTGGTCGAATTAGAAGCTTCTGAGTAGGTGAAAAAGTCTGTAAAAATGGCAATTTTGGTCACATTGAGGCTTCAAAAAGTGGTTATTCAACACGAGGCTCAATCCAAATGACATTTGGAATCAATTTTTCTACAGTCCAAAAAATTCAATTTTGTGATGAAAGACGATGACCCGCGTGACCTGTCGAACTTCCTCCAAATGGTCAGAAATTGAATTTTTTTAATGTTTGTTTTTTGACTGTAAATGACAATTGCATGTGAATTAGAACTCTTGGAACTAATATAAGTGTGTTTAGAGTCATTTTAATTGCCTGAAATTGGTCGAAATAGAAGCTTCTGAGTAGGATAAAAAGTCTGTAAAAATGGCAATTTTGGTCACATTGAGGCTTCGAAAAGTAGTTATTCAACATGAGGCACAATCCAAATGACGTTTTGAATCAATTTTTCTACAGTCCAAAAAAATCTATTTCTGATGAAAAACGATGACCCGTGACCTGTCGAACTTTCTCCAGATGGTCAGAAATTGAAATTTTTTAATATTAAATTTTTTGACTGTAATTGACTATTGCATGTGAATTATCACTCTTGGAACTAAAATAAGTGTGTTTAGAGTCATTTTAATGCCTGAAATTGGTCGAAATAGAAGCTTCTGAGTAGGAGAAAAATGTCTGTAAAAATGGCAATTTTGGTCACATTGACGCTTCAAAAAGTAGTTATTCAACATGAGGCACAATCCAAATGACATTTTGAATCAATTTTTCTACAGTCCAAAAAATCAATTTTTCTGATGAAAAACGATGACCCGTGACCTGTCGAATTCTCTCCAGATAGTCAGAAATGGTAATTTTCAATGTTTAATTTTTTGAATGTAAATGACTATTGCATGTGAATTAGAACTCTTACAACTAAAATGAGTGTGTTTAGAGTCATTTTATTGCCTGAAATTCGTCGAAATAGAAGCTTCTGAGTAGGAGAAAAGTCTGTAAAAATGGCAATTTTTGGTCACATTGAGGCTTCGAAAAGTAGTTATTCAACATGATGCACAATCCAAATGACATTTTTAATCAAGTTTTCTACAGTCCAAAAAATCAATTTTCTGATGAAAAACGATGACCCGTGACCTGTCGAACTTCCTCCAAATGGTCAGAAATTGAAATTTTTTAATGTTTTGTTTTTTGACTGTAAATGACTATTGCATGTGAATTAGAACTCTTGGAACTAAAATAAGTGTGTTTAGAGTCATTTTATTGCCTGAAATTGGTCGAAATAGAAGCTTCTGAGTAGGAGAAAAGTCTGTAAAAATGGCAATTTTGGTCACATTGAGGCTTCGAAAAGAAGTTATTCAACATGAGGCACAATCCAAATGACATTTTGAATCAATTTTTCTACAGTCCAAAAAATCTATTTTCTGATGAAAAACGATGACCCGTGACCTGTCGAACTTTCTCCAGATGGTCAGAAATGGAAATTTTGTAATATTTAATTTTTTCACTGTAATTGACTATTGCATGTGAATTATCACTCTTGGAACTAAAATAAGTGTGTTTAGTGTCATTTTATTGCCTGAAATTGGTCGCAATAGAAGCTTCTGAGTAGGAGAAAAGTCTGTAAAAATGGCAATTTTGGTCACATTGAGGCTTCGAAAAGAAGTTATTCAACATGAGGCACAATGCAAATGACATTTTGAATCAATTTTTCTACAGTCCAAAAAATCCATTTTCTGATGAAAAACGATGACCCGTGACCTGTCGAACTTTCTCCAGATGGTCAGAAATGGAAATTTTTTAATATTTAATTTTTTTACTGTAATTGACTATTGCATGTGAATTATCACTCTTGGAACTAAAATAAGTGTGTTTAGAGTCATTTTATTGCCTGAAATTGGTCGAAATAGAAGCTTCTGTGTAGGAGAAAAGTCTGTAAAAATGGCAATTTTGGTCACATTGAGGCTTCGAAAAGTAGTTATTCAACATGAGGCACAATCCAAATGACATTTTGAATCAATTTTTCTACAGTCCAAAAAATCAATTTTCTGATGAAAAACGATGACCCGTGACCTGTCGAACTTCCTCCAAATGGTCAGAAATTGAAATTTTTTAATGTTTTGTTTTTTGACTGTAAATGACTATTGCATGTGAATTAGAACTCTTGGAACTAAAATAAGTGTGTTTAGAGTCATTTTAATGCCTGAAATTCGTCGAAATAGAAGCTTCTGAGTAGGAGAAAAGTCTGTAAAAATGGCAATTTTGGTCACATTGAGGCTTCGAAAAGAAGTTATTCAACATGAGGCACAATCCAAATGACATTTTGAATAAATTTTTCTACAGTCCAAAAAATCAATTTTCTGATGAAAAACGATGACCCCGTGACCTGTCGAACTTTCTCCAGATGGTCAGAAATGGAAATTTTTTAATATTTAATTTTTTCACTGTAATCGACTATTGCATGTGAATTATCACTCTTGGAACTAAAATAAGTGTGTTTAGCGTCATTTTATTAACTGAAATTGGTCGAAATAGAAGCTTCTGAGTAGGAGAAAAGTCTGTAAAAATGGCAATTTTGGTCACATTGAGGCTTCGAAAAGAAGTTATTCAACATGAGGCACAATCCAAATGACATTTTGAATCAATTTTTCTACAGTCCAAAAAATCAATTTTCTGATGAAAAACGATGACCCGTGACCTGTCGAACTTTCTCCAGATGGTCAGAAATAGAAATTTTTTAATATTTAATTTTTTGACTGTAATTGACTATTGCATGTGAATTATCACTCTTGGAACTAAAATAAGTGTGTTTAGAGTCATTTTAATGCCTGCAATTCGTCGAAATAGAAGCTTCTGAGTAGGGGAAAAGTCTGTAAAAATGGCAATTTTGGTCACATTGAGGCTTCGAAAAGAAGTTATTCAACATCAGGCACAATCCAAATGACGTTTTGAATCAATTTTTCTACAGTCCAAAAAATCAATTTTCTGATGAAAAACGATGACCCGTGACCTGTCGAACTTTCTCCAGATGGTCAGGAATGGAAATTTTTCAATATTTAATTTTTTTACTGTAATTGACTATTGCATGTGAATTATCACTCTTGGAACTAAAATAAGTGTGTTTAGAGTCATTTTATTGCCTGAAATTGGTCGAAATAGAAGCTTCTGTGTAGGAGAAAAGTCTGTAAAAATGGCAATTTTGGTCACATTGAGGCTTCGAAAAGTAGTTATTCAACATGAGGCACAATCCAAATGACATTTTGAATCAATTTTTCTACAGTCCAAAAAATCAATTTTCTGATGAAAAACGATGACCCGTGACCTGTCGAACTTCCTCCAAATGGTCAGAAATTGAATTTTTTTAAAGTTTTGTTTTTTGACTGTAAATGACTATTGCATGTGAATTAGAACTCTTGGAACTAAAATAAGTGTGTTTAGAGTCATTTTAATGCCTGAAATTGGTCGAAATAGAAGCTTCTGAGTAGGATAAAAAGTCTGTAAAAATGGCAATTTTGGTCACATTGAGGCTTCGAAAAGTAGTTATTCAACATGAGGCACAATCCAAATGACGTTTTGAATCAATTTTTCTACAGTCCAAAAAAATCTATTTTCTGATGAAAAACGATGACCCGTGACCTGTCGAACTTTCTCCAGATGGTCAGAAATGGAAATTTTTTAATATTACATTTTTTGACTGTAATTGACTATTGCATGTGAATTATCACTCTTGGAACTAAAATAAGTGTGTTTAGAGTCATTTTAATGCCTGAAATTGGTCGAAATAGAAGCTTCTGAGAAGGAGAAAAGTCTGTAAAAATGGCAATTTTGGTCACATTGAGGCTTCGAAAAGAAGTTATTCAACATGAGGCACAATCCAAATGACATTTTGAATCAATTTTTCTACAGTCCAAAAAATCAATTTTCTGATGAAAAACGATGACCCGTGACCTGTCGAACTTTCTCCAGATGGTCAGAAATAGAAATTTTTTAATATTTAATTTTTTGACTGTAATTGACTATTGCATGTGAATTATCACTCTTGGAACTAAAATAAGTGTGTTTAGAGTCATTTTAATGCCTGCAATTCGTCGAAATAGAAGCTTCTGAGTAGGGGAAAAGTCTGTAAAAATGGCAATTTTGGTCACATTGAGGCTTCGAAAAGAAGTTATTCAACATCAGGCACAATCCAAATGACGTTTTGAATCAATTTTTCTACAGTCCAAAAAATCAATTTTCTGATGAAAAACGATGACCCGTGACCTGTCGAACTTTCTCCAGATGGTCAGGAATGGAAATTTTTCAATATTTAATATTTTTACTGTAATTGACTATTGCATGTGAATTATCACTCTTGGAACTAAAATAAGTGTGTTTAGAGTCATTTTATTGCCTGAAATTGGTCGAAACAGAAGCTTCTGTGTAGGAGAAAAGTCTGTAAAAATGGCAATTTTGGTCACATTGAGGCTTCGAAAAGTAGTTATTCAACATGAGGCACAATCCAAATGACATTTTGAATCAATTTTTCTACAGTCCAAAAAATCAATTTTCTGATGAAAAACGATGACCCGTGACCTGTCGAACTTCCTCCAAATGGTCAGAAATTGAATTTTTTTAAAGTTTTGTTTTTTGACTGTAAATGACTATTGCATGTGAATTATAACTCTTGGAACTAAAATAAGTGTGTTTAGAGGCATTTTAATGCCTGAAATTGGTCGAAATAGAAGCTTCTGAGTAGGATAAAAAGTCTGTAAAAATGGCAATTTTGGTCACATTGAGGCTTCGAAAAGTAGTTATTCAACATGAGGCACAATCCAAATGACGTTTTGAATCAATTTTTCTACAGTCCAAAAAAATCTATTTTCTGATGAAAAACGATGACCCGTGACCTGTCGAACTTTCTCCAGATGGTCAGAAATGGAAATTTTTTAATATTACATTTTTTGACTGTAATTGACTATTGCATGTGAATTATCACTCTTGGAACTAAAATAAGTGTGTTTAGAGTCATTTTAATGCCTGAAATTGGTCGAAATAGAAGCTTCTGAGTAGGAGAAAAAGTCTGTAAAAATGGCAATTTTGGTCACATTGAGGCTTCAAAAAGTACTTATTCAACATGAGGCACAATCCAAATGACATTTTGAATCAATTTTTCTACAGTCCAAAAAATCAATTTTCTGATGAAAAACGATGACCCGTGACCTGTCGAACTTCCTCCAAATGGTCAGAAATTGAAATTTTTTAATGTTTTGTTTTTTGACTGTAAATGACTATTGCATGTGAATTAGAACTCTTGGAACTAAAATAAGTGTGTTTAGAGTCATTTTAATGCCTGAAATTGGTCGAATTAGAAGCTTCTGAGTAGGTGAAAAAGTCTGTAAAAATGGCAATTTTGGTCACATTGAGGCTTCAAAAAGTGGTTATTCAACACGAGGCTCAATCCAAATGACATTTGGAATCAATTTTTCTACAGTCCAAAAAATTCAATTTTGTGATGAAAGACGATGACCCGCGTGACCTGTCGAACTTCCTCCAAATGGTCAGAAATTGAATTTTTTTAATGTTTTGTTTTTTGACTGTAAATGACAATTGCATGTGAATTAGAACTCTTGGAACTAATATAAGTGTGTTTAGAGTCATTTTAATGCCTGAAATTGGTCGAAATAGAAGCTTCTGAGTAGGATAAAAAGTCTGTAAAAATGGCAATTTTGGTCACATTGAGGCTTCGAAAAGTAGTTATTCAACGTGAGGCACAATCCAAATGATGTTTTGAATCAATTTTTCTACAGTCCAAAAAAATCTATTTTCTGATGAAAAACGATGACCCGTGACCTGTCGAACTTTCTCCAGATGGTCAGGAATGGAAATTTTTTAATATTAAATTTTTTGACTGTAATTGACTATTGCATGTGAATTATCACTCTTGGAACTAAAATAAGTGTGTTTAGAGTCATTTTAATGCCTGAAATTGGTCGAAATAGAAGCTTCTGAGTAGGAGAAAAAGTCTGTAAAAATGGCAATTTTGGTCACATTGAGGCTTCGAAAAGTAGTTATTCAACATGAGGCACAATCCAAATGACATTTTGAATACATTTTTCTACAGTCCAAAAAATCAATTTTCTGATGAAAAACGATGACCCGTGACCTGTCGAACTTTCTCCAGATGGTCAGAAATGGAAATTTTTTAATATTTAATTTTTTGACTGTAATTGACTATTGCATGTGAATTATCACTCTTGGAACTAAAATACGTGTGTTTAGAGTCATTTTATTGCCTGAAATTGGTCGAAATAGAAGCTTCTGAGTAGGAGAAAAGTCTGTAAAAATGGCAATTTTGGTCACATTGAGGCTTCGAAAAGAAGTTATTCAACATGAGACACAATCCAAATGACTATTTGAATCAATTTTTCTACAGTCCAAAAAATCTATTTTCTGATGAAAAACGATGACCCGTGACCTGTCGAACTTTCTCCAGATGGTCAGAAATGGAAATTTTTTAATATTTAATTTTTTCACTGTAATTGACTATTGCATGTGAATTATCACTCTTGGAACTAAAATAAGTATGTTTAGCGTCATTTCATTGCCTGAAATTGGTCGAAATAGAAGCTTCTGAGTAGGAGAAAAGTCTGTAAAAATGGCAATTTTGGTCACATTGAGGCTTCGAAAAGAAGTTATTCAACATGAGGCACAATGCAAATGACATTTTGAATCAATTTTTCTACAGTCCAAAAAATCAATTTTCTGATGAAAAACGATGACCCGTGACCTGTCGAACTTTCTCCAGATGGTCAGCAATGGAAATTGTTTAATATTTAATTTTTTGACTGTAATTGACTATTGCATGTGAATTATCACTCTTGGAACTAAAATAAGTGTGTTTAGAGTCATTTTATTGCCTGAAATTGGTCGAAATAGAAGCTTCTGAGTAGGAGAAAAGTCTGTAAAAATGGCAATTTTGGTCACATTGAGGCTTCGAAAAGAAGTTATTCCACATGAGGCACAATCCAAATGACATTTTGAATCAATTTTTCTACATTCCAAAAAATCAATTTTCTGATGAAAAACGATGACCCGTGACCTGTCGAACTTTGTCCAGATGGTCAGAAATAGAAATTTTTTAATATTTAATTTTTTGACTGTAATTGACTATTGCATGTGAATTATCACTCTTGGAACTAAAATAAGTGTGTTTAGAGTCATTTTAATGCCTGAAATTCGTCGAAATAGAAGCTTCTGAGTAGGAGAAAAGTCTGTAAAAATTGCAATTTTGGTCACATTGAGGCTTCGAAAAGTAGTTATTCAACATGAGGCACAATCCAAATGACATTTTGAATCAATTTTTCTACAGTCCAAAAAAATCAATTTTCTGATGAAAAACGATGACCCGTGACCTGTCGAACTTCCTCCAAATGGTCAGAAATTGAAATTTTTTAATGTTTTGTTTTTTGACTGTAAATGACTATTGCATGTGAATTAGAACTCTTGGAACTAAAATAAGTGTGTTTAGAGTCATTTTAATGCCTGAAATTCGTCGAAATAGAAGCTTCTGAGTAGGAGAAAAGTCTGTAAAAATGGCAATTTTGGTCACATTGAGGCTTCGAAAAGAAGTTATTCAACATGAGGCACAATCCAAATGACATTTTGAATCAATTTTTCTACAGTCCAAAAAATCAATTTTCTGATGAAAAACGATGACCCCGTGACCTGTCGAACTTTCTCCAGATGGTCAGAAATGGAAATTTTTTAATATTTAATTTTTTCACTGTAATTGACTATTGCATGTGAATTATCACTCTTGGAACTAAAATAAGTGTGTTTAGCTTCATTTTATTGCCTGAAATTGGTCGAAATAGAAGCTTCTGAGTAGGAGAAAAGTCTGTAAAAATGGCAATTTTGGTCACATTGAGGCTTCGAACAGAAGTTATTCAACATGAGGCACAATCCAAATGACATTTTGAATCAATTTTTCTACAGTCCAAAAAATCAATTTTCTGATGAAAAACGATGACCCGTGACCTGTCGAACTTTCTCCAGATGGTCAGAAATAGAAATTTTTTAATATTTAATTTTTTGACTGTAATTGACTATTGCATGTGAATTATCACTCTTGGAACTAAAATAAGTGTGTTTAGAGTCATTTTAATGCCTGCAATTCGTCGAAATAGAAGCTTCTGAGTAGGGGAAAAGTCTGTAAAAATGGCAATTTTGGTCACATTGAGGCTTCGAAAAGAAGTTATTCAACATCAGGCACAATCCAAATGACGTTTTGAATCAATTTTTCTACAGTCCAAAAAATCAATTTTCTGATGAAAAACGATGACCCGTGACCTGTCGAACTTTCTCCAGATGGTCAGGAATGGAAATTTTTTAATATTTAATTTTTTTACTGTAATTGACTATTGCATGTGAATTATCACTCTTGGAACTAAAATAAGTGTGTTTAGAGTCATTTTATTGCCTGAAATTGGTCGAAATAGAAGCTTCTGTGTAGGAGAAAAGTCTGTAAAAATGGCAATTTTGGTCACATTGAGGCTTCGAAAAGTAGTTATTCAACATGAGGCACAATCCAAATGACATTTTGAATCAATTTTTCTACAGTCCAAAAAATCAATTTTCTGATGAAAAACGATGACCCGTGACCTGTCGAACTTCCTCCAAATGGTCAGAAATTGAATTTTTTTAAAGTTTTGTTTTTTGACTGTAAATGACTATTGCATGTGAATTAGAACTCTTGGTACTAAAATAAGTGTGTTTAGAGTCATTTTAATGCCTGAAATTGGTCGAAATAGAAGCTTCTGAGTAGGATAAAAAGTCTGTAAAAATGGCAATTTTGGTCACATTGAGGCTTCGAAAAGTAGTTATTCAACATGAGGCACAATCCAAATGACGTTTTGAATCAATTTTTCTACAGTCCAAAAAAATCTATTTTCTGATGAAAAACGATGACCCGTGACCTGTCGAACTTTCTCCAGATGGTCAGAAATGGAAATTTTTTAATATTACATTTTTTGACTGTAATTGACTATTGCATGTGAATTATCACTCTTGGAACTAAAATAAGTGTGTTTAGAGTCATTTTAATGCCTGAAATTGGTCGAAATCGAAGCTTCTGAGTAGGAGAAAAAGTCTGTAAAAATGGCAATTTTGGTCACATTGAGGCTTCAAAAAGTAGTTATTCAACATGAGGCACAATCCAAATGACATTTTGAATCAATTTTTCTACAGTCCAAAAAATCAATTTTCTGATGAAAAACGATGACCCGTGACCTGTCGAACTTCCTCCAAATGGTCAGAAATTGAAATTTTTTAATGTTTTGTTTTTTGACTGTAAATGACTATTGCATGTGAATTAGAACTCTTGGAACTAAAATAAGTGTGTTTAGAGTCATTTTAATGCCTGAAAGTGGTCGAATTAGAAGCTTCTGAGTAGGTGAAAAAGTCTGTAAAAATGGCAATTTTGGTCACATTGAGGCTTCAAAAAGTGGTTATTCAACACGAGGCTCAATCCAAATGACATTTGGAATCAATTTTTCTACAGTCCAAAAAATCAATTTTCTGATGAAAAACGATGACCCGTGACCTGTCGAACTTCCTCCAAATGGTCAGAAATTGAAATTTTTTAATGTTTTGTTTTTTGACTGTAAATGACTATTGCATGTGAATTAGAACTCTTGGAACTAAAATAAGTGTGTTTAGAGTCATTTTAATGCCTGAAAGTGGTCGAATTAGAAGCTTCTGAGTAGGTGAAAAAGTCTGTAAAAATGGCAATTTTGGTCACATTGAGGCTTCAAAAAGTGGTTGTTCAACACGAGGCTCAATCCAAATGACATTTGGAATCAATTTTTCTACAGTCCAAAAAATTCAATTTTGTGATGAAAGACGATGACCCGCGTGACCTGTCGAACTTCCTCCAAATGGTCAGAAATTGAATTTTTTTAATGTTTTGTTTTTTGACTGTAAATGACAATTGCATGTGAATTAGAACTCTTGGAACTAATATAAGTGTGTTTAGAGTCATTTTAATGCCTGAAATTGGTCGAAATAGAAGCTTCTGAGTAGGATAAAAAGTCTGTAAAAATGGCAATTTTGGTCACATTGAGGCTTCGAAAAGTAGTTATTCAACATGAGGCACAATCCAAATGACGTTTTGAATCAATTTTTCTACAGTCCAAAAAAATCTATTTTCTGATGAAAAACGATGACCCGTGACCTGTCGAACTTTCTCCAGATGGTCAGAAATTGAAATTTTTTAATATTAAATTTTTTGACTGTAATTGACTATTGCATGTGAATTATCACTCTTGGAACTAAAATAAGTGTGTTTAGAGTCATTTTAATGCCTGAAATTGGTCGAAATAGAAGCTTCTGAGTAGGAGAAAAAGTCTGTAAAAATGGCAATTTTGGTCACATTGACGCTTCAAAAAGTAGTTATTCAACATGAGGCACAATCCAAATGACATTTTGAATCAATTTTTCTACAGTCCAAAAAATCAATTTTCTGATGAAAAACGATGACCCGTGACCTGTCGAATTCTCTCCAGATAGTCAGAAATGGTAATTTTTCAATGTTTAATTTTTTGAATGTAAATGACTATTGCATGTGAATTAGAACTCTTACAACTAAAATGAGTGTGTTTAGAGTCATTTTATTGCCTGAAATTCGTCGAAATAGAAGCTTCTGAGTAGGAGAAAAGTCTGTAAAAATGGCAATTTTGGTCACATTGAGGCTTCGAAAAGTAGTTATTCAACATGATGCACAATCCAAATGACATTTTTAATCAAGTTTTCTACAGTCCAAAAAATCAATTTTCTGATGAAAAACGATGACCCGTGACCTGTCGAACTTCCTCCAAATGGTCAGAAATTGAAATTTTTTAATGTTTTGTTTTTTGACTGTAAATGACTATTGCATGTGAATTAGAACTCTTGGAACTAAAATAAGTGTGTTTAGAGTCATTTTATTGCCTGAAATTGGTCGAAATAGAAGCTTCTGAGTAGGAGAAAAGTCTGTAAAAATGGCAATTTTGGTCACATTGAGGCTTCGAAAAGAAGTTATTCAACATGAGGCACAATCCAAATGACATTTTGAATCAATTTTTCTACAGTCCAAAAAATCTATTTTCTGATGAAAAACGATGACCCGTGACCTGTCGAACTTTCTCCAGATGGTCAGAAATGGAAATGTTTTAATATTTAATTTTTTCACTGTAATTGACTATTGCATGTGAATTATCACTCTTGGAACTAAAATAAGTATGTTTAGCGTCATTTTATTGCCTGAAATTGGTCGAAATAGAAGCTTCTGAGTAGGAGAAAAGTCTGTAAAAATGGCAATTTTGGTCACATTGAGGCTTCGAAAAGAAGTTATTCAACATGAGGCACAATGCAAATGACATTTTGAATCAATTTTTCTACAGTCCAAAAAATCAATTTTCTGATGAAAAACGATGACCCGTGACCTGTCGAACTTTCTCCAGATGGTCAGCAATGGAAATTGTTTAATATTTAATTTTTTGACTGTAATTGACTATTGCATGTGAATTATCACTCTTGGAACTAAAATAAGTGTGTTTAAAGTCATTTTATTGCCTGAAATTGGTCGAAATAGAAGCTTCTGAGTAGGAGAAAAGTCTGTAAAAATGGCAATTTTGGTCACATTGAGGCTTCGAAAAGAAGTTATTCCACATGAGGCACAATCCAAATGACATTTTGAATCAATTTTTCTACATTCCAAAAAATCAATTTTCTGATGAAAAACGATGACCCGTGACCTGTCGAACTTTGTCCAGATGGTCAGAAATAGAAATTTTTTAATATTTAATTTTTTGACTGTAATTGACTATTGCATGTGAATTATCACTCTTGGAACTAAAATAAGTGTGTTTAGAGTCATTTTAATGCCTGAAATTCGTCGAAATAGAAGCTTCTGAGTAGGAGAAAAGTCTGTAAAAATTGCAATTTTGGTCACATTGAGGCTTCGAAAAGAAGTTATTCAACATGAGGCACAATCCAAATGACATTTTGAATCAATTTTTCTACAGTCCAAAAAATCCATTTTCTGATGAAAAACGATGACCCGTGACCTGTCGAACTTTCTCCAGATGGTCAGAAATGGAAATTTTTTAATATTTAATTTTTTTACTGTAATTGACTATTGCATGTGAATTATCACTCTTGGAACTAAAATAAGTGTGTTTAGAGTCATTTTATTGCCTGAAATTGGTCGAAATAGAAGCTTCTGTGTAGGAGAAAAGTCTGTAAAAATGGCAATTTTGGTCACATTGAGGCTTCGAAAAGTAGTTATTCAACATGAGGCACAATCCAAATGACATTTTGAATCAATTTTTCTACAGTCCAAAAAAATCAATTTTCTGATGAAAAACGATGACCCGTGACCTGTCGAACTTCCTCCAAATGGTCAGAAATTGAAATTTTTTAATGTTTTGTTTTTTGACTGTAAATGACTATTGCATGTGAATTAGAACTCTTGGAACTAAAATAAGTGTGTTTAGAGTCATTTTAATGCCTGAAATTCGTCGAAATAGAAGCTTCTGAGTAGGAGAAAAGTCTGTAAAAATGGCAATTTTGGTCACATTGAGGCTTCGAAAAGAAGTTATTCAACATGAGGCACAATCCAAATGACATTTTGAATCAATTTTTCTACAGTCCAAAAAATCAATTTTCTGATGAAAAACGATGACCCCGTGACCTGTCGAACTTTCTCCAGATGGTCAGAAATGGAAATTTTTTAATATTTAATTTTTTCACTGTAATTGACTATTGCATGTGAATTATCACTCTTGGAACTAAAATAAGTGTGTTTAGCTTCATTTTATTGCCTGAAATTGGTCGAAATAGAAGCTTCTGAGTAGGAGAAAAGTCTGTAAAAATGGCAATTTTGGTCACATTGAGGCTTCGAACAGAAGTTATTCAACATGAGGCACAATCCAAATGACATTTTGAATCAATTTTTCTACAGTCCAAAAAATCAATTTTCTGATGAAAAACGATGACCCGTGACCTGTCGAACTTTCTCCAGATGGTCAGAAATAGAAATTTTTTAATATTTAATTTTTTGACTGTAATTGACTATTGCATGTGAATTATCACTCTTGGAACTAAAATAAGTGTGTTTAGAGTCATTTTAATGCCTGCAATTCGTCGAAATAGAAGCTTCTGAGTAGGGGAAAAGTCTGTAAAAATGGCAATTTTGGTCACATTGAGGCTTCGAAAAGAAGTTATTCAACATCAGGCACAATCCAAATGACGTTTTGAATCAATTTTTCTACAGTCCAAAAAATCAATTTTCTGATGAAAAACGATGACCCGTGACCTGTCGAACTTTCTCCAGATGGTCAGGAATGGAAATTTTTTAATATTTAATTTTTTTACTGTAATTGACTATTGCATGTGAATTATCACTCTTGGAACTAAAATAAGTGTGTTTAGAGTCATTTTATTGCCTGAAATTGGTCGAAATAGAAGCTTCTGTGTAGGAGAAAAGTCTGTAAAAATGGCAATTTTGGTCACATTGAGGCTTCGAAAAGTAGTTATTCAACATGAGGCACAATCCAAATGACGTTTTGAATCAATTTTTCTACAGTCCAAAAAAATCTATTTTCTGATGAAAAACGATGACCCGTGACCTGTCGAACTTTCTCCAGATGGTCAGAAATGGAAATTTTTTAATATTACATTTTTTGACTGTAATTGACTATTGCATGTGAATTATCACTCTTGGAACTAAAATAAGTGTGTTTAGAGTCATTTTAATGCCTGAAATTGGTCGAAATAGAAGCTTCTGAGTAGGAGAAAAAGTCTGTAAAAATGGCAATTTTGGTCACATTGAGGCTTCAAAAAGTAGTTATTCAACATGAGGCACAATCCAAATGACATTTTGAATCAATTTTTCTACAGTCCAAAAAATCAATTTTCTGATGAAAAACGATGACCCGTGACCTGTCGAACTTCCTCCAAATGGTCAGAAATTGAAATTTTTTAATGTTTTGTTTTTTGACTGTAAATGACTATTGCATGTGAATTAGAACTCTTGGAACTAAAATAAGTGTGTTTAGAGTCATTTTAATGCCTGAAAGTGGTCGAATTAGAAGCTTCTGAGTAGGTGAAAAAGTCTGTAAAAATGGCAATTTTGGTCACATTGAGGCTTCAAAAAGTGGTTATTCAACACGAGGCTCAATCCAAATGACATTTGGAATCAATTTTTCTACAGTCCAAAAAATTCAATTTTGTGATGAAAGACGATGACCCGCGTGACCTGTCGAACTTCCTCCAAATGGTCAGAAATTGAATTTTTTTAATGTTTTGTTTTTTGACTGTAAATGACAATTGCATGTGAATTAGAACTCTTGGAACTAATATAAGTGTGTTTAGAGTCATTTTAATGCCTGAAATTGGTCGAAATAGAAGCTTCTGAGTAGGATAAAAAGTCTGTAAAAATGGCAATTTTGGTCACATTGAGGCTTCGAAAAGTAGTTATTCAACATGAGGCACAATCCAAATGACGTTTTGAATCAATTTTTCTACAGTCCAAAAAAATCTATTTTCTGATGAAAAACGATGACCCGTGACCTGTCGAACTTTCTCCAGATGGTCAGAAATTGAAATTTTTTAATATTAAATTTTTTGACTGTAATTGACTATTGCATGTGAATTATCACTCTTGGAACTAAAATAAGTGTGTTTAGAGTCATTTTAATGCCTGAAATTGGTCGAAATAGAAGCTTCTGAGTAGGAGAAAAAGTCTGTAAAAATGGCAATTTTGGTCACATTGACGCTTCAAAAAGTAGTTATTCAACATGAGGCACAATCCAAATGACATTTTGAATCAATTTTTCTACAGTCCAAAAAATCAATTTTCTGATGAAAAACGATGACCCGTGACCTGTCGAATTCTCTCCAGATAGTCAGAAATGGTAATTTTTCAATGTTTAATTTTTTGAATGTAAATGACTATTGCATGTGAATTAGAACTCTTACAACTAAAATGAGTGTGTTTAGAGTCATTTTATTGCCTGAAATTCGTCGAAATAGAAGCTTCTGAGTAGGAGAAAAGTCTGTAAAAATGGCAATTTTGGTCACATTGAGGCTTCGAAAAGTAGTTATTCAACATGATGCACAATCCAAATGACATTTTTAATCAAGTTTTCTACAGTCCAAAAAATCAATTTTCTGATGAAAAACGATGACCCGTGACCTGTCGAACTTCCTCCAAATGGTCAGAAATTGAAATTTTTTAATGTTTTGTTTTTTGACTGTAAATGACTATTGCATGTGAATTAGAACTCTTGGAACTAAAATAAGTGTGTTTAGAGTCATTTTATTGCCTGAAATTGGTCGAAATAGAAGCTTCTGAGTAGGAGAAAAGTCTGTAAAAATGGCAATTTTGGTCACATTGAGGCTTCGAAAAGAAGTTATTCAACATGAGGCACAATCCAAATGACATTTTGAATCAATTTTTCTACAGTCCAAAAAATCTATTTTCTGATGAAAAACGATGACCCGTGACCTGTCGAACTTTCTCCAGATGGTCAGAAATGGAAATTTTGTAATATTTAATTTTTTCACTGTAATTGACTATTGCATGTGAATTATCACTCTTGGAACTAAAATAAGTGTGTTTAGTGTCATTTTATTGCCTGAAATTGGTCGCAATAGAAGCTTCTGAGTAGGAGAAAAGTCTGTAAAAATGGCAATTTTGGTCACATTGAGGCTTCGAAAAGAAGTTATTCAACATGAGGCACAATGCAAATGACATTTTGAATCAATTTTTCTACAGTCCAAAAAATCCATTTTCTGATGAAAAACGATGACCCGTGACCTGTCGAACTTTCTCCAGATGGTCAGAAATGGAAATTTTTTAATATTTAATTTTTTTACTGTAATTGACTATTGCATGTGAATTATCACTCTTGGAACTAAAATAAGTGTGTTTAGAGTCATTTTATTGCCTGAAATTGGTCGAAATAGAAGCTTCTGTGTAGGAGAAAAGTCTGTAAAAATGGCAATTTTGGTCACATTGAGGCTTCGAAAAGTAGTTATTCAACATGAGGCACAATCCAAATGACATTTTGAATCAATTTTTCTACAGTCCAAAAAATCAATTTTCTGATGAAAAACGATGACCCGTGACCTGTCGAACTTCCTCCAAATGGTCAGAAATTGAAATTTTTTAATGTTTTGTTTTTTGACTGTAAATGACTATTGCATGTGAATTAGAACTCTTGGAACTAATGCCTGAAATTCGTCGAAATAGAAGCTTCTGAGTAGGAGAAAAGTCTGTAAAAATGGCAATTTTGGTCACATTGAGGCTTCGAAAAGAAGTTATTCAACATGAGGCACAATCCAAATGACATTTTGAATCAATTTTTCTACAGTCCAAAAAATCAATTTTCTGATGAAAAACGATGACCCCGTGACCTGTCGAACTTTCTCCAGATGGTCAGAAATGGAAATTTTTTAATATTTAATTTTTTCACTGTAATCGACTATTGCATGTGAATTATCACTCTTGGAACTAAAATAAGTGTGTTTAGCGTCATTTTATTAACTGAAATTGGTCGAAATAGAAGCTTCTGAGTAGGAGAAAAGTCTGTAAAAATGGCAATTTTGGTCACATTGAGGCTTCGAAAAGAAGTTATTCAACATGAGGCACAATCCAAATGACATTTTGAATCAATTTTTCTACAGTCCAAAAAATCAATTTTCTGATGAAAAACGATGACCCGTGACCTGTCGAACTTTCTCCAGATGGTCAGAAATAGAAATTTTTTAATATTTAATTTTTTGACTGTAATTGACTATTGCATGTGAATTATCACTCTTGGAACTAAAATAAGTGTGTTTAGAGTCATTTTAATGCCTGCAATTCGTCGAAATAGAAGCTTCTGAGTAGGGGAAAAGTCTGTAAAAATGGCAATTTTGGTCACATTGAGGCTTCGAAAAGAAGTTATTCAACATCAGGCACAATCCAAATGACGTTTTGAATCAATTTTTCTACAGTCCAAAAAATCAATTTTCTGATGAAAAACGATGACCCGTGACCTGTCGAACTTTCTCCAGATGGTCAGGAATGGAAATTTTTCAATATTTAATTTTTTTACTGTAATTGACTATTGCATGTGAATTATCACTCTTGGAACTAAAATAAGTGTGTTTAGAGTCATTTTATTGCCTGAAATTGGTCGAAATAGAAGCTTCTGTGTAGGAGAAAAGTCTGTAAAAATGGCAATTTTGGTCACATTGAGGCTTCGAAAAGTAGTTATTCAACATGAGGCACAATCCAAATGACATTTTGAATCAATTTTTCTACAGTCCAAAAAATCAATTTTCTGATGAAAAACGATGACCCGTGACCTGTCGAACTTCCTCCAAATGGTCAGAAATTGAATTTTTTTAAAGTTTTGTTTTTTGACTGTAAATGACTATTGCATGTGAATTAGAACTCTTGGAACTAAAATAAGTGTGTTTAGAGTCATTTTAATGCCTGAAATTGGTCGAAATAGAAGCTTCTGAGTAGGATAAAAAGTCTGTAAAAATGGCAATTTTGGTCACATTGAGGCTTCGAAAAGTAGTTATTCAACATGAGGCACAATCCAAATGACGTTTTGAATCAATTTTTCTACAGTCCAAAAAAATCTATTTTCTGATGAAAAACGATGACCCGTGACCTGTCGAACTTTCTCCAGATGGTCAGAAATGGAAATTTTTTAATATTACATTTTTTGACTGTAATTGACTATTGCATGTGAATTATCACTCTTGGAACTAAAATAAGTGTGTTTAGAGTCATTTTAATGCCTGAAATTGGTCGAAATAGAAGCTTCTGAGAAGGAGAAAAGTCTGTAAAAATGGCAATTTTGGTCACATTGAGGCTTCGAAAAGAAGTTATTCAACATGAGGCACAATCCAAATGACATTTTGAATCAATTTTTCTACAGTCCAAAAAATCAATTTTCTGATGAAAAACGATGACCCGTGACCTGTCGAACTTTCTCCAGATGGTCAGAAATAGAAATTTTTTAATATTTAATTTTTTGACTGTAATTGACTATTGCATGTGAATTATCACTCTTGGAACTAAAATAAGTGTGTTTAGAGTCATTTTAATGCCTGCAATTCGTCGAAATAGAAGCTTCTGAGTAGGGGAAAAGTCTGTAAAAATGGCAATTTTGGTCACATTGAGGCTTCGAAAAGAAGTTATTCAACATCAGGCACAATCCAAATGACGTTTTGAATCAATTTTTCTACAGTCCAAAAAATCAATTTTCTGATGAAAAACGATGACCCGTGACCTGTCGAACTTTCTCCAGATGGTCAGGAATGGAAATTTTTCAATATTTAATATTTTTACTGTAATTGACTATTGCATGTGAATTATCACTCTTGGAACTAAAATAAGTGTGTTTAGAGTCATTTTATTGCCTGAAATTGGTCGAAACAGAAGCTTCTGTGTAGGAGAAAAGTCTGTAAAAATGGCAATTTTGGTCACATTGAGGCTTCGAAAAGTAGTTATTCAACATGAGGCACAATCCAAATGACATTTTGAATCAATTTTTCTACAGTCCAAAAAATCAATTTTCTGATGAAAAACGATGACCCGTGACCTGTCGAACTTCCTCCAAATGGTCAGAAATTGAATTTTTTTAAAGTTTTGTTTTTTGACTGTAAATGACTATTGCATGTGAATTATAACTCTTGGAACTAAAATAAGTGTGTTTAGAGGCATTTTAATGCCTGAAATTGGTCGAAATAGAAGCTTCTGAGTAGGGGAAAAGTCTGTAAAAATGGCAATTTTGGTCACATTGAGGCTTCGAAAAGAAGTTATTCAACATGAGGCACAATCCAAATGACGTTTTGAATCAATTTTTCTACAGTCCAAAAAAATCTATTTTCTGATGAAAAACGATGACCCGTGACCTGTCGAACTTTCTCCAGATGGTCAGAAATGGAAATTTTTTAATATTACATTTTTTGACTGTAATTGACTATTGCATGTGAATTATCACTCTTGGAACTAAAATAAGTGTGTTTAGAGTCATTTTAATGCCTGAAATTGGTCGAAATAGAAGCTTCTGAGTAGGAGAAAAAGTCTGTAAAAATGGCAATTTTGGTCACATTGAGGCTTCAAAAAGTACTTATTCAACATGAGGCACAATCCAAATGACATTTTGAATCAATTTTTCTACAGTCCAAAAAATCAATTTTCTGATGAAAAACGATGACCCGTGACCTGTCGAACTTCCTCCAAATGGTCAGAAATTGAAATTTTTTAATGTTTTGTTTTTTGACTGTAAATGACTATTGCATGTGAATTAGAACTCTTGGAACTAAAATAAGTGTGTTTAGAGTCATTTTAATGCCTGAAATTGGTCGAATTAGAAGCTTCTGAGTAGGTGAAAAAGTCTGTAAAAATGGCAATTTTGGTCACATTGAGGCTTCAAAAAGTGGTCATTCAACACGAGGCTCAATCCAAATGACATTTGGAATCAATTTTTCTACAGTCCAAAAAATTCAATTTTGTGATGAAAGACGATGACCCGCGTGACCTGTCGAACTTCCTCCAAATGGTCAGAAATTGAATTTTTTAATGTTTTGTTTTTTGACTGTAAATGACAATTGCATGTGAATTGGAACTCTTGGAACTAATATAAGTGTGTTTAGAGTCATTTTAATGCCTGAAATTGGTCGAAATAGAAGCTTCTGAGTAGGATAAAAAGTCTGTAAAAATGGCAATTTTGGTCACATTGAGGCTTCGAAAAGTAGTTATTCAACGTGAGGCACAATCCAAATGATGTTTTGAATCAATTTTTCTACAGTCCAAAAAAATCTATTTTCTGATGAAAAACGATGACCCGTGACCTGTCGAACTTTCTCCAGATGGTCAGGAATGGAAATTTTTTAATATTAAATTTTTTGACTGTAATTGACTATTGCATGTGAATTATCACTCTTGGAACTAAAATAAGTGTGTTTAGAGTCATTTTAATGCCTGAAATTGGTCGAAATAGAAGCTTCTGAGTAGGAGAAAAAGTCTGTAAAAATGGCAATTTTGGTCACATTGACGCTTCAAAAAGTAGTTATTCAACATGAGGCACAATCCAAATGACATTTTGAATCAATTTTTCTACAGTCCAAAAAATCAATTTTCTGATGAAAAACGATGACCCGTGACCTGTCGAATTTTCTCCAGATGGTCAGGAATGGAAATTTTTCAATATTTAATTTTTTGACTGTAATTGACTATTGCATGTGAATTATCACTCTTGGAACTAAAATAAGTGTGTTTAGAGTCATTTTATTGCCTGAAATTGGTCGAAATAGAAGCTTCTGTGTAGGAGAAAAGTCTGTAAAAATGGCAATTTTGGTCACATTGAGGCTTCGAAAAGTAGTTATTCAACATGAGGCACAATCCAAATGACATTTTGAATCAATTTTTCTACAGTCCAAAAAATCAATTTTCTGATGAAAAACGATGACCCGTGACCTGTCGAACTTCCTCCAAATGGTCAGAAATTGAATTTTTTTAAAGTTTTGTTTTTTGACTGTAAATGACTATTGCATGTGAATTAGAACTCTTGGAACTAAAATAAGTGTGTTTAGAGTCATTTTAATGCCTGAAATTGGTCGAAATAGAAGCTTCTGAGTAGGATAAAAAGTCTGTAAAAATGGCAATTTTGGTCACATTGAGGCTTCGAAAAGTAGTTATTCAACATGAGGCACAATCCAAATGACGTTTTGAATCAATTTTTCTACAGTCCAAAAAAATCTATTTTCTGATGAAAAACGATGACCCGTGACCTGTCGAACTTTCTCCAGATGGTCAGAAATGGAAATTTTTTAATATTACATTTTTTGACTGTAATTGACTATTGCATGTGAATTATCACTCTTGGAACTAAAATAAGTGTGTTTAGAGTCATTTTAATGCCTGAAATTGGTCGAAATAGAAGCTTCTGAGAAGGAGAAAAGTCTGTAAAAATGGCAATTTTGGTCACATTGAGGCTTCGAAAAGAAGTTATTCAACATGAGGCACAATCCAAATGACATTTTGAATCAATTTTTCTACAGTCCAAAAAATCAATTTTCTGATGAAAAACGATGACCCGTGACCTGTCGAACTTTCTCCAGATGGTCAGAAATAGAAATTTTTTAATATTTAATTTTTTGACTGTAATTGACTATTGCATGTGAATTATCACTCTTGGAACTAAAATAAGTGTGTTTAGAGTCATTTTAATGCCTGCAATTCGTCGAAATAGAAGCTTCTGAGTAGGGGAAAAGTCTGTAAAAATGGCAATTTTGGTCACATTGAGGCTTCGAAAAGAAGTTATTCAACATCAGGCACAATCCAAATGACGTTTTGAATCAATTTTTCTACAGTCCAAAAAATCAATTTTCTGATGAAAAACGATGACCCGTGACCTGTCGAACTTTCTCCAGATGGTCAGGAATGGAAATTTTTCAATATTTAATATTTTTACTGTAATTGACTATTGCATGTGAATTATCACTCTTGGAACTAAAATAAGTGTGTTTAGAGTCATTTTATTGCCTGAAATTGGTCGAAACAGAAGCTTCTGTGTAGGAGAAAAGTCTGTAAAAATGGCAATTTTGGTCACATTGAGGCTTCGAAAAGTAGTTATTCAACATGAGGCACAATCCAAATGACATTTTGAATCAATTTTTCTACAGTCCAAAAAATCAATTTTCTGATGAAAAACGATGACCCGTGACCTGTCGAACTTCCTCCAAATGGTCAGAAATTGAATTTTTTTAAAGTTTTGTTTTTTGACTGTAAATGACTATTGCATGTGAATTATAACTCTTGGAACTAAAATAAGTGTGTTTAGAGGCATTTTAATGCCTGAAATTGGTCGAAATAGAAGCTTCTGAGTAGGGGAAAAGTCTGTAAAAATGGCAATTTTGGTCACATTGAGGCTTCGAAAAGAAGTTATTCAACATGAGGCACAATCCAAATGACGTTTTGAATCAATTTTTCTACAGTCCAAAAAAATCTATTTTCTGATGAAAAACGATGACCCGTGACCTGTCGAACTTTCTCCAGATGGTCAGAAATGGAAATTTTTTAATATTACATTTTTTGACTGTAATTGACTATTGCATGTGAATTATCACTCTTGGAACTAAAATAAGTGTGTTTAGAGTCATTTTAATGCCTGAAATTGGTCGAAATAGAAGCTTCTGAGTAGGAGAAAAAGTCTGTAAAAATGGCAATTTTGGTCACATTGAGGCTTCAAAAAGTACTTATTCAACATGAGGCACAATCCAAATGACATTTTGAATCAATTTTTCTACAGTCCAAAAAATCAATTTTCTGATGAAAAACGATGACCCGTGACCTGTCGAACTTCCTCCAAATGGTCAGAAATTGAAATTTTTTAATGTTTTGTTTTTTGACTGTAAATGACTATTGCATGTGAATTAGAACTCTTGGAACTAAAATAAGTGTGTTTAGAGTCATTTTAATGCCTGAAATTGGTCGAATTAGAAGCTTCTGAGTAGGTGAAAAAGTCTGTAAAAATGGCAATTTTGGTCACATTGAGGCTTCAAAAAGTGGTCATTCAACACGAGGCTCAATCCAAATGACATTTGGAATCAATTTTTCTACAGTCCAAAAAATTCAATTTTGTGATGAAAGACGATGACCCGCGTGACCTGTCGAACTTCCTCCAAATGGTCAGAAATTGAATTTTTTTAATGTTTTGTTTTTTGACTGTAAATGACAATTGCATGTGAATTGGAACTCTTGGAACTAATATAAGTGTGTTTAGAGTCATTTTAATGCCTGAAATTGGTCGAAATAGAAGCTTCTGAGTAGGATAAAAAGTCTGTAAAAATGGCAATTTTGGTCACATTGAGGCTTCGAAAAGTAGTTATTCAACGTGAGGCACAATCCAAATGATGTTTTGAATCAATTTTTCTACAGTCCAAAAAAATCTATTTTCTGATGAAAAACGATGACCCGTGACCTGTCGAACTTTCTCCAGATGGTCAGGAATGGAAATTTTTTAATATTAAATTTTTTGACTGTAATTGACTATTGCATGTGAATTATCACTCTTGGAACTAAAATAAGTGTGTTTAGAGTCATTTTAATGCCTGAAATTGGTCGAAATAGAAGCTTCTGAGTAGGAGAAAAAGTCTGTAAAAATGGCAATTTTGGTCACATTGACGCTTCAAAAAGTAGTTATTCAACATGAGGCACAATCCAAATGACATTTTTAATCAATTTTTCTACAGTCCAAAAAATCAATTTTCTGATGAAAAACGATGACCCGTGACCTGTAGAACTTTCTCCAAATGGTCAGAAATGGAAATTTTTTCATGTTTTGTTTTTTGACTGTAAATGACTATTGCATGTGTATTAGAACTCTTGGAACTAAAATAATTGTGTTTAGAGTCATTTTAATGCCTGAAATGGGTCGAAATAGAAGCTTCTGAGTAGGAGAAAAAGTCTGTAAAAATGGCAATTTTGGTCACATTGCGGCTTCAAAAAGTAGTTATTTAACATGAGGCACAATCCAAATTACATTTTACATCAAATTTTCTACAGTCCAAAAAAATCAATTTTCTGCTGAAAAACGATGACCTGTGACCTGTCGAATTTTCTGCAGATGGTCAGAAATGGTAATTTTTTATTGTTTAATGTTTTTGAATGTAAATGACTATTGCATGTGAATTAGAACTCTTGGAACTAAAATAAGTGTGTTTAGAGTCATTTTAATGCCTGAAATGGGTCGAAATAGAAGCTTCTGAGTAGGAGAAAAGTCTGTAAAAATGGCAATTTTGGTCACATTGAGGCTTCGAAAAGAAGTTATTCAACATGAGGCACAATCCAAATGACATTTTGAATACATTTTTCTACAGTCCAAAAAATCAATTTTCTGATGAAAAACGATGACCCGTGACCTGTCGAACTTTCTCCAGATGGTCAGAAATGGAAATTTTTTAATATTTAATTTTTTGACTGTAATTGACTATTGCATGTGAATTATCACTCTTGGAACTAAAATACGTGTGTTTAGAGTCATTTTATTGCCTGAAATTGGTCGAAATAGAAGCTTCTGAGTAGGAGAAAAGTCTGTAAAAATGGCAATTTTGGTCACATTGAGGCTTCGAAAAGAAGTTATTCAACATGAGGCACAATCCAAATGACATTTTGAATCAATTTTTCTACAGTCCAAAAAATCTATTTTCTGATGAAAAACGATGACCCGTGACCTGTCGAACTTTCTCCAGATGGTCAGAAATGGAAATTTTTTAATATTTAATTTTTTCACTGTAATTGACTATTGCATGTGAATTATCACTCTTGGAACTAAAATAAGTATGTTTAGCGTCATTTTATTGCCTGAAATTGGTCGAAATAGAAGCTTCTGAGTAGGAGAAAAGTCTGTAAAAATGGCAATTTTGGTCACATTGAGGCTTCGAAAAGAAGTTATTCAACATGAGGCACAATGCAAATGACATTTTGAATCAATTTTTCTACAGTCCAAAAAATCAATTTTCTGATGAAAAACGATGACCCGTGACCTGTCGAACTTTCTCCAGATGGTCAGCAATGGAAATTGTTTAATATTTAATTTTTTGACTGTAATTGACTATTGCATGTGAATTATCACTCTTGGAACTAAAATAAGTGTGTTTAGAGTCATTTTATTGCCTGAAATTGGTCGAAATAGAAGCTTCTGAGTAGGAGAAAAGTCTGTAAAAATGGCAATTTTGGTCACATTGAGGCTTCGAAAAGAAGTTATTCCACATGAGGCACAATCCAAATGACATTTTGAATCAATTTTTCTACATTCCAAAAAATCAATTTTCTGATGAAAAACGATGACCCGTGACCTGTCGAACTTTGTCCAGATGGTCAGAAATAGAAATTTTTTAATATTTAATTTTTTGACTGTAATTGACTATTGCATGTGAATTATCACTCTTGGAACTAAAATAAGTGTGTTTAGAGTCATTTTAATGCCTGAAATTGGTCGAAATAGAAGCTTCTGAGTAGGAGAAAAAGTCTGTAAAAATGGCAATTTTGGTCACATTGACGCTTCAAAAAGTAGTTATTCAACATGAGGCACAATCCAAATGACATTTTGAATCAATTTTTCTACAGTCCAAAAAATCAATTTTCTGATGAAAAACGATGACCCGTGACCTGTCGAATTTTCTCCAGATGGTCAGAAATGGTAATTTTTTAATGTTTAATTTTTTGAATGTAAATGACTATTGCATGTGAATTAGAACTCTTAGAACTAAAATGAGTGTGTTTAGAGTCATTTTATTGCCTGAAATTCGTCGAAATAGAAGCTTCTGAGTAGGAGAAAAGTCTGTAAAAATGGCAATTTTGGTCACATTGAGGCTTCGAAAAGTAGTTATTCAACATGATGCACAATCCAAATGACATTTTTAATCAATTTTTCTACAGTCCAAAAAATCAATTTTCTGATGAAAAACGATGACCCGTGACCTGTCGAACTTCCTCCAAATGGTCAGAAATTGAAATTTTTTAATGTTTTGTTTTTTGACTGTAAATGACTATTGCATGTGAATTAGAACTCTTGGAACTAAAATAAGTGTGTTTAGAGTCATTTTAATGCCTGAAATTCGTCGAAATAGAAGCTTCTGAGTACGAGAAAAGTCTGTAAAAATGGCAATTTTGGTCACATTGAGGCTTCGAAAAGAAGTTATTCAACATGAGGCACAATCCAAATGACATTTTGAATCAATTTTTCTACAGTCCAAAAAATCAATTTTCTGATGAAAAACGATGACCCCGTGACCTGTCGAACTTTCTCCAGAGGGTCAGAAATGGAAATTTTTTAATATTTAATTTTTTCACTGTAATTGACTATTGCATGTGAATTATCACTCTTGAAACTAAAATAAGTGTGTTTAGCGTCATTTTATTGCCTGAAATTGGTCGAAATAGAAGCTTCTGAGTAGGAGAAAAGTCTGTAAAAATGGCAATTTTGGTCACATTGAGGCTTCGAAAAGAAGTTATTCAACATGAGGCACAATCCAAATGACATTTTGAATCAATTTTTCTACTGTCCAAAAAATCAATTTTCTGATGAAAAACGATGACCCGTGACCTGTCGAACTTTCTCCAGATGGTCAGAAATAGAAATTTTTTAATATTTAATTTTTTGACTGTAATTGACTATTGCATGTGAATTATCACTCTTGGAACTAAAATAAGTGTGTTTAGAGTCATTTTAATGCCTGCAATTCGTCGAAATAGAAGCTTCTGAGTAGGGGAAAAGTCTGTAAAAATGGCAATTTTGGTCACATTGAGGCTTCGAAAAGAAGTTATTCAACATCAGGCACAATCCAAATGACGTTTTGAATCAATTTTTCTACAGTCCAAAAAATCAATTTTCTGATGAAAAACGATGACCCGTGACCTGTCGAACTTTCTCCAGATGGTCAGGAATGGAAATTTTTTAATATTTAATTTTTTTACTGTAATTGACTATTGCATGTGAATTATCACTCTTGGAACTAAAATAAGTGTGTTTAGAGTCATTTTATTGCCTGAAATTGGTCGAAATAGAAGCTTCTGTGTAGGAGAAAAGTCTGTAAAAATGGCAATTTTGGTCACATTGAGGCTTCGAAAAGTAGTTATTCAACATGAGGCACAATCCAAATGACATTTTGAATCAATTTTTCTACAGTCCAAAAAATCAATTTTCTGATGAAAAACGATGACCCGTGACCTGTCGAACTTCCTCCAAATAGTCAGAAATTGAATTTTTTTAAAGTTTTGTTTTTTGACTGTAAATGACTATTGCATGTGAATTAGAACTCTTGGAACTAAAATAAGTGTGTTTAGAGTCATTTTAATGCCTGAAATTGGTCGAAATAGAAGCTTCTGAGTAGGATAAAAAGTCTGTAAAAATGGCAATTTTGGTCACATTGAGGCTTCGAAAAGTAGTTATTCAACATGAGGCACAATCCAAATGACGTTTTGAATCAATTTTTCTACAGTCCAAAAAAATCTATTTTCTGATGAAAAACGATGACCCGTGACCTGTCGAACTTTCTCCAGATGGTCAGAAATGGAAATTTTTTAATATTAAATTTTTTGACTGTAATTGACTATTGCATGTGAATTATCACTCTTGGAACTAAAATAAGTGTGTTTAGAGTCATTTTAATGCCTGAAATTGGTCGAAATAGAAGCTTCTGAGTAGGAGAAAAAGTCTGTAAAAATGGCAATTTTGGTCACATTGACGCTTCAAAAAGTAGTTATTCAACATGAGGCACAATCCAAATGACATTTTGAATCAATTTTTCTACAGTCCAAAAAATCAATTTTCTGATGAAAAACGATGACCCGTGACCTGTCGAATTTTCTCCAGATGGTCAGAAATGGTAATTTTTTAATGTTTAATTTTTTGAATGTAAATGACTATTGCATGTGAATTAGAACTCTTAGAACTAAAATGAGTGTGTTTAGAGTCATTTTATTGCCTGAAATTCGTCGAAATAGAAGCTTCTGAGTAGGAGAAAAGTCTGTAAAAATGGCAATTTTGGTCACATTGAGGCTTCGAAAAGTAGTTATTCAACATGATGCACAATCCAAATGACATTTTTAATCAATTTTTCTACAGTCCAAAAAATCAATTTTCTGATGAAAAACGATGACCCGTGACCTGTCGAACTTCCTCCAAATGGTCAGAAATTGAAATTTTTTAATGTTTTGTTTTTTGACTGTAAATGACTATTGCATGTGAATTAGAACTCTTGGAACTAAAATAAGTGTGTTTAGAGTCATTTTAATGCCTGAAATTGGTCGAATTAGAAGCTTCTGAGTAGGTGAAAAAGTCTGTAAAAATGGCAATTTTGGTCACATTGAGGCTTCAAAAAGAAGTTATTCAACATGAGGCTCAATCCAAATGACATTTTGAATACATTTTTCTACAGTCCAACAAATCAATTTTCTGATGAAAAACGATGACCCGTGACCTGTCGAACTTTCTCCAAATGGTCAGAAATGGAAACTTTTTCATGTTTTGTTTTTTGACTGTAAATGACTATTGCATGTGTATTAGAACTCTTGGAACTAAAATAATTGTGTTTAGAGTCATTTTAATGCCTGAAATGGGTCGAAATAGAAGCTTCTGAGTAGGAGAAAAAGTCTGTAAAAATGGCAATTTTGGTCACATTGCGGCTTCAAAAAGTAGTTATTTAACATGAGGCACAATCCAAATTACATTTTACATCACATTTTCTACAGTCCAAAAAAATCAATTTTCTGCTGAAAAACGATGACCTGTGACCTGTCGAATTTTCTGCAGATGGTCAGAAATGGTAATTTTTTATTGTTTAATGTTTTTGAATGTAAATGACTATTGCATGTGAATTAGAACTCTTGGAACTAAAATAAGTGTGTTTAGAGTCACTTTAATGCCTGAAATGGGTCGAAATAGAAGCTTCTGAGTAGGAGAAAAGTCTGTAAAAATGGCAATTTTGGTCACATTGAGGCTTCGAAAAGAAGTTATTCAACATGAGGCACAATCCAAATGACATTTTGAATAAATTTTTCTACAGTCCAAAAAATCAATTTTCTGATGAAAAACGATGACCCGTGACCTGTCGAACTTTCTCCAGATGGTTAGAAATGGAAATTTTTTAATATTTAATTTTTTGACTGTAATTGACTATTGCATGTGAATTATCACTCTTGGAACTAAAATACGTGTGTTTAGAGTCATTTTATTGCCTGAAATTGGTCGAAATAGAAGCTTCTGAGTAGGAGAAAAGTCTGTAAAAATGGCAATTTTGGTCACATTGAGGCTTCGAAAAGAAGTTATTTAACATGAGGCACAATCCAAATGACATTTTGAATCAATTTTTCTACAGTCCAAAAAATCTATTTTCTGATGAAAAACGATGACCCGTGACCTGTCGAACTTTCTCCAGATGGTCAGCAATGGAAATTGTTTAATATTTAATTTTTTGACTGTAATTGACTATTGCATGTGAATTATCACTCTTGGAACTAAAATAAGTGTGTTTAGAGTCATTTTATTGCCTGAAATTGGTCGAAATAGAAGCTTCTGAGTAGGAGAAAAGTCTGTAAAAATGGCAATTTTGGTCACATTGAGGCTTCGAAAAGAAGTTATTCCACATGAGGCACAATCCAAATGACATTTTGAATCAATTTTTCTACAGTCCAAAAAATCAATTTTCTGATGAAAAACGATGACCCGTGACCTGTCGAACTTTGTCCAGATGGTCAGAAATAGAAATTTTTTAATATTTAATTTTTTGACTGTAATTGACTATTGCATGTGAATTATCACTCTTGGAACTAAAATAAGTGTGTTTAGAGTCATTTTAATGCCTGAAATTCGTCGAAATAGAAGCTTCTGAGTAGAGAAAAGTCTGTAAAAATTGCAATTTTGGTCACATTGAGGCTTCGAAAAGAAGTTATTCAACATGAGGCACAATCCAAATGACATTTTGAATCAATTTTTCTACAGTCCAAAAAATCCATTTTCTGATGAAAAACGATGACCCGTGACCTGTCGAACTTTCTCCAGATGGTCAGAAATGGAAATTTTTTAATATTTAATTTTTTTACTGTAATTGACTATTGCATGTGAATTATCACTCTTGGAACTAAAATAAGTGTGTTTTAGAGTCATTTTATTGCCTGAAATTGGTCGAAATAGAAGCTTCTGTGTAGGAGAAAAGTCTGTAAAAATGGGAATTTTGGTCACATTGAGGCTTCGAAAAGTAGTTATTCAACATGAGGCACAATCCAAATGACATTTTGAATCAATTTTTCTACAGTCCAAAAAATCAATTTTCTGATGAAAAACGATGACCCGTGACCTGTCGAACTTCCTCCAAATGGTCAGAAATTGAAATTTTTTAATGTTTTGTTTTTTTACTGTAATTGACTATTGCATGTGAATTAGAACTCTTGGGACTAAAATAAGTGTGTTTAGAGTCATTTTAATGCCTGAAATTGGTCGAATTAGAAGCTTCTGAGTAGGTGAAAAAGTCTGTAAAAATGGCAATTTTGGTCACATTGAGGCTTCAAAAAGTAGTTATTCAACACGAGGTTCAATCCAAATGACATTTTGAATCAATTTTTCTACAGTCCAAAAAATTCAATTTTGTGATGAAAAACAATGACCCGTGACCTGTCGAACTTCCTCCAAATGGTCAGAAATTGAATTTTTTTATTGTTTTGTTTTTTGACTGTAAATGACTATTGCATGTGAATTAGAACTCTTGGAACTAATATAAGTGTGTTTAGAGTCATTTTAATGCCTGAAATTGGTCGAAATAGAAGCTTCTGAGTAGGATAAAAAGTCTGTAAAAATGGCAATTTTGGTCACATTGAGGCTTCGAAAAGTAGTTATTCAACATGAGGCACAATGCAAATGACATTTTGAATCAATTTTTCTACAGTCCAAAAAATCAATTTTCTGATGAAAAACGATGACCCGTGACCTGTCGAACTTTCTCCAGATGGTCAGCAATGGAAATTGTTTAATATTTAATTTTTTGACTGTAATTGACTATTGCATGTGAATTATCACTCTTGGAACTAAAATAAGTGTGTTTAGAGTCATTTTATTGCCTGAAATTGGTCGAAATAGAAGCTTCTGAGTAGGAGAAAAGTCTGTAAAAATGGCAATTTTGGTCACATTGAGGCTTCGAAAAGAAGTTATTCCACATGAGGCACAATCCAAATGACATTTTGAATCAATTTTTCTACATTCCAAAAAATCAATTTTCTGATGAAAAACGATGACCCGTGACCTGTCGAACTTTGTCCAGATGGTCAGAAATAGAAATTTTTTAATATTTAATTTTTTGACTGTAATTGACTATTGCATGTGAATTATCACTCTTGGAACTAAAATAAGTGTGTTTAGAGTCATTTTAATGCCTGAAATTGGTCGAAATAGAAGCTTCTGAGTAGGAGAAAAAGTCTGTAAAAATGGCAATTTTGGTCACATTGACGCTTCAAAAAGTAGTTATTCAACATGAGGCACAATCCAAATGACATTTTGAATCAATTTTTCTACAGTCCAAAAAATCAATTTTCTGATGAAAAACGATGACCCGTGACCTGTCGAATTTTCTCCAGATGGTCAGAAATGGTAATTTTTTAATGTTTAATTTTTTGAATGTAAATGACTATTGCATGTGAATTAGAACTCTTAGAACTAAAATGAGTGTGTTTAGAGTCATTTTATTGCCTGAAATTCGTCGAAATAGAAGCTTCTGAGTAGGAGAAAAGTCTGGAAAAATGGCAATTTTGGTCACATTGAGGCTTCGAAAAGTAGTTATTCAACATGATGCACAATCCAAATGACATTTTTAATCAATTTTTCTACAGTCCAAAAAATCAATTTTCTGATGAAAAACGATGACCCGTGACCTGTCGAACTTCCTCCAAATGGTCAGAAATTGAAATTTTTTAATGTTTTGTTTTTTGACTGTAAATGACTATTGCATGTGAATTAGAACTCTTGGAACTAAAATAAGTGTGTTTAGAGTCATTTTAATGCCTGAAATTCGTCGAAATAGAAGCTTCTGAGTACGAGAAAAGTCTGTAAAAATGGCAATTTTGGTCACATTGAGGCTTCGAAAAGAAGTTATTCAACATGAGGCACAATCCAAATGACATTTTGAATCAATTTTTCTACAGTCCAAAAAATCAATTTTCTGATGAAAAACGATGACCCCGTGACCTGTCGAACTTTCTCCAGATGGTCAGAAATGGAAATTTTTTAATATTTAATTTTTTCACTGTAATTGACTATTGCATGTGAATTATCACTCTTGAAACTAAAATAAGTGTGTTTAGCGTCATTTTATTGCCTGAAATTGGTCGAAATAGAAGCTTCTGAGTAGGAGAAAAGTCTGTAAAAATGGCAATTTTGGTCACATTGAGGCTTCGAAAAGAAGTTATTCAACATGAGGCACAATCCAAATGACATTTTGAATCAATTTTTCTACAGTCCAAAAAATCAATTTTCTGATGAAAAACGATGACCCGTGACCTGTCGAACTTTCTCCAGATGGTCAGAAATAGAAATTTTTTAATATTTAATTTTTTGACTGTAATTGACTATTGCATGTGAATTATCACTCTTGGAACTAAAATAAGTGTGTTTAGAGTCATTTTAATGCCTGCAATTCGTCGAAATAGAAGCTTCTGAGTAGGGGAAAAGTCTGTAAAAATGGCAATTTTGGTCACATTGAGGCTTCGAAAAGAAGTTATTCAACATCAGGCACAATCCAAATGACGTTTTGAATCAATTTTTCTACAGTCCAAAAAATCAATTTTCTGATGAAAAACGATGACCCGTGACCTGTCGAACTTTCTCCAGATGGTCAGGAATGGAAATTTTTTAATATTTAATTTTTTTACTGTAATTGACTATTGCATGTGAATTATCACTCTTGGAACTAAAATAAGTGTGTTTAGAGTCATTTTATTGCCTGAAATTGGTCGAAATAGAAGCTTCTGTGTAGGAGAAAAGTCTGTAAAAATGGCAATTTTGGTCACATTGAGGCTTCGAAAAGTAGTTATTCAACATGAGGCACAATCCAAATGACATTTTGAATCAATTTTTCTACAGTCCAAAAAATCAATTTTCTGATGAAAAACGATGACCCGTGACCTGTCGAACTTCCTCCAAATAGTCAGAAATTGAATTTTTTTAAAGTTTTGTTTTTTGACTGTAAATGACTATTGCATGTGAATTAGAACTCTTGGAACTAAAATAAGTGTGTTTAGAGTCATTTTAATGCCTGAAATTGGTCGAAATAGAAGCTTCTGAGTAGGATAAAAAGTCTGTAAAAATGGCAATTTTGGTCACATTGAGGCTTCGAAAAGTAGTTATTCAACATGAGGCACAATCCAAATGACGTTTTGAATCAATTTTTCTACAGTCCAAAAAAATCTATTTTCTGATGAAAAACGATGACCCGTGACCTGTCGAACTTTCTCCAGATGGTCAGAAATGGAAATTTTTTAATATTAAATTTTTTGACTGTAATTGACTATTGCATGTGAATTATCACTCTTGGAACTAAAATAAGTGTGTTTAGAGTCATTTTAATGCCTGAAATTGGTCGAAATAGAAGCTTCTGAGTAGGAGAAAAAGTCTGTAAAAATGGCAATTTTGGTCACATTGACGCTTCAAAAAGTAGTTATTCAACATGAGGCACAATCCAAATGACATTTTGAATCAATTTTTCTACAGTCCAAAAAATCAATTTTCTGATGAAAAACGATGACCCGTGACCTGTCGAATTTTCTCCAGATGGTCAGAAATGGTAATTTTTTAATGTTTAATTTTTTGAATGTAAATGACTATTGCATGTGAATTAGAACTCTTAGAACTAAAATGAGTGTGTTTAGAGTCATTTTATTGCCTGAAATTCGTCGAAATAGAAGCTTCTGAGTAGGAGAAAAGTCTGTAAAAATGGCAATTTTGGTCACATTGAGGCTTCGAAAAGTAGTTATTCAACATGATGCACAATCCAAATGACATTTTTAATCAATTTTTCTACAGTCCAAAAAATCAATTTTCTGATGAAAAACGATGACCCGTGACCTGTCGAACTTCCTCCAAATGGTCAGAAATTGAAATTTTTTAATGTTTTGTTTTTTGACTGTAAATGACTATTGCATGTGAATTAGAACTCTTGGAACTAAAATAAGTGTGTTTAGAGTCATTTTAATGCCTGAAATTGGTCGAATTAGAAGCTTCTGAGTAGGTGAAAAAGTCTGTAAAAATGGCAATTTTGGTCACATTGAGGCTTCAAAAAGAAGTTATTCAACATGAGGCTCAATCCAAATGACATTTTGAATACATTTTTCTACAGTCCAACAAATCAATTTTCTGATGAAAAACGATGACCCGTGACCTGTCGAACTTTCTCCAAATGGTCAGAAATGGAAACTTTTTCATGTTTTGTTTTTTGACTGTAAATGACTATTGCATGTGTATTAGAACTCTTGGAACTAAAATAATTGTGTTTAGAGTCATTTTAATGCCTGAAATGGGTCGAAATAGAAGCTTCTGAGTAGGAGAAAAAGTCTGTAAAAATGGCAATTTTGGTCACATTGCGGCTTCAAAAAGTAGTTATTTAACATGAGGCACAATCCAAATTACATTTTACATCACATTTTCTACAGTCCAAAAAAATCAATTTTCTGCTGAAAAACGATGACCTGTGACCTGTCGAATTTTCTGCAGATGGTCAGAAATGGTAATTTTTTATTGTTTAATGTTTTTGAATGTAAATGACTATTGCATGTGAATTAGAACTCTTGGAACTAAAATAAGTGTGTTTAGAGTCACTTTAATGCCTGAAATGGGTCGAAATAGAAGCTTCTGAGTAGGAGAAAAGTCTGTAAAAATGGCAATTTTGGTCACATTGAGGCTTCGAAAAGAAGTTATTCAACATGAGGCACAATCCAAATGACATTTTGAATAAATTTTTCTACAGTCCAAAAAATCAATTTTCTGATGAAAAACGATGACCCGTGACCTGTCGAACTTTCTCCAGATGGTTAGAAATGGAAATTTTTTAATATTTAATTTTTTGACTGTAATTGACTATTGCATGTGAATTATCACTCTTGGAACTAAAATACGTGTGTTTAGAGTCATTTTATTGCCTGAAATTGGTCGAAATAGAAGCTTCTGAGTAGGAGAAAAGTCTGTAAAAATGGCAATTTTGGTCACATTGAGGCTTCGAAAAGAAGTTATTTAACATGAGGCACAATCCAAATGACATTTTGAATCAATTTTTCTACAGTCCAAAAAATCTATTTTCTGATGAAAAACGATGACCCGTGACCTGTCGAACTTTCTCCAGATGGTCAGCAATGGAAATTGTTTAATATTTAATTTTTTGACTGTAATTGACTATTGCATGTGAATTATCACTCTTGGAACTAAAATAAGTGTGTTTAGAGTCATTTTATTGCCTGAAATTGGTCGAAATAGAAGCTTCTGAGTAGGAGAAAAGTCTGTAAAAATGGCAATTTTGGTCACATTGAGGCTTCGAAAAGAAGTTATTCCACATGAGGCACAATCCAAATGACATTTTGAATCAATTTTTCTACAGTCCAAAAAATCAATTTTCTGATGAAAAACGATGACCCGTGACCTGTCGAACTTTGTCCAGATGGTCAGAAATAGAAATTTTTTAATATTTAATTTTTTGACTGTAATTGACTATTGCATGTGAATTATCACTCTTGGAACTAAAATAAGTGTGTTTAGAGTCATTTTAATGCCTGAAATTCGTCGAAATAGAAGCTTCTGAGTAGGAGAAAAGTCTGTAAAAATTGCAATTTTGGTCACATTGAGGCTTCGAAAAGAAGTTATTCAACATGAGGCACAATCCAAATGACATTTTGAATCAATTTTTCTACAGTCCAAAAAATCCATTTTCTGATGAAAAACGATGACCCGTGACCTGTCGAACTTTCTCCAGATGGTCAGAAATGGAAATTTTTTAATATTTAATTTTTTTACTGTAATTGACTATTGCATGTGAATTATCACTCTTGGAACTAAAATAAGTGTGTTTAGAGTCATTTTATTGCCTGAAATTGGTCGAAATAGAAGCTTCTGTGTAGGAGAAAAGTCTGTAAAAATGGGAATTTTGGTCACATTGAGGCTTCGAAAAGTAGTTATTCAACATGAGGCACAATCCAAATGACATTTTGAATCAATTTTTCTACAGTCCAAAAAATCAATTTTCTGATGAAAAACGATGACCCGTGACCTGTCGAACTTCCTCCAAATGGTCAGAAATTGAAATTTTTTAATGTTTTGTTTTTTTACTGTAATTGACTATTGCATGTGAATTAGAACTCTTGGGACTAAAATAAGTGTGTTTAGAGTCATTTTAATGCCTGAAATTGGTCGAATTAGAAGCTTCTGAGTAGGTGAAAAAGTCTGTAAAAATGGCAATTTTGGTCACATTGAGGCTTCAAAAAGTAGTTATTCAACACGAGGTTCAATCCAAATGACATTTTGAATCAATTTTTCTACAGTCCAAAAAATTCAATTTTGTGATGAAAAACAATGACCCGTGACCTGTCGAACTTCCTCCAAATGGTCAGAAATTGAATTTTTTTATTGTTTTGTTTTTTGACTGTAAATGACTATTGCATGTGAATTAGAACTCTTGGAACTAATATAAGTGTGTTTAGAGTCATTTTAATGCCTGAAATTGGTCGAAATAGAAGCTTCTGAGTAGGATAAAAAGTCTGTAAAAATGGCAATTTTGGTCACATTGAGGCTTCGAAAAGTAGTTATTCAACATGAGGCACAATGCAAATGACATTTTGAATCAATTTTTCTACAGTCCAAAAAATCAATTTTCTGATGAAAAACGATGACCCGTGACCTGTCGAACTTTCTCCAGATGGTCAGCAATGGAAATTGTTTAATATTTAATTTTTTGACTGTAATTGACTATTGCATGTGAATTATCACTGTTGGAACTAAAATAAGTGTGTTTAGAGTCATTTTATTGCCTGAAATTGGTCGAAATAGAAGCTTCTGAGTAGGAGAAAAGTCTGTAAAAATGGCAATTTTGGTCACATTGAGGCTTCGAAAAGAAGTTATTCCACATGAGGCACAATCCAAATGACATTTTGAATCAATTTTTCTACATTCCAAAAAATCAATTTTCTGATGAAAAACGATGACCCGTGACCTGTCGAACTTTGTCCAGATGGTCAGAAATAGAAATTTTTTAATATTTAATTTTTTGACTGTAATTGACTATTGCATGTGAATTATCACTCTTGGAACTAAAATAAGTGTGTTTAGAGTCATTTTAATGCCTGAAATTGGTCGAAATAGAAGCTTCTGAGTAGGAGAAAAAGTCTGTAAAAATGGCAATTTTGGTCACATTGACGCTTCAAAAAGTAGTTATTCAACATGAGGCACAATCCAAATGACATTTTGAATCAATTTTTCTACAGTCCAAAAAATCAATTTTCTGATGAAAAACGATGACCCGTGACCTGTCGAATTTTCTCCAGATGGTCAGAAATGGTAATTTTTTAATGTTTAATTTTTTGAATGTAAATGACTATTGCATGTGAATTAGAACTCTTAGAACTAAAATGAGTGTGTTTAGAGTCATTTTATTGCCTGAAATTCGTCGAAATAGAAGCTTCTGAGTAGGAGAAAAGTCTGTAAAAATGGCAATTTTGGTCACATTGAGGCTTCGAAAAGTAGTTATTCAACATGAGGCACTATCCAAATGACATTTTGAATCAATTTTTCTACAGTCCAAAAAATCAATTTTCTGATGAAAAACGATGACCCGTGACCTGTCGAACTTTCTCCAGATGGTCAGAAATGGAAATTTTTTAATATTTAATTTTTTGACTGTAATTGACTATTGCATGTGAATTATCACTCTTGGAACTAAAATAAGTGTGTTTAGAGTCATTTTATTGCCTGAAATTGGTCGAAATAGAAGCTTCTGAGAAGGAGAAAAGTCTGTAAAAATGGCAATTTTGGTCACATTGAGGCTTCGAAAAGTAGTTATTCAACATGAGGCACTATCCAAATGACATTTTGAATCAATTTTTCTACAGTCCAAAAAATCAATTTTCTGATGAAAAACGATGACCCGTGACCTGTCGAACTTCCTCCAAATGGTCAGAAATTGAATTTTTTTAAAGTTTTGTTTTTTGACTGTAAATGACTATTGCATGTGAATTATAACTCTTGGAACTAAAATAAGTGTGTTTAGAGGCATTTTAATGCCTGAAATTGGTCGAAATAGAAGCTTCTGAGTAGGATAAAAAGTCTGTAAAAATGGCAATTTTGGTCACATTGAGGCTTCGAAAAGTAGTTATTCAACATGAGGCACAATCCAAATGACGTTTTGAATCAATTTTTCTACAGTCCAAAAAAATCTATTTTCTGATGAAAAACGATGACCCGTGACCTGTCGAACTTTCTCCAGATGGTCAGAAATGGAAATTTTTTAATATTTAATTTTTTCACTGTAATTGACTATTGCATGTGAATTATCACTCTTGGAACTAAAATAAGTGTGTTTAGAGTCATTTTAATGCCTGAAATTGGTCGAATTAGAAGCTTCTGAGTAGGTGAAAAAGTCTGTAAAAATGGCAATTTTGGTCACATTGAGGCTTCAAAAAGAAGTTATTCAACATGAGGCTCAATCCAAATGACATTTTGAATACATTTTTCTACAGTCCAACAAATCAATTTTCTGATGAAAAACGATGACCCGTGACCTGTCGAACTTTCTCCAAATGGTCAGAAATGGAAACTTTTTCATGTTTTGTTTTTTGACTGTAAATGACTATTGCATGTGTATTAGAACTCTTGGAACTAAAATAATTGTGTTTAGAGTCATTTTAATGCCTGAAATGGGTCGAAATAGAAGCTTCTGAGTAGGAGAAAAAGTCTGTAAAAATGGCAATTTTGGTCACATTGCGGCTTCAAAAAGTAGTTATTTAACATGAGGCACAATCCAAATTACATTTTACATCACATTTTCTACAGTCCAAAAAAATCAATTTTCTGCTGAAAAACGATGACCTGTGACCTGTCGAATTTTCTGCAGATGGTCAGAAATGGTAATTTTTTATTGTTTAATGTTTTTGAATGTAAATGACTATTGCATGTGAATTAGAACTCTTGGAACTAAAATAAGTGTGTTTAGAGTCACTTTAATGCCTGAAATGGGTCGAAATAGAAGCTTCTGAGTAGGAGAAAAGTCTGTAAAAATGGCAATTTTGGTCACATTGAGGCTTCGAAAAGAAGTTATTCAACATGAGGCACAATCCAAATGACATTTTGAATCAATTTTTCTACAGTCCAAAAAATCAATTTTCTGATGAAAAACGATGACCCGTGACCTGTCGAACTTTCTCCAGATGGTCAGAAATAGAAATTTTTTAATATTTAATTTTTTGACTGTAATTGACTATTGCATGTGAATTATCACTCTTGGAACTAAAATAAGTGTGTTTAGAGTCATTTTAATGCCTGCAATTCGTCGAAATAGAAGCTTCTGAGTAGGGGAAAAGTCTGTAAAAATGGCAATTTTGGTCACATTGAGGCTTCGAAAAGAAGTTATTCAACATCAGGCACAATCCAAATGACGTTTTGAATCAATTTTTCTACAGTCCAAAAAATCAATTTTCTGATGAAAAACGATGACCCGTGACCTGTCGAACTTTCTCCAGATGGTCAGGAATGGAAATTTTTTAATATTTAATTTTTTTACTGTAATTGACTATTGCATGTGAATTATCACTCTTGGAACTAAAATAAGTGTGTTTAGAGTCATTTTATTGCCTGAAATTGGTCGAAATAGAAGCTTCTGTGTAGGAGAAAAGTCTGTAAAAATGGCAATTTTGGTCACATTGAGGCTTCGAAAAGTAGTTATTCAACATGAGGCACAATCCAAATGACATTTTGAATCAATTTTTCTACAGTCCAAAAAATCAATTTTCTGATGAAAAACGATGACCCGTGACCTGTCGAACTTCCTCCAAATAGTCAGAAATTGAATTTTTTTAAAGTTTTGTTTTTTGACTGTAAATGACTATTGCATGTGAATTAGAACTCTTGGAACTAAAATAAGTGTGTTTAGAGTCATTTTAATGCCTGAAATTGGTCGAAATAGAAGCTTCTGAGTAGGATAAAAAGTCTGTAAAAATGGCAATTTTGGTCACATTGAGGCTTCGAAAAGTAGTTATTCAACATGAGGCACAATCCAAATGACGTTTTGAATCAATTTTTCTACAGTCCAAAAAAATCTATTTTCTGATGAAAAACGATGACCCGTGACCTGTCGAACTTTCTCCAGATGGTCAGAAATGGAAATTTTTTAATATTAAATTTTTTGACTGTAATTGACTATTGCATGTGAATTATCACTCTTGGAACTAAAATAAGTGTGTTTAGAGTCATTTTAATGCCTGAAATTGGTCGAAATAGAAGCTTCTGAGTAGGAGAAAAAGTCTGTAAAAATGGCAATTTTGGTCACATTGACGCTTCAAAAAGTAGTTATTCAACATGAGGCACAATCCAAATGACATTTTGAATCAATTTTTCTACAGTCCAAAAAATCAATTTTCTGATGAAAAACGATGACCCGTGACCTGTCGAATTTTCTCCAGATGGTCAGAAATGGTAATTTTTTAATGTTTAATTTTTTGAATGTAAATGACTATTGCATGTGAATTAGAACTCTTAGAACTAAAATGAGTGTGTTTAGAGTCATTTTATTGCCTGAAATTCGTCGAAATAGAAGCTTCTGAGTAGGAGAAAAGTCTGTAAAAATGGCAATTTTGGTCACATTGAGGCTTCGAAAAGTAGTTATTCAACATGATGCACAATCCAAATGACATTTTTAATCAATTTTTCTACAGTCCAAAAAATCAATTTTCTGATGAAAAACGATGACCCGTGACCTGTCGAACTTCCTCCAAATGGTCAGAAATTGAAATTTTTTAATGTTTTGTTTTTTGACTGTAAATGACTATTGCATGTGAATTAGAACTCTTGGAACTAAAATAAGTGTGTTTAGAGTCATTTTAATGCCTGAAATTGGTCGAATTAGAAGCTTCTGAGTAGGTGAAAAAGTCTGTAAAAATGGCAATTTTGGTCACATTGAGGCTTCAAAAAGAAGTTATTCAACATGAGGCTCAATCCAAATGACATTTTGAATACATTTTTCTACAGTCCAACAAATCAATTTTCTGATGAAAAACGATGACCCGTGACCTGTCGAACTTTCTCCAAATGGTCAGAAATGGAAACTTTTTCATGTTTTGTTTTTTGACTGTAAATGACTATTGCATGTGTATTAGAACTCTTGGAACTAAAATAATTGTGTTTAGAGTCATTTTAATGCCTGAAATGGGTCGAAATAGAAGCTTCTGAGTAGGAGAAAAAGTCTGTAAAAATGGCAATTTTGGTCACATTGCGGCTTCAAAAAGTAGTTATTTAACATGAGGCACAATCCAAATTACATTTTACATCACATTTTCTACAGTCCAAAAAAATCAATTTTCTGCTGAAAAACGATGACCTGTGACCTGTCGAATTTTCTGCAGATGGTCAGAAATGGTAATTTTTTATTGTTTAATGTTTTTGAATGTAAATGACTATTGCATGTGAATTAGAACTCTTGGAACTAAAATAAGTGTGTTTAGAGTCACTTTAATGCCTGAAATGGGTCGAAATAGAAGCTTCTGAGTAGGAGAAAAGTCTGTAAAAATGGCAATTTTGGTCACATTGAGGCTTCGAAAAGAAGTTATTCAACATGAGGCACAATCCAAATGACATTTTGAATAAATTTTTCTACAGTCCAAAAAATCAATTTTCTGATGAAAAACGATGACCCGTGACCTGTCGAACTTTCTCCAGATGGTTAGAAATGGAAATTTTTTAATATTTAATTTTTTGACTGTAATTGACTATTGCATGTGAATTATCACTCTTGGAACTAAAATACGTGTGTTTAGAGTCATTTTATTGCCTGAAATTGGTCGAAATAGAAGCTTCTGAGTAGGAGAAAAGTCTGTAAAAATGGCAATTTTGGTCACATTGAGGCTTCGAAAAGAAGTTATTTAACATGAGGCACAATCCAAATGACATTTTGAATCAATTTTTCTACAGTCCAAAAAATCTATTTTCTGATGAAAAACGATGACCCGTGACCTGTCGAACTTTCTCCAGATGGTCAGCAATGGAAATTGTTTAATATTTAATTTTTTGACTGTAATTGACTATTGCATGTGAATTATCACTCTTGGAACTAAAATAAGTGTGTTTAGAGTCATTTTATTGCCTGAAATTGGTCGAAATAGAAGCTTCTGAGTAGGAGAAAAGTCTGTAAAAATGGCAATTTTGGTCACATTGAGGCTTCGAAAAGAAGTTATTCCACATGAGGCACAATCCAAATGACATTTTGAATCAATTTTTCTACAGTCCAAAAAATCAATTTTCTGATGAAAAACGATGACCCGTGACCTGTCGAACTTTGTCCAGATGGTCAGAAATAGAAATTTTTTAATATTTAATTTTTTGACTGTAATTGACTATTGCATGTGAATTATCACTCTTGGAACTAAAATAAGTGTGTTTAGAGTCATTTTAATGCCTGAAATTCGTCGAAATAGAAGCTTCTGAGTAGGAGAAAAGTCTGTAAAAATTGCAATTTTGGTCACATTGAGGCTTCGAAAAGAAGTTATTCAACATGAGGCACAATCCAAATGACATTTTGAATCAATTTTTCTACAGTCCAAAAAATCCATTTTCTGATGAAAAACGATGACCCGTGACCTGTCGAACTTTCTCCAGATGGTCAGAAATGGAAATTTTTTAATATTTAATTTTTTTACTGTAATTGACTATTGCATGTGAATTATCACTCTTGGAACTAAAATAAGTGTGTTTAGAGTCATTTTATTGCCTGAAATTGGTCGAAATAGAAGCTTCTGTGTAGGAGAAAAGTCTGTAAAAATGGGAATTTTGGTCACATTGAGGCTTCGAAAAGTAGTTATTCAACATGAGGCACAATCCAAATGACATTTTGAATCAATTTTTCTACAGTCCAAAAAATCAATTTTCTGATGAAAAACGATGACCCGTGACCTGTCGAACTTCCTCCAAATGGTCAGAAATTGAAATTTTTTAATGTTTTGTTTTTTTACTGTAATTGACTATTGCATGTGAATTAGAACTCTTGGGACTAAAATAAGTGTGTTTAGAGTCATTTTAATGCCTGAAATTGGTCGAATTAGAAGCTTCTGAGTAGGTGAAAAAGTCTGTAAAAATGGCAATTTTGGTCACATTGAGGCTTCAAAAAGTAGTTATTCAACACGAGGTTCAATCCAAATGACATTTTGAATCAATTTTTCTACAGTCCAAAAAATTCAATTTTGTGATGAAAAACAATGACCCGTGACCTGTCGAACTTCCTCCAAATGGTCAGAAATTGAATTTTTTTATTGTTTTGTTTTTTGACTGTAAATGACTATTGCATGTGAATTAGAACTCTTGGAACTAATATAAGTGTGTTTAGAGTCATTTTAATGCCTGAAATTGGTCGAAATAGAAGCTTCTGAGTAGGATAAAAAGTCTGTAAAAATGGCAATTTTGGTCACATTGAGGCTTCGAAAAGTAGTTATTCAACATGAGGCACAATCCAAATGACGTTTTGAATCAATTTTTCTACAGTCCAAAAAAATCTATTTTCTGATGAAAAACGATGACCCGTGACCTGTCGAACTTTCTCCAGATGGTCAGAAATGGAAATTTTTTAATATTAAATTTTTTGACTGTAATTGACTATTGCATGTGAATTATCACTCTTGGAACTAAAATAAGTGTGTTTAGAGTCATTTTAATGCCTGAAATTGGTTGAAATAGAAGCTTCTGAGTAGGAGAAAAAGTCTGTAAAAATGGCAATTTTGGTCACATTGAGGCTTCAAAAAGAAGTTATTCAACATGAGGCACAATCCAAATGACATTTTGAATCAATTTTTCTACAGTCCAAAAAATCAATTTTCTGATGAAAAACGATGACCTGTCGAATTTTCTCCAGATGGTCAGAAATGGTAATTTTTTTAATGTTTAATTTTTTGAATGTAAATGACTATTGCATGTGAATTAGAACTCTTAGAACTAAAATGAGTGTGTTTAGAGTCATTTTATTGCCTGAAATTCATCGAAATAGAAGCTTCTGAGTAGGAGAAAAGTCTGTAAAAATGGCAATTTTGGTCACATTGAGGCTTCGAAAAGTGGTTATTCAACATGAGGCACAATCCAAATGACATTTTTAATCAATTTTTCTACAGTCCAAAAAATCAATTTTCTGATGAAAAACGATGACCCGTGACCTGTCGAACTTTCTCCAGATGGTCAGAAATGGAAATTTTTTAATATTTAATTTTTTGACTGTAATTGACTATTGCATGTGAATTATCACTCTTGGAACTAAAATAAGTGTGTTTAGAGTCATTTTATTGCCTGAAATTGGTCGAAATAGAAGCTTCTGAGAAGGAGAAAAGTCTGTAAAAATGGCAATTTTGGTCACATTGAGGCTTCGAAAAGTAGTTATTCAACATGAGGCACTATCCAAATGACATTTTGAATCAATTTTTCTACAGTCCAAAAAATCAATTTTCTGATGAAAAACGATGACCCGTGACCTGTCGAACTTCCTCCAAATGGTCAGAAATTGAATTTTTTTAAAGTTTTGTTTTTTGACTGTAAATGACTATTGCATGTGAATTATAACTCTTGGAACTAAAATAAGTGTGTTTAGAGGCATTTTAATGCCTGAAATTGGTCGAAATAGAAGCTTCTGAGTAGGATAAAAAGTCTGTAAAAATGGCAATTTTGGTCACATTGAGGCTTCGAAAAGTAGTTATTCAACATGAGGCACAATCCAAATGACGTTTTGAATCAATTTTTCTACAGTCCAAAAAAATCTATTTTCTGATGAAAAACGATGACCCGTGACCTGTCGAACTTTCTCCAGATGGTCAGAAATGGAAATTTTTTAATATTTAATTTTTTCACTGTAATTGACTATTGCATGTGAATTATCACTCTTGGAACTAAAATAAGTGTGTTTAGAGTCATTTTAATGCCTGAAATTGGTCGAAATAGAAGCTTCTGAGTAGGAGAAAAAGTCTGTAAAAATGGCAATTTTGGTCACATTGAGGCTTCAAAAAGTACTTATTCAACATGAGGCACAATCCAAATGACATTTTGAATCAATTTTTCTACAGTCCAAAAAATCAATTTTCTGATGAAAAACGATGACCCGTGACCTGTCGAACTTCCTCCAAATGGTCAGAAATTGAAATTTTTTAATGTTTTGTTTTTTGACTGTAAATGACTATTGCATGTGAATTAGAACTCTTGGAACTAAAATAAGTGTGTTTAGAGTCATTTTAATGCCTGAAATTGGTCGAATTAGAAGCTTCTGAGTAGGTGAAAAAGTCTGTAAAAATGGCAATTTTGGTCACATTGAGGCTTCAAAAAGTAGTTATTCAACACGAGGTTCAATCCAAATGACATTTTGAATCAATTTTTCTACAGTCCAAAAAATTCAATTTTGTGATGAAAAACAATGACCCGTGACCTGTCGAACTTCCTCCAAATGGTCAGAAATTGAATTTTTTTATTGTTTTGTTTTTTGACTGTAAATGACTATTGCATGTGAATTAGAACTCTTGGAACTAATATAAGTGTGTTTAGAGTCATTTTAATGCCTGAAATTGGTCGAAATAGAAGCTTCTGAGTAGGATAAAAAGTCTGTAAAAATGGCAATTTTGGTCACATTGAGGCTTCGAAAAGTAGTTATTCAACATGAGGCACAATCCAAATGACGTTTTGAATCAATTTTTCTACAGTCCAAAAAAATCTATTTTCTGATGAAAAACGATGACCCGTGACCTGTCGAACTTTCTCCAGATGGTCAGAAATGGAAATTTTTTAATATTAAATTTTTTGACTGTAATTGACTATTGCATGTGAATTATCACTCTTGGAACTAAAATAAGTGTGTTTAGAGTCATTTTAATGCCTGAAATTGGTTGAAATAGAAGCTTCTGAGTAGGAGAAAAAGTCTGTAAAAATGGCAATTTTGGTCACATTGAGGCTTCAAAAAGAAGTTATTCAACATGAGGCACAATCCAAATGACATTTTGAATCAATTTTTCTACAGTCCAAAAAATCAATTTTCTGATGAAAAACGATGACCTGTCGAATTTTCTCCAGATGGTCAGAAATGGTAATTTTTTTAATGTTTAATTTTTTGAATGTAAATGACTATTGCATGTGAATTAGAACTCTTAGAACTAAAATGAGTGTGTTTAGAGTCATTTTATTGCCTGAAATTCATCGAAATAGAAGCTTCTGAGTAGGAGAAAAGTCTGTAAAAATGGCAATTTTGGTCACATTGAGGCTTCGAAAAGTGGTTATTCAACATGAGGCACAATCCAAATGACATTTTTAATCAATTTTTCTACAGTCCAAAAAATCAATTTTCTGATGAAAAACGATGACCCGTGACCTGTCGAACTTTCTCCAGATGGTCAGAAATGGAAATTTTTTAATATTTAATTTTTTGACTGTAATTGACTATTGCATGTGAATTATCACTCTTGGAACTAAAATAAGTGTGTTTAGAGTCATTTTATTGCCTGAAATTGGTCGAAATAGAAGCTTCTGAGAAGGAGAAAAGTCTGTAAAAATGGCAATTTTGGTCACATTGAGGCTTCGAAAAGAAGTTATTCAACATGAGGCACAATCCAAATGACATTTTGAATCAATTTTTCTACAGTCCAAAAAATCAATTTTCTGATGAAAAACGATGACCCGTGACCTGTCGAACTTTCTCCAGATGGTCAGAAATAGAAATTTTTTAATATTTAATTTTTTGACTGTAATTGACTATTGCATGTGAATTATCACTCTTGGAACTAAAATAAGTGTGTTTAGAGTCATTTTAATGCCTGCAATTCGTCGAAATAGAAGCTTCTGAGTAGGGGAAAAGTCTGTAAAAATGGCAATTTTGGTCACATTGAGGCTTCGAAAAGAAGTTATTCAACATCAGGCACAATCCAAATGACGTTTTGAATCAATTTTTCTACAGTCCAAAAAATCAATTTTCTGATGAAAAACGATGACCCGTGACCTGTCGAACTTTCTCCAGATGGTCAGGAATGGAAATTTTTCAATATTTAATATTTTTACTGTAATTGACTATTGCATGTGAATTATCACTCTTGGAACTAAAATAAGTGTGTTTAGAGTCATTTTATTGCCTGAAATTGGTCGAAACAGAAGCTTCTGTGTAGGAGAAAAGTCTGTAAAAATGGCAATTTTGGTCACATTGAGGCTTCGAAAAGTAGTTATTCAACATGAGGCACTATCCAAATGACATTTTGAATCAATTTTTCTACAGTCCAAAAAATCAATTTTCTGATGAAAAACGATGACCCGTGACCTGTCGAACTTCCTCCAAATGGTCAGAAATTGAATTTTTTTAAAGTTTTGTTTTTTGACTGTAAATGACTATTGCATGTGAATTATAACTCTTGGAACTAAAATAAGTGTGTTTAGAGGCATTTTAATGCCTGAAATTGGTCGAAATAGAAGCTTCTGAGTAGGATAAAAAGTCTGTAAAAATGGCAATTTTGGTCACATTGAGGCTTCGAAAAGTAGTTATTCAACATGAGGCACAATCCAAATGACGTTTTGAATCAATTTTTCTACAGTCCAAAAAAATCTATTTTCTGATGAAAAACGATGACCCGTGACCTGTCGAACTTTCTCCAGATGGTCAGAAATGGAAATTTTTTAATATTACATTTTTTGACTGTAATTGACTATTGCATGTGAATTATCACTCTTGGAACTAAAATAAGTGTGTTTAGAGTCATTTTAATGCCTGAAATTGGTCGAAATAGAAGCTTCTGAGTAGGAGAAAAAGTCTGTAAAAATGGCAATTTTGGTCACATTGAGGCTTCAAAAAGTACTTATTCAACATGAGGCACAATCCAAATGACATTTTGAATCAATTTTTCTACAGTCCAAAAAATCAATTTTCTGATGAAAAACGATGACCCGTGACCTGTCGAACTTCCTCCAAATGGTCAGAAATTGAAATTTTTTAATGTTTTGTTTTTTGACTGTAAATGACTATTGCATGTGAATTAGAACTCTTGGAACTAAAATAAGTGTGTTTAGAGTCATTTTAATGCCTGAAATTGGTCGAATTAGAAGCTTCTGAGTAGGTGAAAAAGTCTGTAAAAATGGCAATTTTGGTCACATTGAGGCTTCAAAAAGTGGTTATTCAACATGAGGCTCAATCCAAATGACATTTGGAATCAATTTTTCTACAGTCCAAAAAATTCAATTTTGTGATGAAAGACGATGACCCGCGTGACCTGTCGAACTTCCTCCAAATGGTCAGAAATTGAATTTTTTTAATGTTTTGTTTTTTGACTGTAAATGACAATTGCATGTGAATTAGAACTCTTGGAACTAATATAAGTGTGTTTAGAGTCATTTTAATGCCTGAAATTGGTCGAAATAGAAGCTTCTGAGTAGGATAAAAAGTCTGTAAAAATGGCAATTTTGGTCACATTGAGGCTTCGAAAAGTAGTTATTCAACATGAGGCACAATCCAAATGATGTTTTGAATCAATTTTTCTACAGTCCAAAAAAATCTATTTTCTGATGAAAAACGATGACCCGTGACCTGTCGAACTTTCTCCAGATGGTCAGGAATGGAAATTTTTTAATATTAAATTTTTTGACTGTAATTGACTATTGCATGTGAATTATCACTCTTGGAACTAAAATAAGTGTGTTTAGAGTCATTTTAATGCCTGAAATTGGTCGAAATAGAAGCTTCTGAGTAGGAGAAAAAGTCTGTAAAAATGGCAATTTTGGTCACATTGACGCTTCAAAAAGTAGTTATTCAACATGAGGCACAATCCAAATGACATTTTGAATCAATTTTTCTACAGTCCAAAAAATCAATTTTCTGATGAAAAACGATGACCCGTGACCTGTCGAATTTTCTCCAGATGGTCAGAAATGGTAATTTTTTAATGTTTAATTTTTTGAATGTAAATGACTATTGCATGTGAATTAGAACTCTTAGAACTAAAATGAGTGTGTTTAGAGTCATTTTATTGCCTGAAATTCGTCGAAATAGAAGCTTCTGAGTAGGAGAAAAGTCTGTAAAAATGGCAATTTTGGTCACATTGAGGCTTCGAAAAGTAGTTATTCAACATGATGCACAATCCAAATGACATTTTGAATCAATTTTTCTACAGTCCAAAAAATCAATTTTCTGATGAAAAACGATGACCCCGTGACCTGTCGAACTTTCTCCAGATGGTCAGAAATGGAAATTTTTTAATATTTAATTTTTTCACTGTAATTGACTATTGCATGTGAATTATCACTCTTGGAACTAAAATAAGTGTGTTTAGCGTCATTTTATTGCCTGAAATTGGTCGAAATAGAAGCTTCTGAGTAGGAGAAAAGTCTGTAAAAATGGCAATTTTGGTCACATTGAGGCTTCGAAAAGAAGTTATTCAACATGAGGCACAATCCAAATGACATTTTGAATCAATTTTTCTACAGTCCAAAAAATCAATTTTCTGATGAAAAACGATGACCCGTGACCTGTCGAACTTTCTCCAGATGGTCAGAAATAGAAATTTTTTAATATTTAATTTTTTGACTGTAATTGACTATTGCATGTGAATTATCACTCTTGGAACTAAAATAAGTGTGTTTAGAGTCATTTTAATGCCTGCAATTCGTCGAAATAGAAGCTTCTGAGTAGGGGAAAAGTCTGTAAAAATGGCAATTTTGGTCACATTGAGGCTTCGAAAAGAAGTTATTCAACATCAGGCACAATCCAAATGACGTTTTGAATCAATTTTTCTACAGTCCAAAAAATCAATTTTCTGATGAAAAACGATGACCCGTGACCTGTCGAACTTTCTCCAGATGGTCAGGAATGGAAATTTTTTAATATTTAATTTTTTTACTGTAATTGACTATTGCATGTGAATTATCACTCTTGGAACTAAAATAAGTGTGTTTAGAGTCATTTTATTGCCTGAAATTGGTCGAAATAGAAGCTTCTGTGTAGGAGAAAAGTCTGTAAAAATGGCAATTTTGGTCACATTGAGGCTTCGAAAAGTAGTTATTCAACATGAGGCACAATCCAAATGACATTTTGAATCAATTTTTCTACAGTCCAAAAAATCAATTTTCTGATGAAAAACGATGACCCGTGACCTGTCGAACTTCCTCCAAATGGTCAGAAATTGAATTTTTTTAAAGTTTTGTTTTTTGACTGTAAATGACTATTGCATGTGAATTATCACTCTTGGAACTAAAATAAGTGTGTTTAGAGTCATTTTAATGCCTGAAATTGGTCGAAATAGAAGCTTCTGAGTAGGAGAAAAAGTCTGTAAAAATGGCAATTTTGGTCACATTGAGGCTTCAAAAAGTACTTATTCAACATGAGGCACAATCCAAATGACATTTTGAATCAATTTTTCTACAGTCCAAAAAATCAATTTTCTGATGAAAAACGATGACCCGTGACCTGTCGAACTTCCTCCAAATGGTCAGAAATTGAAATTTTTTAATGTTTTGTTTTTTGACTGTAAATGACTATTGCATGTGAATTAGAACTCTTGGAACTAAAATAAGTGTGTTTAGAGTCATTTTAATGCCTGAAATTGGTCGAATTAGAAGCTTCTGAGTAGGTGAAAAAGTCTGTAAAAATGGCAATTTTGGTCATATTGAGGCTTCAAAAAGTAGTTATTCAACACGAGGTTCAATCCAAATGACATTTTGAATCAATTTTTCTACAGTCCAAAAAATTCAATTTTGTGATGAAAAACAATGACCCGTGACCTGTCGAACTTCCTCCAAATGGTCAGAAATTGAATTTTTTTATTGTTTTGTTTTTTGACTGTAAATGACTATTGCATGTGAATTAGAACTCTTGGAACTAATATAAGTGTGTTTAGAGTCATTTTAATGCCTGAAATTGGTCGAAATAGAAGCTTCTGAGTAGGATAAAAAGTCTGTAAAAATGGCAATTTTGGTCACATTGAGGCTTCGAAAAGTAGTTATTCAACATGAGGCACAATCCAAATGACGTTTTGAATCAATTTTTCTACAGTCCAAAAAAATCTATTTTCTGATGAAAAACGATGACCCGTGACCTGTCGAACTTTCTCCAGATGGTCAGAAATGGAAATTTTTTAATATTAAATTTTTTGACTGTAATTGACTATTGCATGTGAATTATCACTCTTGGAACTAAAATAAGTGTGTTTAGAGTCATTTTAATGCCTGAAATTGGTTGAAATAGAAGCTTCTGAGTAGGAGAAAAAGTCTGTAAAAATGGCAATTTTGGTCACATTGAGGCTTCAAAAAGAAGTTATTCAACATGAGGCACAATCCAAATGACATTTTGAATCAATTTTTCTACAGTCCAAAAAATCAATTTTCTGATGAAAAACGATGACCTGTCGAATTTTCTCCAGATGGTCAGAAATGGTAATTTTTTTAATGTTTAATTTTTTGAATGTAAATGACTATTGCATGTGAATTAGAACTCTTAGAACTAAAATGAGTGTGTTTAGAGTCATTTTATTGCCTGAAATTCATCGAAATAGAAGCTTCTGAGTAGGAGAAAAGTCTGTAAAAATGGCAATTTTGGTCACATTGAGGCTTCGAAAAGTGGTTATTCAACATGAGGCACAATCCAAATGACATTTTTAATCAATTTTTCTACAGTCCAAAAAATCAATTTTCTGATGAAAAACGATGACCCGTGACCTGTCGAACTTTCTCCAGATGGTCAGAAATGGAAATTTTTTAATATTTAATTTTTTGACTGTAATTGACTATTGCATGTGAATTATCACTCTTGGAACTAAAATAAGTGTGTTTAGAGTCATTTTATTGCCTGAAATTGGTCGAAATAGAAGCTTCTGAGAAGGAGAAAAGTCTGTAAAAATGGCAATTTTGGTCACATTGAGGCTTCGAAAAGAAGTTATTCAACATGAGGCACAATCCAAATGACATTTTGAATCAATTTTTCTACAGTCCAAAAAATCAATTTTCTGATGAAAAACGATGACCCGTGACCTGTCGAACTTTCTCCAGATGGTCAGAAATAGAAATTTTTTAATATTTAATTTTTTGACTGTAATTGACTATTGCATGTGAATTATCACTCTTGGAACTAAAATAAGTGTGTTTAGAGTCATTTTAATGCCTGCAATTCGTCGAAATAGAAGCTTCTGAGTAGGGGAAAAGTCTGTAAAAATGGCAATTTTGGTCACATTGAGGCTTCGAAAAGAAGTTATTCAACATCAGGCACAATCCAAATGACGTTTTGAATCAATTTTTCTACAGTCCAAAAAATCAATTTTCTGATGAAAAACGATGACCCGTGACCTGTCGAACTTTCTCCAGATGGTCAGGAATGGAAATTTTTCAATATTTAATATTTTTACTGTAATTGACTATTGCATGTGAATTATCACTCTTGGAACTAAAATAAGTGTGTTTAGAGTCATTTTATTGCCTGAAATTGGTCGAAACAGAAGCTTCTGTGTAGGAGAAAAGTCTGTAAAAATGGCAATTTTGGTCACATTGAGGCTTCGAAAAGTAGTTATTCAACATGAGGCACTATCCAAATGACATTTTGAATCAATTTTTCTACAGTCCAAAAAATCAATTTTCTGATGAAAAACGATGACCCGTGACCTGTCGAACTTCCTCCAAATGGTCAGAAATTGAATTTTTTTAAAGTTTTGTTTTTTGACTGTAAATGACTATTGCATGTGAATTATAACTCTTGGAACTAAAATAAGTGTGTTTAGAGGCATTTTAATGCCTGAAATTGGTCGAAATAGAAGCTTCTGAGTAGGATAAAAAGTCTGTAAAAATGGCAATTTTGGTCACATTGAGGCTTCGAAAAGTAGTTATTCAACATGAGGCACAATCCAAATGACGTTTTGAATCAATTTTTCTACAGTCCAAAAAAATCTATTTTCTGATGAAAAACGATGACCCGTGACCTGTCGAACTTTCTCCAGATGGTCAGAAATGGAAATTTTTTAATATTACATTTTTTGACTGTAATTGACTATTGCATGTGAATTATCACTCTTGGAACTAAAATAAGTGTGTTTAGAGTCATTTTAATGCCTGAAATTGGTCGAAATAGAAGCTTCTGAGTAGGAGAAAAAGTCTGTAAAAATGGCAATTTTGGTCACATTGAGGCTTCAAAAAGTACTTATTCAACATGAGGCACAATCCAAATGACATTTTGAATCAATTTTTCTACAGTCCAAAAAATCAATTTTCTGATGAAAAACGATGACCCGTGACCTGTCGAACTTCCTCCAAATGGTCAGAAATTGAAATTTTTTAATGTTTTGTTTTTTGACTGTAAATGACTATTGCATGTGAATTAGAACTCTTGGAACTAAAATAAGTGTGTTTAGAGTCATTTTAATGCCTGAAATTGGTCGAATTAGAAGCTTCTGAGTAGGTGAAAAAGTCTGTAAAAATGGCAATTTTGGTCACATTGAGGCTTCAAAAAGTGGTTATTCAACATGAGGCTCAATCCAAATGACATTTGGAATCAATTTTTCTACAGTCCAAAAAATTCAATTTTGTGATGAAAGACGATGACCCGCGTGACCTGTCGAACTTCCTCCAAATGGTCAGAAATTGAATTTTTTTAATGTTTTGTTTTTTGACTGTAAATGACAATTGCATGTGAATTAGAACTCTTGGAACTAATATAAGTGTGTTTAGAGTCATTTTAATGCCTGAAATTGGTCGAAATAGAAGCTTCTGAGTAGGATAAAAAGTCTGTAAAAATGGCAATTTTGGTCACATTGAGGCTTCGAAAAGTAGTTATTCAACATGAGGCACAATCCAAATGATGTTTTGAATCAATTTTTCTACAGTCCAAAAAAATCTATTTTCTGATGAAAAACGATGACCCGTGACCTGTCGAACTTTCTCCAGATGGTCAGGAATGGAAATTTTTTAATATTAAATTTTTTGACTGTAATTGACTATTGCATGTGAATTATCACTCTTGGAACTAAAATAAGTGTGTTTAGAGTCATTTTAATGCCTGAAATTGGTCGAAATAGAAGCTTCTGAGTAGGAGAAAAAGTCTGTAAAAATGGCAATTTTGGTCACATTGACGCTTCAAAAAGTAGTTATTCAACATGAGGCACAATCCAAATGACATTTTGAATCAATTTTTCTACAGTCCAAAAAATCAATTTTCTGATGAAAAACGATGACCCGTGACCTGTCGAATTTTCTCCAGATGGTCAGAAATGGTAATTTTTTAATGTTTAATTTTTTGAATGTAAATGACTATTGCATGTGAATTAGAACTCTTAGAACTAAAATGAGTGTGTTTAGAGTCATTTTATTGCCTGAAATTCGTCGAAATAGAAGCTTCTGAGTAGGAGAAAAGTCTGTAAAAATTGCAATTTTGGTCACATTGAGGCTTCGAAAAGAAGTTATTCAACATGAGGCACAATCCAAATGACATTTTGAATCAATTTTTCTACAGTCCAAAAAATCCATTTTCTGATGAAAAACGATGACCCGTGACCTGTCGAACTTTCTCCAGATGGTCAGAAATGGAAATTTTTTAATATTTAATTTTTTTACTGTAATTGACTATTGCATGTGAATTATCACTCTTGGAACTAAAATAAGTGTGTTTAGAGTCATTTTATTGCCTGAAATTGGTCGAAATAGAAGCTTCTGTGTAGGAGAAAAGTCTGTAAAAATGGCAATTTTGGTCACATTGAGGCTTCGAAAAGTAGTTATTCAACATGAGGCACAATCCAAATGACATTTTGAATCAATTTTTCTACAGTCTAAAAAATCAATTTTCTGATGAAAAACGATGACCCGTGACCTGTCGAACTTCCTCCAAATGGTCAGAAATTGAAATTTTTTAATGTTTTGTTTTTTGACTGTAAATGACTATTGCATGTGAATTAGAACTCTTGGAACTAAAATAAGTGTGTTTAGAGTCATTTTAATGCCTGAAATTCGTCGAAATAGAAGCTTCTGAGTAGGAGAAAAGTCTGTAAAAATGGCAATTTTGGTCACATTGAGGCTTCGAAAAGAAGTTATTCAACATGAGGCACAATCCAAATGACATTTTGAATCAATTTTTCTACAGTCCAAAAAATCAATTTTCTGATGAAAAACGATGACCCCGTGACCTGTCGAACTTTCTCCAGATGGTCAGAAATGGAAATTTTTTAATATTTAATTTTTTCACTGTAATTGACTATTGCATGTGAATTATCACTCTTGGAACTAAAATAAGTGTGTTTAGCGTCATTTTATTGCCTGAAATTGGTCGAAATAGAAGCTTCTGAGTAGGAGAAAAGTCTGTAAAAATGGCAATTTTGGTCACATTGAGGCTTCGAAAAGAAGTTATTCAACATGAGGCACAATCCAAATGACATTTTGAATCAATTTTTCTACAGTCCAAAAAATCAATTTTCTGATGAAAAACGATGACCCGTGACCTGTCGAACTTTCTCCAGATGGTCAGAAATAGAAATTTTTTAATATTTAATTTTTTGACTGTAATTGACTATTGCATGTGAATTATCACTCTTGGAACTAAAATAAGTGTGTTTAGAGTCATTTTAATGCCTGCAATTCGTCGAAATAGAAGCTTCTGAGTAGGGGAAAAGTCTGTAAAAATGGCAATTTTGGTCACATTGAGGCTTCGAAAAGAAGTTATTCAACATCAGGCACAATCCAAATGACGTTTTGAATCAATTTTTCTACAGTCCAAAAAATCAATTTTCTGATGAAAAACGATGACCCGTGACCTGTCGAACTTTCTCCAGATGGTCAGGAATGGAAATTTTTTAATATTTAATTTTTTTACTGTAATTGACTATTGCATGTGAATTATCACTCTTGGAACTAAAATAAGTGTGTTTAGAGTCATTTTATTGCCTGAAATTGGTCGAAATAGAAGCTTCTGTGTAGGAGAAAAGTCTGTAAAAATGGCAATTTTGGTCACATTGAGGCTTCGAAAAGTAGTTATTCAACATGAGGCACAATCCAAATGACATTTTGAATCAATTTTTCTACAGTCCAAAAAATCAATTTTCTGATGAAAAACGATGACCCGTGACCTGTCGAACTTCCTCCAAATGGTCAGAAATTGAATTTTTTTAAAGTTTTGTTTTTTGACTGTAAATGACTATTGCATGTGAATTAGAACTCTTGGAACTAAAATAAGTGTGTTTAGAGTCATTTTAATGCCTGAAATTGGTCGAAATAGAAGCTTCTGAGTAGGATAAAAAGTCTGTAAAAATGGCAATTTTGGTCACATTGAGGCTTCGAAAAGTAGTTATTCAACATGAGGCACAATCCAAATGACGTTTTGAATCAATTTTTCTACAGTCCAAAAAAATCTATTTTCTGATGAAAAACGATGACCCGTGACCTGTCGAACTTTCTCCAGATGGTCAGAAATGGAAATTTTTTAATGTTTTGTTTTTTGACTGTAAATGACTATTGCATGTGAATTAGAACTCTTGGAACTAAAATAAGTGTGTTTAGAGTCATTTTAATGCCTGAAAGTGGTCGAATTAGAAGCTTCTGAGTAGGTGAAAAAGTCTGTAAAAATGGCAATTTTGGTCACATTGAGGCTTCAAAAAGTGGTTATTCAACACGAGGCTCAATCCAAATGACATTTGGAATCAATTTTTCTACAGTCCAAAAAATTCAATTTTGTGATGAAAGACGATGACCCGCGTGACCTGTCGAACTTCCTCCAAATGGTCAGAAATTGAATTTTTTTAATGTTTTGTTTTTTGACTGTAAATGACAATTGCATGTGAATTAGAACTCTTGGAACTAATATAAGTGTGTTTAGAGTCATTTTAATGCCTGAAATTGGTCGAAATAGAAGCTTCTGAGTAGGATAAAAAGTCTGTAAAAATGGCAATTTTGGTCACATTGAGGCTTCGAAAAGTAGTTATTCAACATGAGGCACAATCCAAATGACGTTTTGAATCAATTTTTCTACAGTCCAAAAAAATCTATTTTCTGATGAAAAACGATGACCCGTGACCTGTCGAACTTTCTCCAGATGGTCAGAAATGGAAATTTTTTAATATTAAATTTTTTGACTGTAATTGACTATTGCATGTGAATTATCACTCTTGGAACTAAAATAAGAGTGTTTAGAGTGATTTTAATGCCTGAAATTGGTCGAAATAGAAGCTTCTGAGTAGGAGAAAAAGTCTGTAAAAATGGCAATTTTGGTCACATTGACGCTTCAAAAAGTAGTTATTCAACATGAGGCACAATCCAAATGACATTTTGAATCAATTTTTCTACAGTCCAAAAAATCAATTTTCTGATGAAAAACGATGACCCGTGACCTGTCGAATTTTCTCCAGATGGTCAGAAATGGTAATTTTTTAATGTTTAATTTTTTGAATGTAAATGACTATTGCATGTGAATTAGAACTCTTAGAACTAAAATGAGTGTGTTTAGAGTCATTTTATTGCCTGAAATTCGTCGAAATAGAAGCTTCTGAGTAGGAGAAAAGTCTGTAAAAATGGCAATTTTGGTCACATTGAGGCTTCGAAAAGTAGTTATTCAACATGATGCACAATCCAAATGACATTTTTAATCAATTTTTCTACAGTCCAAAAAATCAATTTTCTGATGAAAAACGATGACCCGTGACCTGTCGAACTTCCTCCAAATGGTCAGAAATTGAAATTTTTTAATGTTTTGTTTTTTGACTGTAAATGACTATTGCATGTGAATTAGAACTCTTGGAACTAAAATAAGTGTGTTTAGAGTCATTTTAATGCCTGAAATTGGTCGAATTAGAAGGTTCTGAGTAGGTGAAAAAGTCTGTAAAAATGGCAATTTTGGTCACATTGAGGCTTCAAAAAGAAGTTATTCAACATGAGGCTCAATCCAAATGACATTTTGAATACATTTTTCTACAGTCCAACAAATCAATTTTCTGATGAAAAACGATGACCCGTGACCTGTCGAACTTTCTCCAAATGGTCAGAAATGGAAACTTTTTCATGTTTTGTTTTTTGACTGTAAATGACTATTGCATGTGTATTAGAACTCTTGGAACTAAAATAATTGTGTTTAGAGTCATTTTAATGCCTGAAATGGGTCGAAATAGAAGCTTCTGAGTAGGAGAAAAAGTCTGTAAAAATGGCAATTTTGGTCACATTGCGGCTTCAAAAAGTAGTTATTTAACATGAGGCACAATCCAAATTACATTTTACATCACATTTTCTACAGTCCAAAAAAATCAATTTTCTGCTGAAAAACGATGACCTGTGACCTGTCGAACTTTCTCCAGATGGTCAGAAATGGAAATTTTTTAATATTTAATTTTTTGACTGTAATTGACTATTGCATGTGAATTATCACTCTTGGAACTAAAATACGTGTGTTTAGAGTCGTTTTATTGCCTGAAATTGGTCGAAATAGAAGCTTCTGAGTAGGAGAAAAGTCTGTAAAAATGGCAATTTTGGTCACATTGAGGCTTCGAAAAGAAGTTATTTAACATGAGGCACAATCCAAATGACATTTTGAATCAATTTTTCTACAGTCCAAAAAATCTATTTTCTGATGAAAAACGATGACCCGTGACCTGTCGAACTTTCTCCAGATGGTCAGCAATAGAAATTGTTTAATATTTAATTTTTTGACTGTAATTGACTATTGCATGTGAATTATCACTCTTGGAACTAAAATAAGTGTGTTTAGAGTCATTTTATTGCCTGAAATTGGTCGAAATAGAAGCTTCTGAGTAGGAGAAAAGTCTGTAAAAATGGCAATTTTGGTCACATTGAGGCTTCGAAAAGAAGTTATTCCACATGAGGCACAATCCAAATGACATTTTGAATCAATTTTTCTACAGTCCAAAAAATCAATTTTCTGATGAAAAACGATGACCCGTGACCTGTCGAACTTTGTCCAGATGGTCAGAAATAGAAATTTTTTAATATTTAATTTTTTGACTGTAATTGACTATTGCATGTGAATTATCACTCTTGGAACTAAAATAAGTGTGTTTAGAGTCATTTTAATGCCTGAAATTCGTCGAAATAGAAGCTTCTGAGTAGGAGAAAAGTCTGTAAAAATTGCAATTTTGGTCACATTGAGGCTTCGAAAAGAAGTTATTCAACATGAGGCACAATCCAAATGACATTTTGAATCAATTTTTCTACAGTCCAAAAAATCCATTTTCTGATGAAAAACGATGACCCGTGACCTGTCGAACTTTCTCCAGATGGTCAGAAATGGAAATTTTTTAATATTTAATTTTTTTACTGTAATTGACTATTGCATGTGAATTATCACTCTTGGAACTAAAATAAGTGTGTTTAGAGTCATTTTATTGCCTGAAATTGGTCGAAATAGAAGCTTCTGTGTAGGAGAAAAGTCTGTAAAAATGGCAATTTTGGTCACATTGAGGCTTCGAAAAGTAGTTATTCAACATGAGGCACAATCCAAATGACATTTTGAATCAATTTTTCTACAGTCCAAAAAATCAATTTTCTGATGAAAAACGATGACCCGTGACCTGTCGAACTTCCTCCAAATGGTCAGAAATTGAAATTTTTTAATGTTTTGTTTTTTGACTGTAAATGACTATTGCATGTGAATTAGAACTCTTGGAACTAAAATAAGTGTGTTTAGAGTCATTTTAATGCCTGAAATTGGTTGAATTAGAAGGTTCTGAGTAGGTGAAAAAGTCTGTAAAAATGGCAATTTTGGTCACATTGAGGCTTCAAAAAGAAGTTATTCAACATGAGGCTCAATCCAAATGACATTTTGAATACATTTTTCTACAGTCCAACAAATCAATTTTCTGATGAAAAACGATGACCCGTGACCTGTCGAACTTTCTCCAAATGGTCAGAAAAAGAAATTTTTTCATGTTTTATTTTTTGACTGTAAATGACTATTGCATGTGTATTAGAACTCTTGGAACTAAAATAAGTGTGTTTAGAGTCATTTTAATGCCTGAAATGGGTCGAAATAGAATCTTCTGAGTAGGAGAAAAAGTCTGTAAAAATGGCAATTTTGGTCACATTGCGGCTTCAAAAAGTAGTTATTTAACATGAGGCACAATCCAAATTACATTTTACATCAAATTTTCTACAGTCCAAAAAAATCAATTTTCTGCTGAAAAACGATGACCTGTGACCTGTCGAATTTTCTGCAGATGGTCAGAAATGGTAATTTTTTAATGTTTAATGTTTTTGAATGTAAATGACTATTGCATGTGAATTAGAACTCTTGGAACTAAAATAAGTGTGTTTAGAGTCATTTTAATGCCTGAAATTGGTTGAAATAGAAGCTTCTGAGTAGGAGAAAAAGTCTGTAAAAATGGCAATTTTGGTCACATTGAGGCTTCAAAAAGAAGTTATTCAACATGAGGCACAATCCAAATGACATTTTGAATCAATTTTTCTACAGTCCAAAAAATCAATTTTCTGATGAAAAACGATGACCTGTCGAATTTTCTCCAGATGGTCAGAAATGGTAATTTTTTTAATGTTTAATTTTTTGAATGTAAATGACTATTGCATGTGAATTAGAACTCTTAGAACTAAAATGAGTGTGTTTAGAGTCATTTTATTGCCTGAAATTCATCGAAATAGAAGCTTCTGAGTAGGAGAAAAGTCTGTAAAAATGGCAATTTTGGTCACATTGAGGCTTCGAAAAGTGGTTATTCAACATGAGGCACAATCCAAATGACATTTTTAATCAATTTTTCTACAGTCCAAAAAATCAATTTTCTGATGAAAAACGATGACCCGTGACCTGTCGAACTTTCTCCAGATGGTCAGAAATGGAAATTTTTTTATATTTAGTTTTTTGACTGTAATTGACTATTGCATGTGAATTATCACTCTTGGAACTAAAATAAGTGTGTTTAGAGTCATTTTATTGCCTGAAATTGGTCGAAATAGAAGCTTCTGAGTAGGAGAAAAGTCTGTAAAAATGGCAATTTTGGTCACATTGAGGCTTCGAAAAGAAGTTATTCAACATGAGGCACAATCCAAATGACATTTTGAATCAATTTTTCTACAGTCCAAAAAATCAATTTTCTGATGAAAAACGATGACCCGTGACCTGTCGAACTTTCTCCAGATGGTCAGAAATGGAAATTTTTTAATATTTAATTTTTTCACTGTAATTGACTATTGCATGTGAATTATCACTCTTGGAACTAAAATAAGTGTGTTTAGCGTCATTTTATTGCCTGAAATTGGTCGAAATAGAAGCTTCTGAGTAGGAGAAAAGTCTGTAAAAATGGCAATTTTGGTCACATTGAGGCTTCGAAAAGAAGTTATTCAACATGAGGCACAATCCAAATGACATTTTGAATCAATTTTTCTACAATCCAAAAAATCAATTTTCTGATGAAAAACGATGACCCGTGACCTGTCGAACTTTCTCCAGATGGTCAGAAATGAAAATTTTTTAATATTTAATTTTTGGACTGTAATTGACTATTGCATGTGAATTATCACTCTTGGAACTAAAATAAGTGTGTTTAGAGTCATTTTAATGCCTGAAATTCGTCGAAATAGAAGCTTCTGAGTAGGAGAAAAGTCTGTAAAAATTGCAATTTTGGTCACATTGAGGCTTCGAAAAGAAGTTATTCAACATGAGGCACAATCCAAATGACATTTTGAATCAATTTTTCTACAGTCCAAAAAATCAATTTTCTGATGAAAAACGATGACCCGTGACCTGTCGAACTTCCTCCAAATGGTCAGAAATTGAAATTTTTTAATGTTTTGTTTTTTGACTGTAAATGACTATTGCATGTGAATTAGAACACTTGGAACTAAAATAAGTGTGTTTAGAGTCATTTTAATGCCTGAAATTGGTCGAATTAGAAGCTTCTGAGTAGGTGAAAAAGTCTGTAAAAATGGCAATTTTGGTCACATTGAGGCTTCAAAAAGTAGTTATTCAACACGAGGTTCAATCCAAATGACATTTTGAATCAATTTTTCTACAGTCCAAAAAATTCAATTTTGTGATGAAAAACGATGACCCGTGACCTGTCGAACTTCCTCCAAATGGTCAGAAATTGAATTTTTTTAATGTTTTGTTTTTTGACTGTAAATGACTATTGCATGTGAATTAGAACTCTTGGAACTAATATAAGTGTGTTTCGAGTCATTTTAATGCCTGAAATTGGTCGAAATAGAAGCTTCTGAGTAGGATAAAAAGTCTGTAAAAATGGCAATTTTGGTCACATTGAGGCTTCGAAAAGTAGTTATTCAACATGAGGCACAATCCAAATGACGTTTTGAATCAATTTTTCTACAGTCCAAAAAAATCTATTTTCTGATGAAAAACGATGACCTGTGACCTGTCGAACTTTCTCCAGATGGTCAGAAATGGAAATTTTTTAATATTAAATTTTTTGACTGTAATTGACTATTGCATGTGAATTATCACTCTTGGAACTAAAATAAGTGTGTTTAGAGTCATTTTAATGCCTGAAATTGGTCGAAATAGAAGCTTCTGAGTAGCAGAAAAAGTCTGTAAAAATGGCAATTTTGGTCACATTGAGGCTTCAAAAAGAAGTTATTCAACATGAGGCACAATCCAAATGACATTTTGAATCAATTTTTCTACAGTCCAAAAAATCAATTTTCTGATGAAAAACGATGACCCGTGACCTGTCGAATTTTCTCCAGATGGTCAGAAATGGTAATTTTTTGAATGTTTAATTTTTTGAATGTAAATGACTATTGCATGTGAATTAGAACTCTTAGAACTAAAATGAGTGTGTTTAGAGTCATTTTATTGCCTGAAATTTGTCCAAATTGAAGCTTCTGAGTAGGAGAAAAGTCTGTAAAAATGGCAATTTTGGTCACATTGAGGGTTCGAAAAGTAGTTATTCGACATGAGGCACAATCCAAATGACATTTTTAATCAATTTTTCTACAGTCCAAAAAATCAATTTTCTGATGAAAAACGATGACCCGTGACCTGTCGAACTTCCTCCAAATGGTCAGAAATTGAAATTTTTTAATGTTTTGTTTTTTGACTGTAAATGACTATTGCATGTGAATTAGAACTCTTGGAACTAAAATAAGTGTGTTTAGAGTCATTTTAATGCCTGAAATTGGTCGAATTAGAAGGTTCTGAGTAGGTGAAAAAGTCTGTAAAAATGGCAATTTTGGTCACATTGAGGCTTCAAAAAGAAGTTATTCAACATGAGGCTCAATCCAAATGACATTTTGAATACATTTTTCTACAGTCCAACAAATCAATTTTCTGATGAAAAACGATGACCCATGACCTGTCGAACTTTCTCCAAATGGTCAGAAAAAGAAATTTTTTCATGTTTTATTTTTTGACTGTAAATGACTATTGCATGTGCATTAGAACTCTTGGAACTAAAATAAGTGTGTTTAGAGTCATTTTAATGCCTGAAATGGGTCGAAATAGAATCTTCTGAGTAGGAGAAAAAGTCTGTAAAAATGGCAATTTTGGTCACATTGCGGCTTCAAAAAGTAGTTATTTAACATGAGGCACAATCCAAATTACATTTTACATCAAATTTTCTACAGTCCAAAAAAAATCAATTTTCTGCTGAAAAACGATGACCTGTGACCTGTCGAATTTTCTGCAGATGGTCAGAAATGGTAATTTTTTAATGTTTAATGTTTTTGAATGTAAATGACTATTGCATGTGAATTAGAACTCTTGGAACTAAAATAAGTGTGTTTAAAGTCATTTTAATGCCTGAAATTGGTCGAAATAGAAGCTTCTGAGTAGGAGAAAAAGTCTGTAAAAATGGCAATTTGGATCACATTGAGGCTTCCAAAAGTAGTTATTCAACATGAGGAACAATCCAAATGACATTTTGATTCAATTTTTCAAAAGTCCAAAAAATCAATTTTGTGATGAAAAACGGTGACCCGTGACCTGTCGAATTTTCTCCAGATGGTCAGAAATGGTAATTTTTTAATGTTTAATTTTTTGAATGTAAATGACTATTGCATGTGAATTAGAACTCTTAGAACTAAAATAAGTGTGTTTAGAGTCATTTTATTTCCTGAAATTCGTCGAAATAGAAGCTTCTGAGTAGGAGAAAAGTCTGTAAAAATGGCAATTTTGGTCACATTGAGGCTTCAAAAAGAAGTTATTCAACATGAGGCTCAATCCAAATGACATTTTGAATACATTTTTCTACAGTCCAACAAATCAATTTTCTGATGAAAAACGATGACCCGTGACCTGTCGAACTTTCTCCAAATGGTCAGAAATGGAAACTTTTTCATGTTTTGTTTTTTGACTGTAAATGACTATTGCATGTGTATTAGAACTCTTGGAACTAAAATAATTGTGTTTAGAGTCATTTTAATGCCTGAAATGGGTCGAAATAGAAGCTTCTGAGTAGGAGAAAAAGTCTGCAAAAATGGCAATTTTGGTCACATTGCGGCTTCAAAAAGTAGTTATTTAACATGAGGCACAATCCAAATTACATTTTACATCACATTTTCTGCAGTCCAAAAAAATCAATTTTCTGCTGAAAAACGATGACCTGTGACCTGTCGAATTTTCTGCAGATGGTCAGAAATGGTAATTTTTTATTGTTTAATGTTTTTGAATGTAAATGACTATTGCATGTGAATTAGAACTCTTGGAACTAAAATAAGTGTGTTTAGAGTCATTTTAATGCCTGAAATGGGTCGAAATAGAAGCTTCTGAGTAGGAGAAAAGTCTGTAAAAATGGCAATTTTGGTCACATTGAGGCTTCGAAAATAAGTTATTCAACATGAGGCACAATCCAAATGACATTTTGAATAAATTTTTCTACAGTCCAAAAAATCAATTTTCTGATGAAAAACGATGACCCGTGACCTGTCGAACTTTCTCCAGATGGTCAGAAATGAAAATTTTTTAATATTTAATTTTTTGACTGTAATTGACTATTGCATGTGAATTATCACTCTTGGAACTAAAATAAGTATGTTTAGCGTCATTTTATTGCCTGAAATTGGTCGAAATAGAAGCTTCTGAGTAGGAGAAAAGTCTGTAAAAATGGCAATTTTGGTCACATTGAGGCTTCGAAAAGAAGTTATTCAACATGAGGCACAATGCAAATGACATTTTGAATCAATTTTTCTACAGTCCAAAAAATCAATTTTCTGATGAAAAACGATGACCCGTGACCTGTCGAACTTTCTCCAGATGGTCAGCAATGGAAATTGTTTAATATTTAATTTTTTGACTGTAATTGACTATTGCATGTGAATTATCACTCTTGGAACTAAAATAAGTGTGTTTAGAGTCATTTTATTGCCTGAAATTGGTCGAAATAGAAGCTTCTGAGTAGGAGAAAAGTCTGTAAAAATGGCAATTTTGGTCACATTGAGGCTTCGAAAAGAAGTTATTCCACATGAGGCACAATCCAAATGACATTTTGAATCAATTTTTCTACAGTCCAAAAAATCAATTTTCTGATGAAAAACGATGACCCGTGACCTGTCGAACTTTGTCCAGATGGTCAGAAATAGAAATTTTTTAATATTTAATTTTTTGACTGTAATTGACTATTGCATGTGAATTATCACTCTTGGAACTAAAATAAGTGTGTTTAGAGTCATTTTAATGCCTGAAATTGGTCGAAATAGAAGCTTCTGAGTAGGAGAAAAGTCTGTAAAAATTGCAATTTTGGTAACATTGAGGCTTCGAAAAGAAGTTATTCAACATGAGGCACAATCCAAATGACATTTTGAATCAATTTTTCTACAGTCCAAAAAATCCATTTTCTGATGAAAAACGATGACCCGTGACCTGTCGAACTTTCTCCAGATGGTCAGAAATGGAAATTTTTTAATATTTAATTTTTTTACTGTAATTGACTATTGCATGTGAATTATCACTCTTGGAACTAAAATAAGTGTGTTTAGAGTCATTTTATTGCCTGAAATTGGTCGAAATAGAAGCTTCTGTGTAGGAGAAAAGTCTGTAAAAATGGCAATTTTGGTCACATTGAGGCTTCGAAAAGTAGTTATTCAACATGAGGCACAATCCAAATGACATTTTGAATCAATTTTTCTACAGTCCAAAAAATCAATTTTCTGATGAAAAACGATGACCCGTGACCTGTCGAACTTCCTCCAAATGGTCAGAAATTGAAATTTTTTAATGTTTTGTTTTTTTACTGTAATTGACTATTGCATGTGAATTATCACTCTTGGAACTAAAATAAGTGTGTTTAGAGTCATTTTATTGCCTGAAATTGGTCGAAATAGAAGCTTCTGTGTAGGAGAAAAGTCTGTAAAAATGGCAATTTTGGTCACATTGAGGCTTCGAAAAGTAGTTATTCAACATGAGGCACAATCCAAATGACGTTTTGAATCAATTTTTCTACAGTCCAAAAAATCAATTTTCTGATGAAAAACGATGACCCGTGACCTGTCGAACTTCCTCCAAATGGTCAGAAATTGAAATTTTTTAATGTTTTGTTTTTTGACTGTAAATGACTATTGCATGTGAATTAGAACTCTTGGGACTAAAATAAGTGTGTTTAGAGTCATTTTAATGCCTGAAATTGGTCGAATTAGAAGCTTCTGAGTAGGTGAAAAAGTCTGTAAAAATGGCAATTTTGGTCACATTGAGGCTTCAAAAAGTAGTTATTCAACACGAGGTTCAATCCAAATGACATTTTGAATCAATTTTTCTACAGTCCAAAAAATTCAATTTTGTGATGAAAAACAATGACCCGTGACCTGTCGAACTTTCTCCAGATGGTCAGAAATGGAAATTTTTTAATATTTAATTTTTTGACTGTAATTGACTATTGCATGTGAATTATCACTCTTGGAACTAAAATACGTGTGTTTAGAGTCATTTTATTGCCTGAAATTGGTCGAAATAGAAGCTTCTGAGTAGGAGAAAAGTCTGTAAAAATGGCAATTTTGGTCACATTGAGGCTTCGAAAAGAAGTTATTTAACATGAGGCACAATCCAAATGACATTTTGAATCAATTTTTCTACAGTCCAAAAAATCTATTTTCTGATGTAAAACGATGACCCGTGACCTGTCGAACTTTCTCCAGATGGTCAGAAATGGAAATTTTTTAATATTTAATTTTTTCACTGTAATTGACTATTGCATGTGAATTATCACTCTTGGAACTAAAATAAGTATGTTTAGCGTCATTTTATTGCCTGAAATTGGTCGAAATAGAAGCTTCTGAGTAGGAGAAAAGTCTGTAAAAATGGCAATTTTGGTCACATTGAGGCTTCGAAAAGAAGTTATTCAACATGAGGCACAATGCAAATGACATTTTGAATCAATTTTTCTACAGTCCAAAAAATCAATTTTCTGATGAAAAACGATGACCCGTGACCTGTCGAACTTTCTCCAGATGGTCAGCAATGGAAATTGTTTAATATTTAATTTTTTGACTGTAATTGACTATTGCATGTGAATTATCACTCTTGGAACTAAAATAAGTGTGTTTAGAGTCATTTTATTGCCTGAAATTGGTCGAAATAGAAGCTTCTGAGTAGGAGAAAAGTCTGTAAAAATGGCAATTTTGGTCACATTGAGGCTTCGAAAAGAAGTTATTCCACATGAGGCACAATCCAAATGACATTTTGAATCAATTTTTCTACAGTCCAAAAAATCAATTTTCTGATGAAAAACGATGACCCGTGACCTGTCGAACTTTGTCCAGATGGTCAGAAATAGAAATTTTTTAATATTTAATTTTTTGACTGTAATTGACTATTGCATGTGAATTATCACTCTTGGAACTAAAATAAGTGTGTTTAGAGTCATTTTAATGCCTGAAATTCGTCGAAATAGAAGCTTCTGAGTAGGAGAAAAGTCTGTAAAAATTGCAATTTTGGTCACATTGAGGCTTCGAAAAGAAGTTATTCAACATGAGGCACAATCCAAATGACATTTTGAATCAATTTTTCTACAGTCCAAAAAATCCATTTTCTGATGAAAAACGATGACCCGTGACCTGTCAAACTTTCTCCAGATGGTCAGAAATGGAAATTTTTTAATATTTAATTTTTTTACTGTAATTGACTATTGCATGTGAATTATCACTCTTGGAACTAAAATAAGTGTGTTTAGAGTCATTCTATTGCCTGAAATTGGTCGAAATAGAAGTTTCTGTGTAGGAGAAAAGTCTGTAAAAATGGTAATTTTGGTCACATTGAGGGTTCGAAAAGTAGTTATTCAACATGAGGCACAACCCAAATGACATTTTGAATCAATTTTTCTACAGTCCAAAAAATCAATTTTCTGATGAAAAACGATGACCCGTGACCTGTCGAACTTCCTCCAAATGGTCAGAAATTGAAATTTTTTAATGTTTTGTTTTTTTACTGTAATTGACTATTGCATGTGAATTATCACTCTTGGAACTAAAATAAGTGTGTTTAGAGTCATTTTATTGCCTGAAATTGGTCGAAATAGAAGCTTCTGTGTAGGAGAAAAGTCTGTAAAAATGGCAATTTTGGTCACATTGAGGCTTCGAAAAGTAGTTATTCAACATGAGGCACAATCCAAATGACGTTTTGAATCAATTTTTCTACAGTCCAAAAAATCAATTTTCTGATGAAAAACGATGACCCGTGACCTGTCGAACTTCCTCCAAATGGTCAGAAATTGAAATTTTTTAATGTTTTGTTTTTTGACTGTAAATGACTATTGCATGTGAATTAGAACTCTTGGGACTAAAATAAGTGTGTTTAGAGTCATTTTAATGCCTGAAATTGGTCGAATTAGAAGCTTCTGAGTAGGTGAAAAAGTCTGTAAAAATGGCAATTTTGGTCACATTGAGGCTTCAAAAAGTAGTTATTCAACACGAGGTTCAATCCAAATGACATTTTGAATCAATTTTTCTACAGTCCAAAAAATTCAATTTTGTGATGAAAAACAATGACCCGTGACCTGTCGAACTTTCTCCAGATGGTCAGAAATGGAAATTTTTTAATATTTAATTTTTTGACTGTAATTGACTATTGCATGTGAATTATCACTCTTGGAACTAAAATACGTGTGTTTAGAGTCATTTTATTGCCTGAAATTGGTCGAAATAGAAGCTTCTGAGTAGGAGAAAAGTCTGTAAAAATGGCAATTTTGGTCACATTGAGGCTTCGAAAAGAAGTTATTTAACATGAGGCACAATCCAAATGACATTTTGAATCAATTTTTCTACAGTCCAAAAAATCTATTTTCTGATGTAAAACGATGACCCGTGACCTGTCGAACTTTCTCCAGATGGTCAGAAATGGAAATTTTTTAATATTTAATTTTTTCACTGTAATTGACTATTGCATGTGAATTATCACTCTTGGAACTAAAATAAGTATGTTTAGCGTCATTTTATTGCCTGAAATTGGTCGAAATAGAAGCTTCTGAGTAGGAGAAAAGTCTGTAAAAATGGCAATTTTGGTCACATTGAGGCTTCGAAAAGAAGTTATTCAACATGAGGCACAATGCAAATGACATTTTGAATCAATTTTTCTACAGTCCAAAAAATCAATTTTCTGATGAAAAACGATGACCCGTGACCTGTCGAACTTTCTCCAGATGGTCAGCAATGGAAATTGTTTAATATTTAATTTTTTGACTGTAATTGACTATTGCATGTGAATTATCACTCTTGGAACTAAAATAAGTGTGTTTAGAGTCATTTTATTGCCTGAAATTGGTCGAAATAGAAGCTTCTGAGTAGGAGAAAAGTCTGTAAAAATGGCAATTTTGGTCACATTGAGGCTTCGAAAAGAAGTTATTCCACATGAGGCACAATCCAAATGACATTTTGAATCAATTTTTCTACAGTCCAAAAAATCAATTTTCTGATGAAAAACGATGACCCGTGACCTGTCGAACTTTGTCCAGATGGTCAGAAATAGAAATTTTTTAATATTTAATTTTTTGACTGTAATTGACTATTGCATGTGAATTATCACTCTTGGAACTAAAATAAGTGTGTTTAGAGTCATTTTAATGCCTGAAATTCGTCGAAATAGAAGCTTCTGAGTAGGAGAAAAGTCTGTAAAAATTGCAATTTTGGTCACATTGAGGCTTCGAAAAGAAGTTATTCAACATGAGGCACAATCCAAATGACATTTTGAATCAATTTTTCTACAGTCCAAAAAATCAATTTTCTGATGAAAAACGATGACCTGTGACCTGTCGAACTTTCTCCAGATGGTCAGAAATGGAAATTTTTTAATATTTAATTTTTTCACTGTAATTGACTATTGCATGTGAATTATCACTCTTGGAACTAAAATAAGTGTGTTTAGCGTCATTTTATTGCCTGAAATTGGTCGAAATAGAAGCTTCTGAGTAGGAGAAAAGTCTGTAAAAATGGCAATTTTGGTCACATTGAGGCTTCGAAAAGAAGTTATTCAACATGAGGCACAATCCAAATGACATTTTGAATCAATTTTTCTACAGTCCAAAAAATCAATTTTCTGATGAAAAACGATGACCCGTGACCTGTCGAACTTTCTCCAGATGGTCAGAAATAGAAATTTTTTAATATTTAATTTTTTGACTGTAATTGACTATTGCATGTGAATTATCACTCTTGGAACTAAAATAAGTGTGTTTAGAGTCATTTTAATGCCTGAAATTGGTCGAAATAGAAGCTTCTGAGTAGGAGAAAAAGTCTGTAAAAATGGCAATTTTGGTCACATTGAGGCTTCGAAAAGAAGTTATTCAACATGAGGCACAATCCAAATGACATTTTGAATCAATTTTTCTACAGTCCAAAAAATCAATTTTCTGATGAAAAACGATGACCCGTGACCTGTCGAACTTTCTCCAGATGGTCAGAAATGGAAATTTTTTAATATTTAATTTTTTCACTGTAATTGACTATTGCATGTGAATTATCACTCTTGGAACTAAAATAAGTGTGTTTAGCGTCATTTTATTGCCTGAAATTGGTCGAAATAGAAGCTTCTGAGTAGGAGAAAAGTCTGTAAAAATGGCAATTTTGGTCACATTGAGGCTTCGAAAAGAAGTTATTCAACATGAGGCACAATCCAAATGACATTTTGAATCAATTTTTCTACAATCCAAAAAATCAATTTTCTGATGAAAAACGATGACCCGTGACCTGTCGAACTTTCTCCAGATGGTCAGAAATGAAAATTTTTTAATATTTAATTTTTGGACTGTAATTGACTATTGCATGTGAATTATCACTCTTGGAACTAAAATAAGTGTGTTTAGAGTCATTTTAATGCCTGAAATTCGTCGAAATAGAAGCTTCTGAGTAGGAGAAAAGTCTGTAAAAATTGCAATTTTGGTCACATTGAGGCTTCGAAAAGAAGTTATTCAACATGAGGCACAATCCAAATGACATTTTGAATCAATTTTTCTACAGTCCAAAAAATCAATTTTCTGATGAAAAACGATGACCCGTGACCTGTCGAACTTCCTCCAAATGGTCAGAAATTGAAATTTTTTAATGTTTTGTTTTTTGACTGTAAATGACTATTGCATGTGAATTAGAACACTTGGAACTAAAATAAGTGTGTTTAGAGTCATTTTAATGCCTGAAATTGGTCGAATTAGAAGCTTCTGAGTAGGTGAAAAAGTCTGTAAAAATGGCAATTTTGGTCACATTGAGGCTTCAAAAAGTAGTTATTCAACACGAGGTTCAATCCAAATGACATTTTGAATCAATTTTTCTACAGTCCAAAAAATTCAATTTTGTGATGAAAAACGATGACCCGTGACCTGTCGAACTTCCTCCAAATGGTCAGAAATTGAATTTTTTTAATGTTTTGTTTTTTGACTGTAAATGACTATTGCATGTGAATTAGAACTCTTGGAACTAATATAAGTGTGTTTCGAGTCATTTTAATGCCTGAAATTGGTCGAAATAGAAGCTTCTGAGTAGGATAAAAAGTCTGTAAAAATGGCAATTTTGGTCACATTGAGGCTTCGAAAAGTAGTTATTCAACATGAGGCACAATCCAAATGACGTTTTGAATCAATTTTTCTACAGTCCAAAAAAATCTATTTTCTGATGAAAAACGATGACCTGTGACCTGTCGAACTTTCTCCAGATGGTCAGAAATGGAAATTTTTTAATATTAAATTTTTTGACTGTAATTGACTATTGCATGTGAATTATCACTCTTGGAACTAAAATAAGTGTGTTTAGAGTCATTTTAATGCCTGAAATTGGTCGAAATAGAAGCTTCTGAGTAGCAGAAAAAGTCTGTAAAAATGGCAATTTTGGTCACATTGAGGCTTCAAAAAGAAGTTATTCAACATGAGGCACAATCCAAATGACATTTTGAATCAATTTTTCTACAGTCCAAAAAATCAATTTTCTGATGAAAAACGATGACCCGTGACCTGTCGAATTTTCTCCAGATGGTCAGAAATGGTAATTTTTTGAATGTTTAATTTTTTGAATGTAAATGACTATTGCATGTGAATTAGAACTCTTAGAACTAAAATGAGTGTGTTTAGAGTCATTTTATTGCCTGAAATTTGTCCAAATAGAAGCTTCTGAGTAGGAGAAAAGTCTGTAAAAATGGCAATTTTGGTCACATTGAGGGTTCGAAAAGTAGTTATTCGACATGAGGCACAATCCAAATGACATTTTTAATCAATTTTTCTACAGTCCAAAAAATCAATTTTCTGATGAAAAACGATGACCCGTGACCTGTCGAACTTCCTCCAAATGGTCAGAAATTGAAATTTTTTAATGTTTTGTTTTTTGACTGTAAATGACTATTGCATGTGAATTAGAACTCTTGGAACTAAAATAAGTGTGTTTAGAGTCATTTTAATGCCTGAAATTGGTCGAATTAGAAGGTTCTGAGTAGGTGAAAAAGTCTGTAAAAATGGCAATTTTGGTCACATTGAGGCTTCAAAAAGAAGTTATTCAACATGAGGCTCAATCCAAATGACATTTTGAATACATTTTTCTACAGTCCAACAAATCAATTTTCTGATGAAAAACGATGACCCATGACCTGTCGAACTTTCTCCAAATGGTCAGAAAAAGAAATTTTTTCATGTTTTATTTTTTGACTGTAAATGACTATTGCATGTGCATTAGAACTCTTGGAACTAAAATAAGTGTGTTTAGAGTCATTTTAATGCCTGAAATGGGTCGAAATAGAATCTTCTGAGTAGGAGAAAAAGTCTGTAAAAATGGCAATTTTGGTCACATTGCGGCTTCAAAAAGTAGTTATTTAACATGAGGCACAATCCAAATTACATTTTACATCAAATTTTCTACAGTCCAAAAAAATCAATTTTCTGCTGAAAAACGATGACCTGTGACCTGTCGAATTTTCTGCAGATGGTCAGAAATGGTAATTTTTTAATGTTTAATGTTTTTGAATGTAAATGACTATTGCATGTGAATTAGAACTCTTGGAACTAAAATAAGTGTGTTTAAAGTCATTTTAATGCCTGAAATTGGTCGAAATAGAAGCTTCTGAGTAGGAGAAAAAGTCTGTAAAAATGGCAATTTGGATCACATTGAGGCTTCCAAAAGTAGTTATTCAACATGAGGAACAATCCAAATGACATTTTGATTCAATTTTTCAAAAGTCCAAAAAATCAATTTTGTGATGAAAAACGGTGACCCGTGACCTGTCGAATTTTCTCCAGATGGTCAGAAATGGTAATTTTTTAATGTTTAATTTTTTGAATGTAAATGACTATTGCATGTGAATTAGAACTCTTAGAACTAAAATAAGTGTGTTTAGAGTCATTTTATTTCCTGAAATTCGTCGAAATAGAAGCTTCTGAGTAGGAGAAAAGTCTGTAAAAATGGCAATTTTGGTCACATTGAGGCTTCAAAAAGAAGTTATTCAACATGAGGCTCAATCCAAATGACATTTTGAATACATTTTTCTACAGTCCAACAAATCAATTTTCTGATGAAAAACGATGACCCGTGACCTGTCGAACTTTCTCCAAATGGTCAGAAATGGAAACTTTTTCATGTTTTGTTTTTTGACTGTAAATGACTATTGCATGTGTATTAGAACTCTTGGAACTAAAATAATTGTGTTTAGAGTCATTTTAATGCCTGAAATGGGTCGAAATAGAAGCTTCTGAGTAGGAGAAAAAGTCTGCAAAAATGGCAATTTTGGTCACATTGCGGCTTCAAAAAGTAGTTATTTAACATGAGGCACAATCCAAATTACATTTTACATCACATTTTCTACAGTCCAAAAAAATCAATTTTCTGCTGAAAAACGATGACCTGTGACCTGTCGAATTTTCTGCAGATGGTCAGAAATGGTAATTTTTTATTGTTTAATGTTTTTGAATGTAAATGACTATTGCATGTGAATTAGAACTCTTGGAACTAAAATAAGTGTGTTTAGAGTCATTTTAATGCCTGAAATGGGTCGAAATAGAAGCTTCTGAGTAGGAGAAAAGTCTGTAAAAATGGCAATTTTGGTCACATTGAGGCTTCGAAAATAAGTTATTCAACATGAGGCACAATCCAAATGACATTTTGAATAAATTTTTCTACAGTCCAAAAAATCAATTTTCTGATGAAAAACGATGACCCGTGACCTGTCGAACTTTCTCCAGATGGTCAGAAATGAAAATTTTTTAATATTTAATTTTTTGACTGTAATTGACTATTGCATGTGAATTATCACTCTTGGAACTAAAATACGTGTGTTTAGAGTCATTTTATTGCCTGAAATTGGTCGAAATAGAAGCTTCTGAGTAGGAGAAAAGTCTGTAAAAATGGCAATTTTTGTCACATTGAGGCTTCGAAAAGAAGTTATTTAACATGAGGCACAATCCAAATGACATTTTGAATCAATTTTTCTACAGTCCAAAAAATCTATTTTCTGATGAAAAACGATGACCCGTGACCTGTCGAACTTTCTCCAGATGGTCAGAAATGGAAATTTTTTAATATTTAATTTTTTCACTGTAATTGACTATTGCATGTGAATTATCACTCTTGGAACTAAAATAAGTATGTTTAGCGTCATTTTATTGCCTGAAATTGGTCGAAATAGAAGCTTCTGAGTAGGAGAAAAGTCTGTAAAAATGGCAATTTTGGTCACATTGAGGCTTCGAAAAGAAGTTATTCAACATGAGGCACAATGCAAATGACATTTTGAATCAATTTTTCTACAGTCCAAAAAATCAATTTTCTGATGAAAAACGATGACCCGTGACCTGTCGAACTTTCTCCAGATGGTCAGCAATGGAAATTGTTTAATATTTAATTTTTTGACTGTAATTGACTATTGCATGTGAATTATCACTCTTGGAACTAAAATAAGTGTGTTTAGAGTCATTTTATTGCCTGAAATTGGTCGAAATAGAAGCTTCTGAGTAGGAGAAAAGTCTGTAAAAATGGCAATTTTGGTCACATTGAGGCTTCGAAAAGAAGTTATTCCACATGAGGCACAATCCAAATGACATTTTGAATCAATTTTTCTACAGTCCAAAAAATCAATTTTCTGATGAAAAACGATGACCCGTGACCTGTCGAACTTTGTCCAGATGGTCAGAAATAGAAATTTTTTAATATTTAATTTTTTGACTGTAATTGACTATTGCATGTGAATTATCACTCTTGGAACTAAAATAAGTGTGTTTAGAGTCATTTTAATGCCTGAAATTGGTCGAAATAGAAGCTTCTGAGTAGGAGAAAAGTCTGTAAAAATTGCAATTTTGGTAACATTGAGGCTTCGAAAAGAAGTTATTCAACATGAGGCACAATCCAAATGACATTTTGAATCAATTTTTCTACAGTCCAAAAAATCCATTTTCTGATGAAAAACGATGACCCGTGACCTGTCGAACTTTCTCCAGATGGTCAGAAATGGAAATTTTTTAATATTTAATTTTTTTACTGTAATTGACTATTGCATGTGAATTATCACTCTTGGAACTAAAATAAGTGTGTTTAGAGTCATTTTATTGCCTGAAATTGGTCGAAATAGAAGCTTCTGTGTAGGAGAAAAGTCTGTAAAAATGGCAATTTTGGTCACATTGAGGCTTCGAAAAGTAGTTATTCAACATGAGGCACAATCCAAATGACATTTTGAATCAATTTTTCTACAGTCCAAAAAATCAATTTTCTGATGAAAAACGATGACCCGTGACCTGTCGAACTTCCTCCAAATGGTCAGAAATTGAAATTTTTTAATGTTTTGTTTTTTTACTGTAATTGACTATTGCATGTGAATTATCACTCTTGGAACTAAAATAAGTGTGTTTAGAGTCATTTTATTGCCTGAAATTGGTCGAAATAGAAGCTTCTGTGTAGGAGAAAAGTCTGTAAAAATGGCAATTTTGGTCACATTGAGGCTTCGAAAAGTAGTTATTCAACATGAGGCACAATCCAAATGACGTTTTGAATCAATTTTTCTACAGTCCAAAAAATCAATTTTCTGATGAAAAACGATGACCCGTGACCTGTCGAACTTCCTCCAAATGGTCAGAAATTGAAATTTTTTAATGTTTTGTTTTTTGACTGTAAATGACTATTGCATGTGAATTAGAACTCTTGGGACTAAAATAAGTGTGTTTAGAGTCATTTTAATGCCTGAAATTGGTCGAATTAGAAGCTTCTGAGTAGGTGAAAAAGTCTGTAAAAATGGCAATTTTGGTCACATTGAGGCTTCAAAAAGTAGTTATTCAACACGAGGTTCAATCCAAATGACATTTTGAATCAATTTTTCTACAGTCCAAAAAATTCAATTTTGTGATGAAAAACAATGACCCGTGACCTGTCGAACTTTCTCCAGATGGTCAGAAATGGAAATTTTTTAATATTTAATTTTTTGACTGTAATTGACTATTGCATGTGAATTATCACTCTTGGAACTAAAATACGTGTGTTTAGAGTCATTTTATTGCCTGAAATTGGTCGAAATAGAAGCTTCTGAGTAGGAGAAAAGTCTGTAAAAATGGCAATTTTGGTCACATTGAGGCTTCGAAAAGAAGTTATTTAACATGAGGCACAATCCAAATGACATTTTGAATCAATTTTTCTACAGTCCAAAAAATCTATTTTCTGATGTAAAACGATGACCCGTGACCTGTCGAACTTTCTCCAGATGGTCAGAAATGGAAATTTTTTAATATTTAATTTTTTCACTGTAATTGACTATTGCATGTGAATTATCACTCTTGGAACTAAAATAAGTATGTTTAGCGTCATTTTATTGCCTGAAATTGGTCGAAATAGAAGCTTCTGAGTAGGAGAAAAGTCTGTAAAAATGGCAATTTTGGTCACATTGAGGCTTCGAAAAGAAGTTATTCAACATGAGGCACAATGCAAATGACATTTTGAATCAATTTTTCTACAGTCCAAAAAATCAATTTTCTGATGAAAAACGATGACCCGTGACCTGTCGAACTTTCTCCAGATGGTCAGCAATGGAAATTGTTTAATATTTAATTTTTTGACTGTAATTGACTATTGCATGTGAATTATCACTCTTGGAACTAAAATAAGTGTGTTTAGAGTCATTTTATTGCCTGAAATTGGTCGAAATAGAAGCTTCTGAGTAGGAGAAAAGTCTGTAAAAATGGCAATTTTGGTCACATTGAGGCTTCGAAAAGAAGTTATTCCACATGAGGCACAATCCAAATGACATTTTGAATCAATTTTTCTACAGTCCAAAAAATCAATTTTCTGATGAAAAACGATGACCCGTGACCTGTCGAACTTTGTCCAGATGGTCAGAAATAGAAATTTTTTAATATTTAATTTTTTGACTGTAATTGACTATTGCATGTGAATTATCACTCTTGGAACTAAAATAAGTGTGTTTAGAGTCATTTTAATGCCTGAAATTCGTCGAAATAGAAGCTTCTGAGTAGGAGAAAAGTCTGTAAAAATTGCAATTTTGGTCACATTGAGGCTTCGAAAAGAAGTTATTCAACATGAGGCACAATCCAAATGACATTTTGAATCAATTTTTCTACAGTCCAAAAAATCCATTTTCTGATGAAAAACGATGACCCGTGACCTGTCAAACTTTCTCCAGATGGTCAGAAATGGAAATTTTTTAATATTTAATTTTTTTACTGTAATTGACTATTGCATGTGAATTATCACTCTTGGAACTAAAATAAGTGTGTTTAGAGTCATTCTATTGCCTGAAATTGGTCGAAATAGAAGTTTCTGTGTAGGAGAAAAGTCTGTAAAAATGGTAATTTTGGTCACATTGAGGGTTCGAAAAGTAGTTATTCAACATGAGGCACAACCCAAATGACATTTTGAATCAATTTTTCTACAGTCCAAAAAATCAATTTTCTGATGAAAAACGATGACCCGTGACCTGTCGAACTTCCTCCAAATGGTCAGAAATTGAAATTTTTTAATGTTTTGTTTTTTTACTGTAATTGACTATTGCATGTGAATTATCACTCTTGGAACTAAAATAAGTGTGTTTAGAGTCATTTTATTGCCTGAAATTGGTCGAAATAGAAGCTTCTGTGTAGGAGAAAAGTCTGTAAAAATGGCAATTTTGGTCACATTGAGGCTTCGAAAAGTAGTTATTCAACATGAGGCACAATCCAAATGACGTTTTGAATCAATTTTTCTACAGTCCAAAAAATCAATTTTCTGATGAAAAACGATGACCCGTGACCTGTCGAACTTCCTCCAAATGGTCAGAAATTGAAATTTTTTAATGTTTTGTTTTTTGACTGTAAATGACTATTGCATGTGAATTAGAACTCTTGGGACTAAAATAAGTGTGTTTAGAGTCATTTTAATGCCTGAAATTGGTCGAATTAGAAGCTTCTGAGTAGGTGAAAAAGTCTGTAAAAATGGCAATTTTGGTCACATTGAGGCTTCAAAAAGTAGTTATTCAACACGAGGTTCAATCCAAATGACATTTTGAATCAATTTTTCTACAGTCCAAAAAATTCAATTTTGTGATGAAAAACAATGACCCGTGACCTGTCGAACTTTCTCCAGATGGTCAGAAATGGAAATTTTTTAATATTTAATTTTTTGACTGTAATTGACTATTGCATGTGAATTATCACTCTTGGAACTAAAATACGTGTGTTTAGAGTCATTTTATTGCCTGAAATTGGTCGAAATAGAAGCTTCTGAGTAGGAGAAAAGTCTGTAAAAATGGCAATTTTGGTCACATTGAGGCTTCGAAAAGAAGTTATTTAACATGAGGCACAATCCAAATGACATTTTGAATCAATTTTTCTACAGTCCAAAAAATCTATTTTCTGATGTAAAACGATGACCCGTGACCTGTCGAACTTTCTCCAGATGGTCAGAAATGGAAATTTTTTAATATTTAATTTTTTCACTGTAATTGACTATTGCATGTGAATTATCACTCTTGGAACTAAAATAAGTATGTTTAGCGTCATTTTATTGCCTGAAATTGGTCGAAATAGAAGCTTCTGAGTAGGAGAAAAGTCTGTAAAAATGGCAATTTTGGTCACATTGAGGCTTCGAAAAGAAGTTATTCAACATGAGGCACAATGCAAATGACATTTTGAATCAATTTTTCTACAGTCCAAAAAATCAATTTTCTGATGAAAAACGATGACCCGTGACCTGTCGAACTTTCTCCAGATGGTCAGCAATGGAAATTGTTTAATATTTAATTTTTTGACTGTAATTGACTATTGCATGTGAATTATCACTCTTGGAACTAAAATAAGTGTGTTTAGAGTCATTTTATTGCCTGAAATTGGTCGAAATAGAAGCTTCTGAGTAGGAGAAAAGTCTGTAAAAATGGCAATTTTGGTCACATTGAGGCTTCGAAAAGAAGTTATTCCACATGAGGCACAATCCAAATGACATTTTGAATCAATTTTTCTACAGTCCAAAAAATCAATTTTCTGATGAAAAACGATGACCCGTGACCTGTCGAACTTTGTCCAGATGGTCAGAAATAGAAATTTTTTAATATTTAATTTTTTGACTGTAATTGACTATTGCATGTGAATTATCACTCTTGGAACTAAAATAAGTGTGTTTAGAGTCATTTTAATGCCTGAAATTCGTCGAAATAGAAGCTTCTGAGTAGGAGAAAAGTCTGTAAAAATTGCAATTTTGGTCACATTGAGGCTTCGAAAAGAAGTTATTCAACATGAGGCACAATCCAAATGACATTTTGAATCAATTTTTCTACAGTCCAAAAAATCCATTTTCTGATGAAAAACGATGACCCGTGACCTGTCAAACTTTCTCCAGATGGTCAGAAATGGAAATTTTTTAATATTTAATTTTTTTACTGTAATTGACTATTGCATGTGAATTATCACTCTTGGAACTAAAATAAGTGTGTTTAGAGTCATTCTATTGCCTGAAATTGGTCGAAATAGAAGTTTCTGTGTAGGAGAAAAGTCTGTAAAAATGGTAATTTTGGTCACATTGAGGGTTCGAAAAGTAGTTATTCAACATGAGGCACAACCCAAATGACATTTTGAATCAATTTTTCTACAGTCCAAAAAATCAATTTTCTGATGAAAAACGATGACCCGTGACCTGTCGAACTTCCTCCAAATGGTCAGAAATTGAAATTTTTTAATGTTTTGTTTTTTGACTGTAAATGACTATTGCATGTGAATTAGAACACTTGGAACTAAAATAAGTGTGTTTAGAGTCATTTTAATGCCTGAAATTGGTCGAATTAGAAGCTTCTGAGTAGGTGAAAAAGTCTGTAAAAATGGCAATTTTGGTCACATTGAGGCTTCAAAAAGTAGTTATTCAACACGAGGTTCAATCCAAATGACATTTTGAATCAATTTTTCTACAGTCCAAAAAATTCAATTTTGTGATGAAAAACGATGACCCGTGACCTGTCGAACTTCCTCCAAATGGTCAGAAATTGAATTTTTTTAATGTTTTGTTTTTTGACTGTAAATGACTATTGCATGTGAATTAGAACTCTTGGAACTAATATAAGTGTGTTTCGAGTCATTTTAATGCCTGAAATTGGTCGAAATAGAAGCTTCTGAGTAGGATAAAAAGTCTGTAAAAATGGCAATTTTGGTCACATTGAGGCTTCGAAAAGTAGTTATTCAACATGAGGCACAATCCAAATGACGTTTTGAATCAATTTTTCTACAGTCCAAAAAAATCTATTTTCTGATGAAAAACGATGACCTGTGACCTGTCGAACTTTCTCCAGATGGTCAGAAATGGAAATTTTTTAATATTAAATTTTTTGACTGTAATTGACTATTGCATGTGAATTATCACTCTTGGAACTAAAATAAGTGTGTTTAGAGTCATTTTAATGCCTGAAATTGGTCGAAATAGAAGCTTCTGAGTAGCAGAAAAAGTCTGTAAAAATGGCAATTTTGGTCACATTGAGGCTTCAAAAAGAAGTTATTCAACATGAGGCACAATCCAAATGACATTTTGAATCAATTTTTCTACAGTCCAAAAAATCAATTTTCTGATGAAAAACGATGACCCGTGACCTGTCGAATTTTCTCCAGATGGTCAGAAATGGTAATTTTTTGAATGTTTAATTTTTTGAATGTAAATGACTATTGCATGTGAATTAGAACTCTTAGAACTAAAATGAGTGTGTTTAGAGTCATTTTATTGCCTGAAATTTGTCCAAATAGAAGCTTCTGAGTAGGAGAAAAGTCTGTAAAAATGGCAATTTTGGTCACATTGAGGGTTCGAAAAGTAGTTATTCAACATGAGGCACAATCCAAATGACATTTTTAATCAATTTTTCTACAGTCCAAAAAATCAATTTTCTGATGAAAAACGATGACCCGTGACCTGTCGAACTTCCTCCAAATGGTCAGAAATTGAAATTTTGTAATGTTTTGTTTTTTGACTGTAAATGACTATTGCATGTGAATTAGAACTCTTGGAACTAAAATAAGTGTGTTTAGAGTCATTTTAATGCCTGAAATTGGTCGAATTAGAAGGTTCTGAGTAGGTGAAAAAGTCTGTAAAAATGGCAATTTTGGTCACATTGAGGCTTCAAAAAGAAGTTATTCAACATGAGGCTCAATCCAAATGACATTTTGAATACATTTTTCTACAGTCCAACAAATCAATTTTCTGATGAAAAACGATGACCCATGACCTGTCGAACTTTCTCCAAATGGTCAGAAAAAGAAATTTTTTAATGTTTTGTTTTTTGACTGTAAATGACTATTGCATGTGAATTAGAACTCTTGGAACTAAAATAAGTGTGTTTAGAGTCATTTTAATGCCTGAAATTGGTCGAATTAGAAGGTTCTGAGTAGGTGAAAAAGTCTGTAAAAATGGCAATTTTGGTCACATTGAGGCTTCAAAAAGAAGTTATTCAACATGAGGCTCAATCCAAATGACATTTTGAATACATTTTTCTACAGTCCAACAAATCAATTTTCTGATGAAAAACGATGACCCATGACCTGTCGAACTTTCTCCAAATGGTCAGAAAAAGAAATTTTTTCATGTTTTATTTTTTGACTGTATATGACTATTGCATGTGCATTAGAACTCTTGGAACTAAAATAAGTGTGTTTAGAGTCATTTTAATGCCTGAAATGGGTCGAAATAGAATCTTCTGAGTAGGAGAAAAAGTCTGTAAAAATGGCAATTTTGGTCACATTGCGGCTTCAAAAAGTAGTTATTTAACATGAGGCACAATCCAAATTACATTTTACATCAAATTTTCTACAGTCCAAAAAAATCAATTTTCTGCTGAAAAACGATGACCTGTGACCTGTCGAATTTTCTGCAGATGGTCAGAAATGGTAATTTTTTAATGTTTAATGTTTTTGAATGTAAATGACTATTGCATGTGAATTAGAACTCTTGGAACTAAAATAAGTGTGTTTAAAGTCATTTTAATGCCTGAAATTGGTCGAAATAGAAGCTTCTGAGTAGGAGAAAAAGTCTGTAAAAATGGCAATTTGGATCACATTGAGGCTTCCAAAAGTAGATATTCAACATGAGGAACAATCCAAATGACATTTTGATTCAATTTTTCAAAAGTCCAAAAAATCAATTTTGTGATGAAAAACGGTGACCCGTGACCTGTCGAATTTTCTCCAGATGGTCAGAAATGGTAATTTTTTAATGTTTAATTTTTTGAATGTAAATGACTATTGCATGTGAATTAGAACTCTTAGAACTAAAATAAGTGTGTTTAGAGTCATTTTATTTCCTGAAATTCGTCGAAATAGAAGCTTCTGAGTAGGAGAAAAGTCTGTAAAAATGGCAATTTTGGTCACATTGAGGCTTCAAAAAGAAGTTATTCAACATGAGGCTCAATCCAAATGACATTTTGAATACATTTTTCTACAGTCCAACAAATCAATTTTCTGATGAAAAACGATGACCCGTGACCTGTCGAACTTTCTCCAAATGGTCAGAAATGGAAACTTTTTCATGTTTTGTTTTTTGACTGTAAATGACTATTGCATGTGTATTAGAACTCTTGGAACTAAAATAATTGTGTTTAGAGTCATTTTAATGCCTGAAATGGGTCGAAATAGAAGCTTCTGAGTAGGAGAAAAAGTCTGTAAAAATGGCAATTTTGGTCACATTGCGGCTTCAAAAAGTAGTTATTTAACATGAGGCACAATCCAAATTACATTTTACATCACATTTTCTACAGTCCAAAAAAATCAATTTTCTGCTGAAAAACGATGACCTGTGACCTGTCGAATTTTCTGCAGATGGTCAGAAATGGTAATTTTTTATTGTTTAATGTTTTTGAATGTAAATGACTATTGCATGTGAATTAGAACTCTTGGGACTAAAATAAGTGTGTTTAGAGTCATTTTAATGCCTGAAATTGGTCGAATTAGAAGCTTCTGAGTAGGTGAAAAAGTCTGTAAAAATGGCAATTTTGGTCACATTGAGGCTTCAAAAAGTAGTTATTCAACACGAGGTTCAATCCAAATGACATTTTAAATCAATTTTTCTACAGTCCAAAAAATTCAATTTTGTGATGAAAAACAATGACCCGTGACCTGTCGAACTTTCTCCAGATGGTCAGAAATGGAAATTTTTTAATATTTAATTTTTTGACTGTAATTGACTATTGCATGTGAATTATCACTCTTGGAACTAAAATACGTGTGTTTAGAGTCATTTTATTGCCTGAAATTGGTCGAAATAGAAGCTTCTGAGTAGGAGAAAAGTCTGTAAAAATGGCAATTTTGGTCACATTGAGGCTTCGAAAAGAAGTTATTTAACATGAGGCACAATCCAAATGACATTTTGAATCAATTTTTCTACAGTCCAAAAAATCTATTTTCTGATGTAAAACGATGACCCGTGACCTGTCGAACTTTCTCCAGATGGTCAGAAATGGAAATTTTTTAATATTTAATTTTTTCACTGTAATTGACTATTGCATGTGAATTATCACTCTTGGAACTAAAATAAGTATGTTTAGCGTCATTTTATTGCCTGAAATTGGTCGAAATAGAAGCTTCTGAGTAGGAGAAAAGTCTGTAAAAATGGCAATTTTGGTCACATTGAGGCTTCGAAAAGAAGTTATTCAACATGAGGCACAATGCAAATGACATTTTGAATCAATTTTTCTACAGTCCAAAAAATCAATTTTCTGATGAAAAACAATGACCCGTGACCTGTCGAACTTTCTCCAGATGGTCAGCAATGGAAATTGTTTAATATTTAATTTTTTGACTGTAATTGACTATTGCATGTGAATTATCACTCTTGGAACTAAAATAAGTGTGTTTAGAGTCATTTTATTGCCTGAAATTGGTCGAAATAGAAGCTTCTGAGTAGGAGAAAAGTCTGTAAAAATGGCAATTTTGGTCACATTGAGGCTTCGAAAAGAAGTTATTCCACATGAGGCACAATCCAAATGACATTTTGAATCAATTTTTCTACAGTCCAAAAAATCAATTTTCTGATGAAAAACGATGACCCGTGACCTGTCGAACTTTGTCCAGATGGTCAGAAATAGAAATTTTTTAATATTTAATTTTTTGACTGTAATTGACTATTGCATGTGAATTATCACTCTTGGAACTAAAATAAGTGTGTTTAGAGTCATTTTAATGCCTGAAATTCGTCGAAATAGAAGCTTCTGAGTAGGAGAAAAGTCTGTAAAAATTGCAATTTTGGTAACATTGAGGCTTCGAAAAGAAGTTATTCAACATGAGGCACAATCCAAATGACATTTTGAATCAATTTTTCTACAGTCCAAAAAATCCATTTTCTGATGAAAAACGATGACCCGTGACCTGTCGAACTTTCTCCAGATGGTCAGAAATGGAAATTTTTTAATATTTAATTTTTTTACTGTAATTGACTATTGCATGTGAATTATCACTCTTGGAACTAAAATAAGTGTGTTTAGAGTCATTTTATTGCCTGAAATTGGTCGAAATAGAAGCTTCTGTGTAGGAGAAAAGTCTGTAAAAATGGCAATTTTGGTCACATTGAGGCTTCGAAAAGTAGTTATTCAACATGAGGCACAATCCAAATGACATTTTGAATCAATTTTTCTACAGTCCAAAAAATCAATTTTCTGATGAAAAACGATGACCCGTGACCTGTCGAACTTCCTCCAAATGGTCAGAAATTGAAATTTTTTAATGTTTTGTTTTTTTACTGTAATTGACTATTGCATGTGAATTATCACTCTTGGAACTAAAATAAGTGTGTTTAGAGTCATTTTATTGCCTGAAATTGGTCGAAATAGAAGCTTCTGTGTAGGAGAAAAGTCTGTAAAAATGGCAATTTTGGTCACATTGAGGCTTCGAAAAGTAGTTATTCAACATGAGGCACAATCCAAATGACGTTTTGAATCAATTTTTCTACAGTCCAAAAAATCAATTTTCTGATGAAAAACGATGACCCGTGACCTGTCGAACTTCCTCCAAATGGTCAGAAATTGAAATTTTTTAATGTTTTGTTTTTTGACTGTAAATGACTATTGCATGTGAATTAGAACTCTTGGGACTAAAATAAGTGTGTTTAGAGTCATTTTAATGCCTGAAATTGGTCGAATTAGAAGCTTCTGAGTAGGTGAAAAAGTCTGTAAAAATGGCAATTTTGGTCACATTGAGGCTTCAAAAAGTAGTTATTCAACACGAGGTTCAATCCAAATGACATTTTGAATCAATTTTTCTACAGTCCAAAAAATTCAATTTTGTGATGAAAAACAATGACCCGTGACCTGTCGAACTTCCTCCAAATGGTCAGAAATTGAATTTTTTTATTGTTTTGTTTTTTGACTGTAAATGACTATTGCATGTGAATTAGAACTCTTGGAACTAATATAAGTGTGTTTAGAGTCATTTTAATGCCTGAAATTGGTCGAAATAGAAGCTTCTGAGTAGGATAAAAAGTCTGTAAAAATGGCAATTTTGGTCACATTGAGGCTTCGAAAAGTAGTTATTCAACATGAGGCACAATCCAAATGACGTTTTGAATCAATTTTTCTACAGTCCAAAAAAATCTATTTTCTGATGAAAAACGATGACCCGTGACCTGTCGAACTTTCTCCAGATGGTCAGAAATGGAAATTTTTTAATATTAAATTTTTTGACTGTAATTGACTATTGCATGTGAATTATCACTCTTGGAACTAAAATAAGTGTGTTTAGAGTCATTTTAGTGCCTGAAATTGGTTGAAATAGAAGCTTCTGAGTAGGAGAAAAAGTCTGTAAAAATGGCAATTTTGGTCACATTGAGGCTTCAAAAAGAAGTTATTCAACATGAGGCACAATCCAAATGACATTTTGAATCAATTTTTCTACAGTCCAAAAAATCAATTTTCTGATGAAAAACGATGACCTGTCGAATTTTCTCCAGATGGTCAGAAATGGTGATTTTTTTAATGTTTAATTTTTTGAATGTAAATGACTATTGCATGTGAATTAGAACTCTTAGAACTAAAATGAGTGTGTTTAGAGTCATTTTATTGCCTGAAATTCATCGAAATAGAAGCTTCTGAGTAGGAGAAAAGTCTGTAAAAATGGCAATTTTGGTCACATTGAGGCTTCGAAAAGTGGTTATTCAACATGAGGCACAATCCAAATGACATTTTTAATCAATTTTTCTACAGTCCAAAAAATCAATTTTCTGATGAAAAACGATGACCCGTGACCTGTCGAACTTTCTCCAGATGGTCAGAAATGAAAATTTTTTAATATTTAATTTTTGGACTGTAATTGACTATTGCATGTGAATTATCACTCTTGGAACTAAAATAAGTGTGTTTAGAGTCATTTTAATGCCTGAAATTCGTCGAAATAGAAGCTTCTGAGTAGGAGAAAAGTCTGTAAAAATTGCAATTTTGGTCACATTGAGGCTTCGAAAAGAAGTTATTCAACATGAGGCACAATCCAAATGACATTTTGAATCAATTTTTCTACAGTCCAAAAAATCCATTTTCTGATGAAAAACGATGACCCGTGACCTGTCGAACTTTCTCCAGATGGTCAGAAATGGAAATTTTTTAATATTTAATTTTTTTACTGTAATTGACTATTGCATGTGAATTATCACTCTTGGAACTAAAATAAGTGTGTTTAGAGTCATTCTATTGCCTGAAATTGGTCGAAATAGAAGTTTCTGTGTAGGAGAAAAGTCTGTAAAAATGGTAATTTTGGTCACATTGAGGGTTCGAAAAGTAGTTATTCAACATGAGGCACAATCCAAATGACATTTTGAATCAATTTTTCTACAGTCCAAAAAATCAATTTTCTGATGAAAAACGATGACCCGTGACCTGTCGAACTTCCTCCAAATGGTCAGAAATTGAAATTTTTTAATGTTTTGTTTTTTGACTGTAAATGACTATTGCATGTGAATTAGAACTCTTGGAACTAAAATAAGTGTGTTTAGAGTCATTTTAATGCCTGAAATTGGTCGAATTAGAAGCTTCTGAGTAGGTGAAAAAGTCTGTAAAAATGGCAATTTTGGTCACATTGAGGCTTCGAAAAGTAGTTATTCAACATGAGGCACAATCCAAATGACGTTTTGAATCAATTTTTCTACAGTCCAAAAAAATCTATTTTCTGATGAAAAACGATGACCTGTGACCTGTCGAACTTTCTCCAGATGGTCAGAAATGGAAATTTTTTAATATTAAATTTTTTGACTGTAATTGACTATTGCATGTGAATTATCACTCTTGGAACTAAAATAAGTGTGTTTAGAGTCATTTTAATGCCTGAAATTGGTCGAAATAGAAGCTTCTGAGTAGCAGAAAAAGTCTGTAAAAATGGCAATTTTGGTCACATTGAGGCTTCAAAAAGAAGTTATTCAACATGAGGCACAATCCAAATAACATTTTGAATCAATTTTTCTACAGTCCAAAAAATCAATTTTCTGATGAAAAACGATGACCCGTGACCTGTCGAACTTCCTCCAAATGGTCAGAAATTGAAAGTTTTTTAATGTTTTGTTTTTTGACTGTAAATGACTATTGCATGTGAATTAGAACTCTTGGAACTAAAATAAGTGTGTTTAGAGTCATTTTAATGCCTGAAATTGGTCGAATTAGAAGGTTCTGAGTAGGTGAAAAAGTCTGTAAAAATGGCAATTTTGGTCACATTGAGGCTTCAAAAAGAAGTTATTCAACATGAGGCTCAATCCAAATGACATTTTGAATACATTTTTCTACAGTCCAACAAATCAATTTTCTGATGAAAAACGATGACCCATGACCTGTCGAACTTTCTCCAAATGGTCAGAAAAAGAAATTTTTTCATGTTTTATTTTTTGACTGTAAATGACTATTGCATGTGTATTAGAACTCTTGGAACTAAAATAAGTGTGTTTAGAGTCATTTTAATGCCTGAAATGGGTCGAAATAGAATCTTCTGAGTAGGAGAAAAAGTCTGTAAAAATGGCAATTTTGGTCACATTGCGGCTTCAAAAAGTAGTTATTTAACATGAGGCACAATCCAAATTACATTTTACATCAAATTTTCTACAGTCCAAAAAAATCAATTTTCTGCTGAAAAACGATGACCTGTGACCTGTCGAATTTTCTGCAGATGGTCAGAAATGGTAATTTTTTAATGTTTAATGTTTTTGAATGTAAATGACTATTGCATGTGAATTAGAACTCTTGGAACTAAAATAAGTGTGTTTAAAGTCATTTTAATGCCTGAAATTGGTCGAAATAGAAGCTTCTGAGTAGGAGAAAAAGTCTGTAAAAATGGCAATTTGGATCACATTGAGGCTTCCAAAAGTAGTTATTCAACACGAGGAACAATCCAAATGACATTTTGATTCAATTTTTCAAAAGTCCAAAAAATCAATTTTCTGATGAAAAACGGTGACCCGTGACCTGTCGAATTTTCTCCAGATGGTCAGAAATGGTAATTTTTTAAGGCTTAATTTTTTGAATGTAAATGACTATTGCATGTGAATTAGAACTCTTAGAACTAAAATAAGTGTGTTTAGAGTCATTTTATTTCCTGAAATTCGTCGAAATAGAAGCTTCTGAGTAGGAGAAAAGTCTGTAAAAATGGCAATTTTGGTCACATTGAGGCTTCGAAAAGTAGTTATTCAACATGAGGCACAATCCAAATGACATTTTGAATCAATTTTTCTACAGTCCAAAAAATCAATTTTCTGATGAAAAACGGTGACCCGTGACCTGTCGAATTTTCTCCAGATGGTCAGAAATGGTAATTTTTTAATGTTTAATTTTTTGAATGTAAATGACTATTGCATGTGAATTATCACTCTTGGAACTAAAATAAGTGTGTTTAGAGTCATTTTATTGCCTGAAATTGGTCGAAATAGAAGCTTCTGAGTAGGAGAAAAGTCTGTAAAAATTGCAATTTTGGTCACATTGAGGCTTCGAAAAGAAGTTATTCAACATGAGGCACAATCCAAATGACATTTTGAATCAATTTTTCTACAGTCCAAAAAATCAATTTTCTGATGAAAAACGATGACCCGTGACCTGTCGAACTTCCTCCAAATGGTCAGAAATTGAAATTTTTTAATGTTTTGTTTTTTGACTGTAAATGACTATTGCATGTGAATTAGAACTCTTGGAACTAAAATAAGTGTGTTTAGAGTCATTTTAATGCCTGAAATTGGTCGAATTAGAAGCTTCTGAGTAGGTGAAAAAGTCTGTAAAAATGGCAATTTTGGTCACATTGAGGCTTCAAAAAGTAGTTATTCAACACGAGGTTCAAACCAAATGACATTTTGAATCAATTTTTCTACAGTCCAAAAAATTCAATTTTGTGATGAAAAACGATGACCCGTGACCTGTCGAACTTCCTCCAAATGGTCAGAAATTGAATTTTTTTAATGTTTTGTTTTTTGACTGTAAATGACTATTGCATGTGAATTAGAACTCTTGGAACTAATATAAGTGTGTTTAGAGTCATTTTAATGCCTGAAATTGGTCGAAATAGAAGCTTCTGAGTAGGATAAAAAGTCTGTAAAAATGGCAATTTTGGTCACATTGAGGCTTCGAAAAGTAGTTATTCAACATGAGGCACAATCCAAATGACGTTTTGAATCAATTTTTCTACAGTCCAAAAAAAATCTATTTTCTGATGAAAAACGATGACCTGTGACCTGTCAAACTTTCTCCAGATGGTCAGAAATGGAAATTTTTTAATATTAAATTTTTTGACTGTAATTGACTATTGCATGTGAATTATCACTCTTGGAACTAAAATACGTGTGTTTAGAGTCATTTTAATGCCTGAAATTGGTCGAAATAGAAGCTTCTGAGTAGCAGAAAAAGTCTGTAAAAATGGCAATTTTGGTCACATTGAGGCTTCAAAAAGAAGTTATTCAACATGAGGCACAATCCAAATGACATTTTGAATCAATTTTTCTACAGTCCAAAAAATCAATTTTCTGATGAAAAACGATGACCCGTGACCTGTCGAATTTTCTCCAGATGGTCAGAAATGGTAATTTTTTTAATGTTTAATTTTTTGAATGTAAATGACTATTGCATGTGAATTAGAACTCTTAGAACTAAAATGAGTGTGTTTAGAGTCATTTTATTGCCTGAAATTTGTCCAAATAGAAGCTTCTGAGTAGGAGAAAAGTCTGTAAAAATGGCAATTTTGGTCACATTGAGGCTTAGAAAAGTAGTTATTCAACATGAGGCACAATCCAAATGACATTTTTAATCAATTTTTCTACAGTCCAAAAAATCAATTTTCTGATGAAAAACGATGACCCGTGACCTGTCGAACTTCCTCCAAATGGTCAGAAATTGAAATTTTTTAATGTTTTGTTTTTTGACTGTAAATGACTATTGCATGTGAATTAGAACTCTTGGAACTATAATAAGTGTGTTTAGAGTCATTTTAATGCCTGAAATTGGTCGAATTAGAAGGTTCTGAGTAGGTGAAAAAGTCTGTAAAAATGGCAATTTTGGTCACATTGAGGCTTCAAAAAGAAGTTATTCAACATGAGGCTCAATCCAAATGACATTTTGAATACATTTTTCTACAGTCCAACAAATCAATTTTCTGATGAAAAACGATGACCCGTGACCTGTCGAACTTTCTCCAAATGGTCAGAAAAAGAAATTTTTTCATGTTTTATTTTTTGACTGTAAATGACTATTGCATGTGTATTAGAACTCTTGGAACTAAAATAAGTGTGTTTAGAGTCATTTTAATGCCTGAAATGGGTCGAAATAGAATCTTCTGAGTAGGAGAAAAAGTCTGTAAAAATGGCAATTTTGGTCACATTGAGGCTTCGAAAAGTAGTTATTCAACATGAGGCACAATCCAAATGACGTTTTGAATCAATTTTTCTACAGTCCAAAAAAATCTATTTTCTGATGAAAAACGATGACCTGTGACCTGTCGAACTTTCTCCAGATGGTCAGAAATGGAAATTTTTTAATATTAAATTTTTTGACTGTAATTGACTATTGCATGTGAATTATCACTCTTGGAACTAAAATAAGTGTGTTTAGAGTCATTTTAATGCCTGAAATTGGTCGAAATAGAAGCTTCTGAGTAGCAGAAAAAGTCTGTAAAAATGGCAATTTTGGTCACATTGAGGCTTCAAAAAGAAGTTATTCAACATGAGGCACAATCCAAATGACATTTTGAATCAATTTTTCTACAGTCCAAAAAATCAATTTTCTGATGAAAAACGATGACCCGTGAACTGTCGAACTTCCTCCAAATGGTCAGAAATTGAAATTTTTTAATGTTTAATTTTTTGAATGTAAATGACTATTGCATGTGAATTAGAACTCTTAGAACTAAAATAAGTGTGTTTAGAGTCATTTTATTTCCTGAAATTCGTCGAAATAGAAGCTTCTGAGTAGGAGAAAAGTCTGTAAAAATGGCAATTTTGGTCACATTGAGGCTTCGAAAAGTAGTTATTCAACATGAGGCACAATCCAAATGACATTTTGAATCAATTTTTCTACAGTCCAAAAAATCAATTTTCTGATGAAAAACGATGACCCGTGACCTGTCGAACTTCCTCCAAATGGTCAGAAATTGAAATTTTTTAATGTTTTGTTTTTTGACTGTAAATGACTATTGCATGTGAATTAGAACTCTTGGAACTAAAATAAGTGTGTTTAGAGTCATTTTAATGCCTGAAATTGGTCGAATTAGAAGGTTCTGAGTAGGTGAAAAAGTCTGTAAAAATGGCAATTTTGGTCACATTGAGGCTTCAAAAAGAAGTTATTCAACATGAGGCTCAATCCAAATGACATTTTGAATACATTTTTCTACAGTCCAACAAATCAATTTTCTGATGAAAAACGATGACCCATGACCTGTCGAACTTTCTCCAAATGGTCAGAAAAAGAAATTTTTTCATGTTTTATTTTTTGACTGTAAATGACTATTGCATGTGTATTAGAACTCTTGGAACTAAAATAAGTGTGTTTAGAGTCATTTTAATGCCTGAAATGGGTCGAAATAGAATCTTCTGAGTAGGAGAAAAAGTCTGTAAAAATGGCAATTTTGGTCACATTGCGGCTTCAAAAAGTAGTTATTTAACATGAGGCACAATCCAAATTACATTTTACATCAAATTTTCTACAGTCCAAAAAAATCAATTTTCTGCTGAAAAACGATGACCTGTGACCTGTCGAATTTTCTGCAGATGGTCAGAAATGGTAATTTTTTAATGTTTAATGTTTTTGAATGTAAATGACTATTGCATGTGAATTAGAACTCTTGGAACTAAAATAAGTGTGTTTAAAGTCATTTTAATGCCTGAAATTGGTCGAAATAGAAGCTTCTGAGTAGGAGAAAAAGTCTGTAAAAATGGCAATTTGGATCACATTGAGGCTTCCAAAAGTAGTTATTCAACACGAGGAACAATCCAAATGACATTTTGATTCAATTTTTCAAAAGTCCAAAAAATCAATTTTCTGATGAAAAACGGTGACCCGTGACCTGTCGAATTTTCTCCAGATGGTCAGAAATGGTAATTTTTTAAGGCTTAATTTTTTGAATGTAAATGACTATTGCATGTGAATTAGAACTCTTAGAACTAAAATAAGTGTGTTTAGAGTCATTTTATTTCCTGAAATTCGTCGAAATAGAAGCTTCTGAGTAGGAGAAAAGTCTGTAAAAATGGCAATTTTGGTCACATTGAGGCTTCGAAAAGTAGTTATTCAACATGAGGCACAATCCAAATGACATTTTGAATCAATTTTTCTACAGTCCAAAAAATCAATTTTCTGATGAAAAACGGTGACCCGTGACCTGTCGAATTTTCTCCAGATGGTCAGAAATGGTAATTTTTTAATGTTTAATTTTTTGAATGTAAATGACTATTGCATGTGAATTATCACTCTTGGAACTAAAATAAGTGTGTTTAGAGTCATTTTATTGCCTGAAATTGGTCGAAATAGAAGCTTCTGAGTAGGAGAAAAGTCTGTAAAAATTGCAATTTTGGTCACATTGAGGCTTCGAAAAGAAGTTATTCAACATGAGGCACAATCCAAATGACATTTTGAATCAATTTTTCTACAGTCCAAAAAATCAATTTTCTGATGAAAAACGATGACCCGTGACCTGTCGAACTTCCTCCAAATGGTCAGAAATTGAAATTTTTTAATGTTTTGTTTTTTGACTGTAAATGACTATTGCATGTGAATTAGAACTCTTGGAACTAAAATAAGTGTGTTTAGAGTCATTTTAATGCCTGAAATTGGTCGAATTAGAAGCTTCTGAGTAGGTGAAAAAGTCTGTAAAAATGGCAATTTTGGTCACATTGAGGCTTCAAAAAGTAGTTATTCAACACGAGGTTCAAACCAAATGACATTTTGAATCAATTTTTCTACAGTCCAAAAAATTCAATTTTGTGATGAAAAACGATGACCCGTGACCTGTCGAACTTCCTCCAAATGGTCAGAAATTGAATTTTTTTAATGTTTTGTTTTTTGACTGTAAATGACTATTGCATGTGAATTAGAACTCTTGGAACTAATATAAGTGTGTTTAGAGTCATTTTAATGCCTGAAATTGGTCGAAATAGAAGCTTCTGAGTAGGATAAAAAGTCTGTAAAAATGGCAATTTTGGTCACATTGAGGCTTCGAAAAGTAGTTATTCAACATGAGGCACAATCCAAATGACGTTTTGAATCAATTTTTCTACAGTCCAAAAAAAATCTATTTTCTGATGAAAAACGATGACCTGTGACCTGTCAAACTTTCTCCAGATGGTCAGAAATGGAAATTTTTTAATATTAAATTTTTTGACTGTAATTGACTATTGCATGTGAATTATCACTCTTGGAACTAAAATACGTGTGTTTAGAGTCATTTTAATGCCTGAAATTGGTCGAAATAGAAGCTTCTGAGTAGCAGAAAAAGTCTGTAAAAATGGCAATTTTGGTCACATTGAGGCTTCAAAAAGAAGTTATTCAACATGAGGCACAATCCAAATGACATTTTGAATCAATTTTTCTACAGTCCAAAAAATCATATTTTCTGATGAAAAACGATGACCCGTGACCTGTCGAATTTTCTCCAGATGGTCAGAAATGGTAATTTTTTTAATGTTTAATTTTTTGAATGTAAATGACTATTGCATGTGAATTAGAACTCTTAGAACTAAAATGAGTGTGTTTAGAGTCATTTTATTGCCTGAAATTTGTCCAAATAGAAGCTTCTGAGTAGGAGAAAAGTCTGTAAAAATGGCAATTTTGGTCACATTGAGGCTTAGAAAAGTAGTTATTCAACATGAGGCACAATCCAAATGACATTTTTAATCAATTTTTCTACAGTCCAAAAAATCAATTTTCTGATGAAAAACGATGACCCGTGACCTGTCGAACTTCCTCCAAATGGTCAGAAATTGAAATTTTTTAATGTTTTGTTTTTTGACTGTAAATGACTATTGCATGTGAATTAGAACTCTTGGAACTATAATAAGTGTGTTTAGAGTCATTTTAATGCCTGAAATTGGTCGAATTAGAAGGTTCTGAGTAGGTGAAAAAGTCTGTAAAAATGGCAATTTTGGTCACATTGAGGCTTCAAAAAGAAGTTATTCAACATGAGGCTCAATCCAAATGACATTTTGAATACATTTTTCTACAGTCCAACAAATCAATTTTCTGATGAAAAACGATGACCCGTGACCTGTCGAACTTTCTCCAAATGGTCAGAAAAAGAAATTTTTTCATGTTTTATTTTTTGACTGTAAATGACTATTGCATGTGTATTAGAACTCTTGGAACTAAAATAAGTGTGTTTAGAGTCATTTTAATGCCTGAAATGGGTCGAAATAGAATCTTCTGAGTAGGAGAAAAAGTCTGTAAAAATGGCAATTTTGGTCACATTGAGGCTTCGAAAAGTAGTTATTCAACATGAGGCACAATCCAAATGACGTTTTGAATCAATTTTTCTACAGTCCAAAAAAATCTATTTTCTGATGAAAAACGATGACCTGTGACCTGTCGAACTTTCTCCAGATGGTCAGAAATGGAAATTTTTTAATATTAAATTTTTTGACTGTAATTGACTATTGCATGTGAATTATCACTCTTGGAACTAAAATAAGTGTGTTTAGAGTCATTTTAATGCCTGAAATTGGTCGAAATAGAAGCTTCTGAGTAGCAGAAAAAGTCTGTAAAAATGGCAATTTTGGTCACATTGAGGCTTCAAAAAGAAGTTATTCAACATGAGGCACAATCCAAATGACATTTTGAATCAATTTTTCTACAGTCCAAAAAATCAATTTTCTGATGAAAAACGATGACCCGTGAACTGTCGAACTTCCTCCAAATGGTCAGAAATTGAAATTTTTTAATGTTTAATTTTTTGAATGTAAATGACTATTGCATGTGAATTAGAACTCTTAGAACTAAAATAAGTGTGTTTAGAGTCATTTTATTTCCTGAAATTCGTCGAAATAGAAGCTTCTGAGTAGGAGAAAAGTCTGTAAAAATGGCAATTTTGGTCACATTGAGGCTTCGAAAAGTAGTTATTCAACATGAGGCACAATCCAAATGACATTTTGAATCAATTTTTCTACAGTCCAAAAAATCAATTTTCTGATGAAAAACGATGACCCGTGACCTGTCGAACTTCCTCCAAATGGTCAGAAATTGAAATTTTTTAATGTTTTGTTTTTTGACTGTAAATGACTATTGCATGTGAATTAGAACTCTTGGAACTAAAATAAGTGTGTTTAGAGTCATTTTAATGCCTGAAATTGGTCGAATTAGAAGCTTCTGAGTAGGTGAAAAAGTCTGTAAAAATGGCAATTTTGGTCACATTGAGGCTTCAAAAAGTAGTTATTCAACACGAGGTTCAATCCAAATGACATTTTGAATCAATTTTTCTACAGTCCAAAAAATTCAATTTTGTGATGAAAAACGATGACCCGTGACCTGTCGAACTTCCTCCAAATGGTCAGAAATTGAATTTTTTTAATGTTTTGTTTTTTGACTGTAAATGACTATTGCATGTGAATTAGAACTCTTGGAACTAATATAAGTGTGTTTAGAGTCATTTTAATGCCTGAAATTGGTCGAAATAGAAGCTTCTGAGTAGGATAAAAAGTCTGTAAAAATGGCAATTTTGGTCACATTGAGGCTTCGAAAAGTAGTTATTCAACATGAGGCACAATCCAAATGACGTTTTGAATCAATTTTTCTACAGTCCAAAAAAATCTATTTTCTGATGAAAAACGATGACCTGTGACCTGTCAAACTTTCTCCAGATGGTCAGAAATGGAAATTTTTTAATATTTAATTTTTTGACTGTAATTGACTATTGCATGTGAATTATCACTCTTGGAACTAAAATACGTGTGTTTAGAGTCATTTTAATGCCTGAAATTGGTCGAAATAGAAGCTTCTGAGTAGCAGAAAAAGTCTGTAAAAATGGCAATTTTGGTCACATTGAGGCTTCAAAAAGAAGTTATTCAACATGAGGCACAATCCAAATGACATTTTGAATCAATTTTTCTACAGTCCAAAAAATAAATTTTCTGATGAAAAACGATGACCCGTGACCTGTCGAATTTTCTCCAGATGGTCAGAAATGGTAATTTTTTTAATGTTTAATTTTTTGAATGTAAATGACTATTGCATGTGAATTAGAACTCTTAGAACTAAAATGAGTGTGTTTAGAGTCATTTTATTGCCTGAAATTTGTCCAAATAGAAGCTTCTGAGTAGGAGAAAAGTCTGTAAAAATGGCAATTTTGGTCACATTGAGGCTTCGAAAAGTAGTTATTCAACATGAGGCACAATCCAAATGACATTTTTAATCAATTTTTCTACAGTCCAAAAAATCAATTTTCTGATGAAAAACGATGACCCGTGACCTGTCGAACTTCCTCCAAATGGTCAGAAATTGAAATTTTTTAATGTTTTGTTTTTTGACTGTAAATGACTATTGCATGTGAATTAGAACTCTTGGAACTAAAATAAGTGTGTTTAGAGTCATTTTAATGCCTGAAATTGGTCGAATTAGAAGGTTCTGAGTAGGTGAAAAAGTCTGTAAAAATGGCAATTTTGGTCACATTGAGGCTTCAAAAAGAAGTTATTCAACATGAGGCTCAATCCAAATGACATTTTGAATACATTTTTCTACAGTCCAACAAATCAATTTTCTGATGAAAAACGATGACCCGTGACCTGTCGAACTTTCTCCAAATGGTCAGAAAAAGAAATTTTTTCATGTTTTATTTTTTGACTGTAAATGACTATTGCATGTGTATTAGAACTCTTGGAACTAAAATAAGTGTGTTTAGAGTCATTTTAATGCCTGAAATGGGTCGAAATAGAATCTTCTGAGTAGGAGAAAAAGTCTGTAAAAATGGCAATTTTGGTCACATTGAGGCTTCGAAAAGTAGTTATTCAACATGAGGCACAATCCAAATGACGTTTTGAATCAATTTTTCTACAGTCCAAAAAAATCTATTTTCTGATGAAAAACGATGACCTGTGACCTGTCGAACTTTCTCCAGATGGTCAGAAATGGAAATTTTTTAATATTAAATTTTTTGACTGTAATTGACTATTGCATGTGAATTATCACTCTTGGAACTAAAATAAGTGTGTTTAGAGTCATTTTAATGCCTGAAATTGGTCGAAATAGAAGCTTCTGAGTAGCAGAAAAAGTCTGTAAAAATGGCAATTTTGGTCACATTGAGGCTTCAAAAAGAAGTTATTCAACATGAGGCACAATCCAAATGACATTTTGAATCAATTTTTCTACAGTCCAAAAAATCAATTTTCTGATGAAAAACGATGACCCGTGAACTGTCGAACTTCCTCCAAATGGTCAGAAATTGAAATTTTTTAATGTTTTGTTTTTTGACTGTAAATGACTATTGCATGTGAATTAGAACTCTTGGAACTAAAATAAGTGTGTTTAGAGTCATTTTAATGCCTGAAATTGGTCGAATTAGAAGGTTCTGAGTAGGTAAAAAAGTCTGTAAAAATGGCAATTTTGGTCACATTGAGGCTTCAAAAAGAAGTTATTCAACATGAGGCTCAATCCAAATGACATTTTGAATACATTTTTCTACAGTCTAACAAATCAATTTTCTGATGAAAAACGATGACCCGTGACCTGTCGAACTTTCTCCAAATGGTCAGAAAAAGAAATTTTTTCATGTTTTATTTTTTGACTGTAAATGACTATTGCATGTGTATTAGAACTCTTGGAACTAAAATAAGTGTGTTTAGAGTCATTTTAATGCCTGAAATGGGTCGAAATAGAATCTTCTGAGTAGGAGAAAAAGTCTGTAAAAATGGCAATTTTGGTCACATTGCGGCTTCAAAAAGTAGTTATTTAACATGAGGCACAATCCAAATTACATTTTACATCAAATTTTCTACAGTCCAAAAAAATCAATTTTCTGCTGAAAAACGATGACCTGTGACCTGTCGAATTTTCTGCTGATGGTCAGAAATGGTAATTTTTTAATGTTTAATGTTTTTGAATGTAAATGACTATTGCATGTGAATTAGAACTCTTGGAACTAAAATAAGTGTGCTTAAAGTCATTTTAATGCCTGAAATTGGTCGAAATGGAAGCTTCTGAGTAGGAGAAAAAGTCTGTAAAAATGGCAATTTGGATCACATTGAGGCTTCCAAAAGTAGTTATTCAACATGAGGAACAATCCAAATGACATTTTGATTCAATTTTTCAAAAGTCCAAAAAATCAATTTTCTGATGAAAAACGATGACCCGTGACCTGTCGAACTTTCTCCAGATGGTCAGAAATGGAAATTTTTTAATATTTAATTTTTTGACTGTAATTGACTATTGCATGTGAATTATCACTCTTGGAACTAAAATAAGTGTGTTTAGAGTCATTTTATTGCCTGAAAGTGGTCGAAATAGAAGCTTCTGAGTAGGAGAAAAGTCTGTAAAAATGGCAATTTTGGTCACATTGAGGCTTCGAAAAGAAGTTATTCAACATGAGGCACAATCCAAATGACATTTTGAATCAATTTTTCCACAGTCCAAAAAATCAATTTTCTGATGAAAAACGATGACCCGTGACCTGTCGAACTTTCTCCAGATGGTCAGAAATGGAAATTTTTTAATATTTAATTTTTTCACTGTAATTGACTATTGCATGTGAATTATCACTCTTGGAACTAAAATAAGTGTGTTTAGCGTCATTTTATTGCCTGAAATTGGTCGAAATAGAAGCTTCTGAGTAGGAGAAAAGTCTGTAAAAATGGCAATTTTGGTCACATTGAGGCTTCGAAAAGAAGTTATTCAACATGAGGCACAATCCAAATGACATTTTGAATCAATTTTTCTACAGTCCAAAAAATCCATTTTCTGATGAAAAACGATGACCCGTGACCTGTCGAACTTTCTCCAGATGGTCAGACATGGAAATTTTTTAATATTTAATTTTTTCACTGTAATTGACTATTGCATGTGAATTATCACTCTTGGAACTAAAATAAGTGTGTTTAGAGTCAGTTTATTGCCTGAAATTGGTCGAAATAGAAGCTTCTGAGTAGGAGAAAAGTCTGTAAAAATGGCAATTTTGGTCACATTGAGGCTTCGAAAAGAAGTTATTCAACATGAGGCACAATCCAAATGACATTTTGAATCAATTTTTCTACAGTCCAAAAAATCAATTTTCTGATGAAAAACGATGACCCGTGACCTGTCGAACATTCTCCAGATGGTCAGAAATGGAAATTTTTTAATATTTAATTTTTTCACTGTAATTGACTATTGCATGTGAATTATCACTCTTGGAACTAAAATAAGTGTGTTTAGCGTCATTTTATTGCCTGAAATTGGTCGAAATAGAAGCTTCTGAGTAGGAGAAAAGTCTGTAAAAATGGCAATTTTGGTCACATTGAGGCTTCGAAAAGAAGTTGTTAGAACTGGGATTTCTGGTTGGCTAAGGCTTGCGCCAAAGTCAGGCAGAAACCACCACTCTAGTCAGGGCAAGGAAGTTACACGCCAAAGATAACCCCTGCTCACCCCCTTGGTAGCTTGGCACGAGCAGTCAGGCTTATCTCTGAGGCGATGTGTAAAGCGTTTGCGCGCGCACCCAGCAACAACACCCAAGGCCCACCACAAAGGAAACTCCACACAAGGTATTCTATAAAAATAACCTTTGTATTATAATAAAACACAGTAGATAAAAACACACACTTTACAATGTGCCAACAGGCACGGGCAGAATTTACAAGGGATTATATGTACAGGGGACAGGGCCACATGGGCCACTATCAGGAATTAGCACTTTTTAGAATATAAAATTACTGTAGCACAAAATACACATATAACACAACCAGTAACTACCAGAAAGTACCACCTACGCAACCCTAACCACCTTAGGAGAATACTGCGCAGGGAACTAGGACCTCACTAGCACCACCTGTACTAGTAGGAAACAAACAACCACCTAAGTATCACAATACCTATCGGGGTAAACACATATTACACATGATGCCTAAAACATTCAGAGGTGTAGAACATGGCACATGACGCATAAAACTCATTCAGAGGTGCCGGGCAGGTAAACACATGATGCATAAAGACATTCAGCGGTGTTAGGAAAGAGGACACATGATGCAGAAACCACATTCAGCGGTGTCATGAAAGAAAACACATGATGCATAAAACATTCCGAGGTGTAAGGAAGGAAAACACATGATGCATAAAATACATTCAGCGGTGTAAAGCAATGGCACATGACGTATAAACATACATTCAGAGGTGCAGGTTAGGAAACTTCACATAAGCCACTACCTGTGGCAGTCCCTAGGCCAACTGGCCTCTGTCCAAGCTTAGGACGCTGTCTCAGGCAAGCTGCGCCAGCTGCGCAAGCTAAAGAGTAATTCTTCCCAACCTAAACGTTGCAGCTGCCCACTAAGTGCTGGGCAGCTGGAGGAATGAGCGTGGGCACCACTGTGCCCTCCTACACAAATCTGCCGCTCTCGTGGAGCCTCTCCTGGCTCTAGCCACGCAAAATGCCCCCTAGAGCCTTCGTGGCTCGAGAAGTAATGCCCCTTCGTTGGAGCGGCCCGCTGCCTTCCAGGGCCGCTCTGATCACCCACAGCAATGCCCCCTCGCAGTTGGAGCGGCCCACTGCCTTCCGGGGCCGCTCTGGTGGTGAACACTATGCCCCGGTCCGTCAGAGTCCCACACGGGGGACTCTTTTACATTGCTGCCCCACACGTACGGAGTCCCCCAGCCCTTCACCACTTACCGGGCTCTTCTCTGGGGACTCCGGCGGTCGACGGGCTCTTCTCCGGTGGGGCTTCCCCTCCGCTGGGGAGGCTCCGGCGTCAGGACGGCTTTCTCGCGGCGGGGCAGGCACCGACAATGTGCCTCGGGGCCCCGCCGCCTCAGCAATCCTTCTCTCTCCCTCTGCTCCGGGAAGCGCGGGGTAGGCTCCCGTCCGCTTCCCGATTTGGAAACGAGGCTTCCGTCCCGCGGCACGCCCCCAGGGGACGCCTGACTTCCTGTCTTCCCCGGGGCCGCGGTGGTGATTTCTCGGCAGGGAGAGGGGTAGGCTCCCTCGCAGAAGCAATAGGCGGCGGGGTGGGCACCCGCCGTCGGAATAATTAAATAAGCGGGGTGGGCACCCGCCAACGAGCGCCACAATGCGGGGTGGGCACCCGCTCTAAATCAGGCAAAAGCGAGGGAATCCCTACATCGGGGTTCCCTCAATTATCGTAGCGCCGCGCTACGGGCCACCATAAGGCGCTTCTCAGGGAAAGCGCTTCTCAACGCTGGTGTCCCAAAACAAAGCGCTCCTAGCGCTATTAATGATAAAAGCACTCCCAGGCGCTGCCAGTGAAAGTCCAGCAACAAAAAGTCTTCAAGGGGCAGGGGGGCAAAGACTGGGCCCAGGGGCCAGCTCACAGGGCCCTCCAGCAGGGAGGCAGTCCCCAGTGGCGGTCTCTCCTGGCGCCCAGCAGCAGCAGGCCCCCCTCAAGTTCGATCCTGGAAGAGAACACCAAGTAAGGGGACACAGCCCCTTTTTATACAGTATAAGGCTTTGTCTAAGGTGCAGGGAAGGGGCGAACCAGTTCCAGCAGGTTCCTGAGCACTTTGTTTTGCTCAGCCCCTCTCCCTATTCACTGGCAGGGCTAGGGTCATTAGACGCACCACAGGGGCCGGCGCCAGCATTGTGTGGGGGAAGCCCTGTCCTATTCAGGACCCAGGTACACTCCTCCCCAGCCATCAACATGCTAACTCCCCATTCACCACTGGGTGACTCCTCCTGACTCTGGGGAATTCCCTAGTCCGTCACCTGACCTCACCAGCCAATCGCCAGACAAGCCACACATTTCAGACTGCACACTGAAGTGCCCACTTCTAGAAGTGGCACTTCCACACCAGGTACATGCACGCCGCACACATCAACGCGCAGCATTCACTCCCACGAGTCTGCACATACCAAACACGGGCCTGCACACCCCACGCATCAGGAACTACCGGGACACATACATTCCCCCATGCATTCCTATGGGAGGGCAGGCCAACCTCACAACACGCACGCACTTTACCCTGGGACACAGCGGTAAAGTGCGCAGAAGTCCAAAAATCACTAACCCAAGTCACCAACAAAAAGCAAAAAATTTCGGGGTGAACCTGCCAGAAGGGCCGGGTCCAACACAACCCCCTTCCAGCCAAAACGCAGGGTAGACCAATCACCACCGTGAAGGTCTTCCCTGCTTTGGGCGACAAAACACGGACACAGGCCCGCAACGGCAGGAACACTCTCCGGTTTTACGCCACTCTAAACCCCTGGAGTTCCTTCTAAAAGAACTCGGCGGACCAACTGGGCCACCCCACTGGTACTCCTCAGCTGTCCGCGGCCAGGACCAGGCCCTAGGCCATCTAGGCGCCACTGGTCCTTGCCTAACCACAGAGTGGGGGGTAGTAACCCCCGGCACGTAGTGACCATTTTCCACTCTTCCCCTCATCAGGGCTGTTCTAAACATCCACTGATCTCCCAGCCCGGGGTCTGAACCCTCAAGCTGACCAACAGTCACGGGTGAGGCTCTCCTCCCCCTACCTCTCCTTCTAGGGTTCCGTCCTCTCCTCCTCTGAGAGGCACCCTCAGAAATCAACTTTCCCACCAGCTCAGGACACCTCCCTGAGAACTGGTCTCCTAACCTAGGGTTTAACCCCTCAGGTTGCACCGGGGTCAGAGGTGGGCTCTCCCACCCTCTACACCCCCTTCCAGAGTCCTGCTCCCTACCAACTGGGGCGGTACCTCTGGAAGAAGCACTGGTCAGGACACTGGTTACAGTAGTCCTACCCTTCAGGTCAGGCTGATCCTGAACCTGGCCTCCCAACCTCTGGTCTAAAACCTTCGGTTGCGTACTTGCCTGGCACTCCAGGACTTCTGGGGACTCACACAGTATCCCCTCAAGAGTAACATATGCCTCATATGTTGCATGACAGTCTGCCTGGCGCAGATCTCCCGCCACCTGTCCACCTGACAGTGCACGAAGATCCCCCAGGACAGACGTGCAGTCGCCATGGTCATCTCTAGGAGACTCAGCCCTACCGGCTGGTCCCTGACCCACTGGCTCCTCCACCGGGGAACACAGCCCCACGCCACTCCTCTCGCTGGACTTCCGCACCCTCCCTACTGGAGCGGTACTGCCTGATACCAGAACCACTGGAGCTCTATTTACAGAGACTCCAGGTTCTCCATCCTCTGGGCGATCCTCCTCAAGTGGCCTAACGGGACAGCCTAGGCCCCCTACCTGGTGTTCCCTGAAGAAACCATCCAGGTTCTGAGACTGGGTTTCGGGCCTCTGGGGACTCAAAGTCACCCGCTCACTCCTACTCCGCTGAGATAGGCCGTGAGCCCCTACACCCCTCTCACTACTCTGGGACCTAGCTGGGCTACTCTGAACCTCTACCCCCATCCAGGATGGGAAGATACCTGAGCCACTACTATTGGAAGCACTCTCCCATACCTCCTCAGAGCCTGGGGCACTTTCCCAGCGCTCTGCTTCTTTTGCCAGGTCCCATGGACTAGCAAACCCACACCCCAACAGGTGTTGGCGCAACTCGGGACAACAACCACTGAGCACTTGCTCTTTGATAATCAGATTGAACATTTCATCCAAATCTTCTACCGCGTTAACCGTCACCCAATCGCACAGTGCATCATAACAGTCATCCACAAAATTCCCCCAATCCTGGTGAGACAGCTTCTTACTGCCCCTGAACTTCAACCTATACTCCTCCTCTTGGGAAACAGGTACCAGACTGGGTGAACTGGGACTCTCTGCACTGGGCTCTCTATCGCTGCCACCACTGGACTCTACCCTCACTGGTGAATCCAGAAAACCACCACTGCGCTCTGGGGACAACTTACCCTCCAGAGCTAATCTCTCCCTGGCGAAGGCCCTCTCAGCCTCCGCCATCCTCTCCTCCACACCCAGCTGCGCCATCTCCTTGGCATGCTCTAACCTGAGCTTCTCCATGGCCAGCTGATGCTCCCTCTCTTCCCTCCTATCTATCCAATCCTCTGGGGACAGGTAAAGGGATGGGGTGCTGCTCCTGACACTGGACCCAGCAAGGGACTCCCTATCTATGGGGTCTTCACTTTCTACTGGCGTCCCTGTCAGGTAACCTTCCTCCTCTTCTGAATCTTCAGGGCTCCCCTCAGACCCACCACCCTCTCGGCGTGCGGCCCGGGCCCTATCTTCCTCACTGCGCTCTCGCTCCCACTCATCCTTTTGCCAAAGGATCAGGTTGTCCCTCAGTTTGGACTGGGTATCTAACTCACCCACCTCTATGTCCCTCTCCTCACAGAACCTTACCAGCTCCAACCTACTGTACCTAAACAGGCCACAGAAATTAAAAGCAGGTTCCATTTTGGCGGACGTTCCTGAGAAGAGTTTAACACAAGGAACCTGAGGGTCTGAGCTAACACAGGAGTACATGATTCAAAAAGGACACCTTTAGGAGAGGAAATAATGGAACTTAAAAACAATAATCCCTAAAATGTGGTTTATCTAATGCAGAGTTTTGTGGTGTAGCCAGTCGCTGCTGCGGTACAGCGCAAACGCAAGTCCAAATCCCACCGCTGCCACCAATGTTAGAACTGGGATTTCTGGTTGGCTAAGGCTTGCGCCAAAGTCAGGCAGAAACCACCACTCTAGTCAGGGCAAGGAAGTTACAGGCCAAAGATAACCCCTGCTCACCCCCTTGGTAGCTTGGCACGAGCAGTCAGGCTTATCTCTGAGGCGATGTGTAAAGCGTTTGCGCGCGCACCCAGCAACAACACCCAAGGCCCACCACAAAGGAAACTCCACACAAGGTATTCTATAAAAATAACCTTTGTATTATAATAAAACACAGTAGATAAAAACACACACTTTACAATGTGCCAACAGGCACGGGCAGAATTTACAAGGGATTATATGTACAGGGGACAGGGCCACATGGGCCACTATCAGGAATTAGCACTTTTTAGAATATAAAATTACTGTAGCACAAAATACACATATAACACAACCAGTAACTACCAGAAAGTACCACCTACGCAACCCTAACCACCTTAGGAGAATACTGCGCAGGGAACTAGGACCTCACTAGCACCACCTGTACTAGTAGGAAACAAACAACCACCTAAGTATCACAATACCTATCGGGGTAAACACATATTACACATGATGCCTAAAACATTCAGAGGTGTAGAACATGGCACATGACGCATAAAACTCATTCAGAGGTGCCGGGCAGGTAAACACATGATGCATAAAGACATTCAGCGGTGTTAGGAAAGAGGACACATGATGCAGAAACCACATTCAGCGGTGTCATGAAAGAAAACACATGATGCATAAAACATTCCGAGGTGTAAGGAAGGAAAACACATGATGCATAAAATACATTCAGCGGTGTAAAGCAATGGCACATGACGTATAAACATACATTCAGAGGTGCAGGTTAGGAAATTTCACATAAGCCACTACCTGTGGCAGTCCCTAGGCCAACTGGCCTCTGTCCAAGCTTAGGACGCTGTCTCAGGCAAGCTGTGCCAGCTGCGCAAGCTAAAGAGTAATTCTTCCCAACCTAAACGTTGCAGCTGCCCACTAAGTGCTGGGCAGCTGGAGGAATGAGCGTGGGCACCACTGTGCCCTCCTACACAAATCTGCCGCTCTCGTGGAGCCTCTCCTGGCTCTAGCCACGCAAAATGCCCCCTAGAGCCTTCGTGGCTCGAGAAGTAATGCCCCTTCGTTGGAGCGGCCCGCTGCCTTCCGGGGCCGCTCTGATCACCCACAGCAATGCCCCCTCGCAGTTGGAGCGGCCCACTGCCTTCCGGGGCCGCTCTGGTGGTGAACACTATGCCCCGGTCCGTCAGAGTCCCACACGGGGGACTCTTTTACATTGCTGCCCCACACGTACGGAGTCCCCCAGCCCTTCACCACTTACCGGGCTCTTCTCTGGGGACTCCGGCGGTCGACGGGCTCTTCTCCGGTGGGGCTTCCCCTCCGCTGGGGAGGCTCCGGCGTCAGGACGGCTTTCTCGCGGCGGGGCAGGCACCGACAATGTGCCTCGGGGCCCCGCCGCCTCAGCAGTCCTTCTCTCTCCCTCTGCTCCGGGAAGCGCGGGGTAGGCTCCCGTCCGCTTCCCGATTTGGAAACGAGGCTTCCGTCCCGCGGCAAGCCCCCAGGGGACGCCTGACTTCCTGTCTTCCCCGGGGCCGCGGTGGTGATTTCTCGGCAGGGAGAGGGGTAGGCTCCCTCGCAGAAGCAATAGGCGGCGGGGTGGGCACCCGCCGTCGGAATAATTAAATAAGCGGGGTGGGCACCCGCCAACGAGCGCCACAATGCGGGGTGGGCACCCGCTCTAAATCAGGCAAAAGCGAGGGAATCCCTACATCGGGGTTCCCTCAATTATCGTAGCGCCGCGCTACGGGCCACCATAAGGCGATTCTCAGGGAAAGCGCTTCTCAACGCTGGTGTCCCAAAACAAAGCGCTCCTAGCGCTATTAATGATAAAAGCACTCCCAGGCGCTGCCAGTGAAAGTCCAGCAACAAAAAGTCTTCAAGGGGCAGGGGGGCAAAGACTGGGCCCAGGGGCCAGCTCACAGGGCCCTCCAGCAGGGAGGCAGTCCCCAGTGGCGGTCTCTCCTGGCGCCCAGCAGCAGCAGGCCCCCCTCAAGTTGGATCCTGGAAGAGAACACCAAGTAAGGGGACACAGCCCCTTTTTATACAGTATAAGGCTTTGTCTAAGGTGCAGGGAAGGGGCGAACCAGTTCCAGCAGGTTCCTGAGCACTTTGTTTTGCTCAGCCCCTCTCCCTATTCACTGGCAGGGCTAGGGTCATTAGACGCACCACAGGGGCCGGCGCCAGCATTGTGTGGGGCAAGCCCTGTCCTATTCAGGACCCAGGTACACTCCTCCCCAGCCATCAACATGCTAACTCCCCATTCACCACTGGGTGACTCCTCCTGACTCTGGGGAATTCCCTTGTCCGTCACCTGACCTCACCAGCCAATCGCCAGACAAGCCACACATTTCAGACTGCACACTGAAGTGCCCACTTCTAGAAGTGGCACTTCCACACCAGGTACATGCACGCCGCACACATCAACGCGCAGCATTCACTCCCACGAGTCTGCACATACCAAACACGGGCCTGCACACCCCACGCATCAGGAACTACCGGGACACATACATTCCCCCATGCATTCCTATGGGAGGGCAGGCCAACCTCACAACACGCACGCACTTTACCCTGGGACACAGCGGTAAAGTGCGCAGAAGTCCAAAAATCACTAACCCAAGTCACCAACAAAAAGCAAAAAATTTCGGGGTGAACCTGCCAGAAGGGCCGGGTCCAACAGAAGTTATTCAACATGAGGCACAATCCAAATGACGTTTTGAATCAATTTTTCTACAGTCCAAAAAAATCTATTTTCTGATGAAAAACGATGACCTGTGACCTGTCGAACTTTCTCCAGATGGTCAGAAATGGAAATTTTTTAATATTAAATTTTTTGACTGTAATTGACTATTGCATGTGAATTATCACTCTTGGAACTAAAATAAGTGTGTTTAGAGTCATTTTAATGCCTGAAATTGGTCGAAATAGAAGCTTCTGAGTAGCAGAAAAAGTCTGTAAAAATGGCAATTTTGGTCACATTGAGGCTTCAAAAAGAAGTTATTCAACATGAGGCACAATCCAAATGACATTTTGAATCAATTTTCTACAGTCCAAAAAATCAATTTTCTGATGAAAAACGATGACCCGTGACCTGTCGAATTTTCTCCAGATGGTCAGAAATGGTAATTTTTTTAATGTTTAATTTTTTGAATGTAAATGACTATTGCATGTGAATTAGAACTCTTAGAACTAAAATGAGTGAGTTTAGAGTCATTTTATTGCCTGAAATTTGTCCAAATAGAAGCTTCTGAGTAGGAGAAAAGTCTGTAAAAATGGCAATTTTGTTCACATTGAGGCTTCGAAAAGTAGTTATTCAACATGAGGCACAATCCAAATGACATTTTAAATCAATTTTTCTACAGTCCAAAAAATCAATTTTCTGATGAAAAACGATGACCCGTGACCTGTCGAACTTCCTCCAAATGGTCAGAAATTGAAATTTTTTAATGTTTTGTTTTTTGACTGTAAATGACTATTGCATGTGAATTAGAACTCTTGGAACTAAAATAAGTGTGTTTAGAGTCATTTTAATGCCTGAAATTGGTCGAATTAGAAGGTTCTGAGTAGGTGAAAAAGTCTGTAAAAATGGCAATTTTGGTCACATTGAGGCTTCAAAAAAAAGTTATTCAACATGAGGCTCAATCCAAATGACATTTTGAATACATTTTTCTACAGTCCAACAAATCAATTTTCTGATGAAAAACGATGACCCGTGTCCTGTCGAACTTTCTCCAAATGGTCAGAAAAAGAAATTTTTTCATGTTTTATTTTTTGACTGTAAATGACTATTGCATGTGTATTAGAACTCTTGGAACTAAAATAAGTGTGTTTAGAGTCATTTTAATGCCTGAAATGGGTCGAAATAGAAGCTTCTGAGTAGGATAAAAAGTCTGTAAAAATGGCAATTTTGGTCACATTGAGGCTTCGAAAAGTAGTTATTCAACATGAGGCACAATCCAAATGACGTTTTGAATCAATTTTTCTACAGTCCAAAAAAATCTATTTTCTGATGAAAAACGATGACCTGTGACCTGTCGAACTTTCTCCAGATGGTCAGAAATGGAAATTTTTTAATATTACATTTTTTGACTGTAATTGACTATTGCATGTGAATTATCACTCTTGGAACTAAAATAAGTGTGTTTAGAGTCATTTTAATGCCTGAAATTGGTCGAAATAGAAGCTTCTGAGTAGCAGAAAAAGTCTGTAAAAATGGCAATTTTGGTCACATTGAGGCTTCAAAAAGAAGTTATTCAACATGAGGCACAATCCAAATGATATTTTGAATCAATTTTTCCACAGTCCAAAAAATCAATTTTCTGATGAAAAACGATGACCCGTGACCTGTCGAATTTTCTCCAGATGGTCAGAAATGGTAATTTTTTTAATGTTTAATTTTTGGAATGTAAATGACTATTGCATGTGAATTAGAACTCTTAGAACTAAAATGAGTGTGTTTAGAGTCATTTTATTGCCTGAAATTTGTCCAAATAGAAGCTTCTGAGTAGGAGAAAAGTCTGTAAAAATGGCAATTTTGGTCACATTGAGGCTTCAAAAAGTAGTTATTCAACATGAGGCACAATCCAAATGACATTTTTAATCAATTTTTCTACAGTCCAAAAAATCAATTTTCTGATGAAAAACGATGACCTGTGACCTGTCGAACTTTCTCCAGATGGTCAGAAATGGAAATTTTTTAATATTAAATTTTTTGACTGTAATTGACTATTGCATGTGAATTATCACTCTTGGAACTAAAATAAGTGTGTTTAGAGTCATTTTAATGCCTGAAATTGGTCGAAATAGAAGCTTCTGAGTAGCAGAAAAAGTCTGTAAAAATGGCAATTTTGGTCACATTGAGGCTTCAAAAAGAAGTTATTCAACATGAGGCACAATCCAAATGACATTTTGAATCAATTTTTCTACAGTCCAAAAAATCAATTTTCTGACGAAAAACGATGACCCGTGACCTGTCGAACTTCCTCCAAATGGTCAGAAATTGAAATTTTTTAATGTTTTGTTTTTTGACTGTAAATGACTATTGCATGTGAATTAGAACTCTTGGAACTAAAATAAGTGTGTTTAGAGTCATTTTAATGCCTGAAATTGGTCGAATTAGAAGGTTCTGAGTAGGTGAAAAAGTCTGTAAAAATGGCAATTTTGGTCACATTGAGGCTTCAAAAAGAAGTTATTCAACATGAGGCTCAATCCAAATGACATTTTGAATACATTTTTCTACAGTCTAACAAATCAATTTTCTGATGAAAAACGATGACCCGTGACCTGTCGAACTTTCTCCAAATGGTCAGAAAAAGAAATTTTTTCATGTTTTATTTTTTGACTGTAAATGACTATTGCATGTGTATTAGAACTCTTGGAACTAAAATAAGTGTGTTTAGAGTCATTTTAATGCCTGAAATGGGTCGAAATAGAATCTTCTGAGTAGGAGAAAAAGTCTGTAAAAATGGCAATTTTGGTCACATTGCGGCTTCAAAAAGTAGTTATTTAACATGAGGCACAATCCAAATTACATTTTACATCAAATTTTCTACAGTCCAAAAAAATCAATTTTCTGCTGAAAAACGATGACCTGTGACCTGTCGAATTTTCTGCTGATGGTCAGAAATGGTAATTTTTTAATGTTTAATGTTTTTGAATGTAAATGACTATTGCATGTGAATTAGAACTCTTGGAACTAAAATAAGTGTGCTTAAAGTCATTTTAATGCCTGAAATTGGTCGAAATGGAAGCTTCTGAGTAGGAGAAAAAGTCTGTAAAAATGGCAATTTGGATCACATTGAGGCTTCCAAAAGTAGTTATTCAACATGAGGAACAATCCAAATGACATTTTGATTCAATTTTTCAAAAGTCCAAAAAATCAATTTTCTGATGAAAAACGATGACCCGTGACCTGTCGAACTTTCTCCAGATGGTCAGAAATGGAAATTTTTTAATATTTAATTTTTTGACTGTAATTGACTATTGCATGTGAATTATCACTCTTGGAACTAAAATAAGTGTGTTTAGAGTCATTTTATTGCCTGAAATTGGTCGAAATAGAAGCTTCTGAGTAGGAGAAAAGTCTGTAAAAATGGCAATTTTGGTCACATTGAGGCTTCGAAAAGAAGTTATTCAACATGAGGCACAATCCAAATGACATTTTGAATCAATTTTTCTACAGTCCAAAAAATCAATTTTCTGATGAAAAACGATGACCCGTGACCTGTCGAACTTTCTCCAGATGGTCAGAAATGGAAATTTTTTAATATTTAATTTTTTCACTGTAATTGACTATTGCATGTGAATTATCACTCTTGGAACTAAAATAAGTGTGTTTAGCGTCATTTTATTGCCTGAAATTGGTCGAAATAGAAGCTTCTGAGTAGGAGAAAAGTCTGTAAAAATGGCAATTTTGGTCACATTGAGGCTTCGAAAAGAAGTTATTCAACATGAGGCACAATCCAAATGACATTTTGAATCAATTTTTCTACAGTCCAAAAAATCAATTTTCTGATGAAAAACGATGACCCGTGACCTGTCGAACTTTCTCCAGATGGTCAGAAATGGAAATTTTTTAATATTTAATTTTTTGACTGTAATTGACTATTGCATGTGAATTATCACTCTTGGAACTAAAATAAGTATGTTTAGAGTCATTTTAATGCCTGAAATTCGTCGAAATAGAAGCTTCTGAGTAGGAGAAAAGTCTGTAAAAATTGCAATTTTGGTCACATTGAGGCTTCGAAAAGAAGTTATTCAACATGAGGCACAATCCAAATGACATTTTGAATCAATTTTTCTACAGTCCAAAAAATCCATTTTCTGATGAAAAACGATGACCCGTGACCTGTCGAACTTTCTCCAGATGGTCAGAAATGGAAATTTTTTAATATTTAATTTTTTCACTGTAATTGACTATTGCATGTGAATTATCACTCTTGGAACTAAAATAAGTGTGTTTAGAGTCATTTTATTGCCTGAAATTGGTCGAAATAGAAGCTTCTGAGTAGGAGAAAAGTCTGTAAAAATGGCAATTTTGGTCACATTGAGGCTTCGAAAAGAAGTTATTCAACATGAGGCACAATCCAAATGACATTTTGAATCAATTTTTCTACAGTCCAAAAAATCAATTTTCTGATGAAAAACGATGACCCGTGACCTGTCGAACTTTCTCCAGATGGTCAGAAATGGAAATTTTTTAATATTTAATTTTTTCACTGTAATTGACTATTGCATGTGAATTATCACTCTTGGAACTAAAATAAGTGTGTTTAGCGTCATTTTATTGCCTGAAATTGGTCGAAATAGAAGCTTCTGAGTAGGAGAAAAGTCTGTAAAAATGGCAATTTTGGTCACATTGAGGCTTCGAAAAGAAGTTATTCAACATGAGGCACAATCCAAATGACATTTTGAATCAATTTTTCTACAGTCCAAAAAATCAATTTTCTGATGAAAAACGATGACCCGTGACCTGTCGAACTTTCTCCAGATGGTCAGAAATGAAAATTTTTTAATATTTAATTTTTTGACTGTAATTGACTATTGCATGTGAATTATCACTCTTGGAACTAAAATAAGTGTGTTTAGAGTCATTTTAATGCCTGAAATTCGTCGAAATAGAAGCTTCTGAGTAGGAGAAAAGTCTGTAAAAATTGCAATTTTGGTCACATTGAGGCTTCGAAAAGAAGTTATTCAACATGAGGCACAATCCAAATGACATTTTGAATCAATTTTTCTACAGTCCAAAAAATCCATTTTCTGATGAAAAACGATGACCCGTGACCTGTCGAACTTTCTCCAGATGGTCAGAAATGGAAATTTTTTAATATTTAATTTTTTTACTGTAATTGACTATTGCATGTGAATTATCACTCTTGGAACTAAAATAAGTGTGTTTAGAGTCATTCTATTGCCTGAAATTGGTCGAAATAGAAGTTTCTGTGTAGGAGAAAAGTCTGTAAAAATGGCAATTTTGGTCACATTGAGGGTTCGAAAAGTAGTTATTCAACATGAGGCACAATCCAAATGACATTTTGAATCAATTTTTCTACAGTCCAAAAAATCAATTTTCTGATGAAAAACGATGACCCGTGACCTGTCAAACTTCCTCCAAATGGTCAGAAATTGAAATTTTTTAATGTTTTGTTTTTTGACTGTAAATGACTATTGCATGTGAATTAGAACTCTTGGAACTAAAATAAGTGTGTTTAGAGTCATTTTAATGCCTGAAATTGGTCGAATTAGAAGCTTCTGAGTAGGTGAAAAAGTCTGTAAAAATGGCAATTTTGGTCACATTGAGGCTTCAAAAAGTAGTTATTCAACACGAGGTTCAATCCAAATGACATTTTGAATCAATTTTTCTACAGTCCAAAAAATTCAATTTTGTGATGAAAAACGATGACCCGTGACCTGTCGAACTTCCTCCAAATGGTCAGAAATTGAATTTTTTTAATGTTTTGCTTTTTGACTGTAAATGACTATTGCATGTGAATTAGAACTCTTGGAACTAATATAAGTGTGTTTAGAGTCATTTTAATGCCTGAAATTGGTCGAAATAGAAGCTTCTGAGTAGGATAAAAAGTCTGTAAAAATGGCAATTTTGGTCACATTGAGGCTTCGAAAAGTAGTTATTCAACATGAGGCACAATCCAAATGACATTTTGAATCAATTTTTCTACAGTCCAAAAAATCAATTTTCTGATGAAAAACGATGACCCGTGACCTGTCGAATTTTCTCCAGATGGTCAGAAATGGTAATTTTTTTAATGTTTAATTTTTTGAATGTAAATGACTATTGCATGTGAATTAGAACTCTTAGAACTAAAATGAGTGTGTTTAGAGTCATTTTATTGCCTGAAATTTGTCCAAATAGAAGCTTCTGAGTAGGAGAAAAGTCTGTAAAAATGGCAATTTTGGTCACATTGAGGCTTCGAAAAGTAGTTATTCAACATGAGGCACAATCCAAATGACATTTTTAATCAATTTTTCTACAGTCCAAAAAATCAATTTTCTGATGAAAAACGATGACCCGTGACCTGTCGAACTTCCTCCAAATGGTCAGAAATTGAAATTTTTTAATGTTTTGTTTTTTGACTGTAAATGACTATTGCATGTGAATTAGAACTCTTGGAACTAAAATAAGTGTGTTTAGAGTCATTTTAATGCCTGAAATTGGTCGAATTAGAAGCTTCTGAGTAGGTGAAAAAGTCTGTAAAAATGGCAATTTTGGTCACATTGAGGCTTCAAAAAGTAGTTATTCAACACGAGGTTCAATCCAAATGACATTTTGAATCAATTTTTCTACAGTCCAAAAAATTCAATTTTGTGATGAAAAACGATGACCCGTGACCTGTCGAACTTCCTCCAAATGGTCAGAAATTGAATTTTTTTAATGTTTTGCTTTTTGACTGTAAATGACTATTGCATGTGAATTAGAACTCTTGGAACTAATATAAGTGTGTTTAGAGTCATTTTAATGCCTGAAATTGGTCGAAATAGAAGCTTCTGAGTAGGATAAAAAGTCTGTAAAAATGGCAATTTTGGTCACATTGAGGCTTCGAAAAGTAGTTATTCAACATGAGGCACAATCCAAATGACATTTTGAATCAATTTTTCTACAGTCCAAAAAATCAATTTTCTGATGAAAAACGATGACCCGTGACCTGTCGAATTTTCTCCAGATGGTCAGAAATGGTAATTTTTTTAATGTTTAATTTTTTGAATGTAAATGACTATTGCATGTGAATTAGAACTCTTAGAACTAAAATGAGTGTGTTTAGAGTCATTTTATTGCCTGAAATTTTTCCAAATAGAAGCTTCTGAGTAGGAGAAAAGTCTGTAAAAATGGCAATTTTGGTCACATTGAGGCTTCGAAAAGTAGTTATTCAACATGAGGCACAATCCAAATGACATTTTTAATCAATTTTTCTACAGTCCAAAAAATCAATTTTCTGATGAAAAACGATGACCCGTGACCTGTCGAACTTCCTCCAAATGGTCAGAAATTGAAATTTTTTAATGTTTTGTTTTTTGACTGTAAATGACTATTGCATGTGAATTAGAACTCTTGGAACTAAAATAAGTGTGTTTAGAGTCATTTTAATGCCTGAAATTGGTCGAATTAGAAGGTTCTGAGTAGGTGAAAAAGTCTGTAAAAATGGCAATTTTGGTCACATTGAGGCTTCAAAAAGAAGTTATTCAACATGAGGCTCAATCCAAATGACATTTTGAATACATTTTTCTACAGTCCAACAAATCAATTTTCTGATGAAAAACGATGACCCGTGACCTGTCGAACTTTCTCCAAATGGTCAGAAAAAGAAATTTTTTCATGTTTTATTTTTTGACTGTAAATGACTATTGCATGTGTATTAGAACTCTTGGAACTAAAATAAGTGTGTTTAGAGTCATTTTAATGCCTGAAATGGGTCGAAATAGAATCTTCTGAGTAGGAGAAAAAGTCTGTAAAAATGGCAATTTTGGTCACATTGCGGCTTCAAAAAGTAGTTATTTAACATGAGGCACAATCCAAATTACATTTTACATCAAATTTTCTACAGTCCAAAAAAATCAATTTTCTGCTGAAAAACAATGACCTGTGACCTGTCGAATTTTCTGCAGATGGTCAGAAATGGTAATTTTTTAATGTTTAATGTTTTTGAATGTAAATGACTATTGCATGTGAATTAGAACTCTTGGAACTAAAATAAGTGTGTTTAAAGTCATTAATGCCTGAAATTGGTCGAAATGGAAGCTTCTGAGTAGGAGAAAAAGTCTGTAAAAATGGCAATTTGGATCACATTGAGGCTTCCAAAAGTAGTTATTCAACATGAGGAACAATCCAAATGACATTTTGATTCAATTTTTCAAAAGTCCAAAAAATCAATTTTCTGATGAAAAACGGTGACCCGTGACCTGTCGAATTTTCTCCAGATGGTCAGAAATGGTAATTTTTTAATGTTTAATTTTTTGAATGTAAATGACTATTGCATGTGAATTAGAACTCTTAGAACTAAAATAAGTGTGTTTAGAGTCATTTTATTTCCTGAAATTCGTCGAAATAGAAGCTTCTGAGTAGGAGAAAAGTCTGTAAAAATGGCAATTTTGGTCACATTGAGGCTTCGAAAAGTAGTTATTCAACATGAGGCACAATCCAAATGACATTTTGAATCAATTTTTCTACAGTCCAAAAAATCAATTTTCTGATGAAAAACGGTGACCCGTGACCTGTCGAATTTTCTCCAGATGGTCAGAAAAGGTAATTTTTTAATGTTTAATTTTTTGAATGTAAATGACTATTGCATGTGAATTATCACTCTTGGAACTAAAATAAGTGTGTTTAGAGTCATTTTATTGCCTGAAATTGGTCGAAATAGAAGCTTCTGAGTAGGAGAAAAGTCTGTAAAAATTGCAATTTTGGTCACATTGAGGCTTCGAAAAGAAGTTATTCAACATGAGGCACAATCCAAATGACATTTTGAATCAATTTTTCTACAGTCCAAAAAATCAATTTTCTGATGAAAAACGATGACCCGTGACCTGTCGAACTTCCTCCAAATGGTCAGAAATTGAAATTTTTTAATGTTTTGTTTTTTGACTGTAAATGACTATTGCATATGAATTAGAACTCTTGGAACTAAAATAAGTGTGTTTAGAGTCATTTTAATGCCTGAAATTGGTCGAATTAGAAGCTTCTGAGTAGGTGAAAAAGTCTATAAAAATGGCAATTTTGGTCACATTGAGGCTTCAAAAAGTAGTTATTCAACACGAGGTTCAATCCAAATGACATTTTGAATCAATTTTTCTACAGTCCAAAAAATTTAATTTTGTGATGAAAAACGATGACCCGTGACCTGTCGAACTTCCTCCAAATGGTCAGAAATTGAATTTTTTTAATGTTTTGTTTTTTGACTGTAAATGACTATTGCATGTGAATTAGAACTCTTGGAACTAATATAAGTGTGTTTAGAGTCATTTTAATGCCTGAAATTGGTCGAAATAGAAGCTTCTGAGTAGGATAAAAAGTCTGTAAAAATGGCAATTTTGGTCACATTGAGGCTTCGAAAAGTAGTTATTCAACATGAGGCACAATCCAAATGACGTTTTGAATCAATTTTTCTACAGTCCAAAAAAATCTATTTTCTGATGAAAAACGATGACCTGTGACCTGTCGAACTTTCTCCAGATGGTCAGAAATGGAAATTTTTTAATATTAAATTTTTTGACTGTAATTGACTATTGCATGTGAATTATCACTCTTGGAACTAAAATAAGTGTGTTTAGAGTCATTTTAATGCCTGAAATTGGTCGAAATAGAAGCTTCTGAGTAGCAGAAAAAGTCTGTAAAAATGGCAATTTTGGTCACATTGAGGCTTCAAAAAGAAGTTATTCAACATGAGGCACAATCCAAATGACATTTTGAATCAATTTTTCTACAGTCCAAAAAATCAATTTTCTGATGAAAAACGATGACCCGTGACCTGTCGAATTTTCTCCAGATGGTCAGAAATGGTAATTTTTTTAATGTTTAATTTTTTGAATGTTAATGACTATTGCATGTGAATTAGAACTCTTAGAACTAAAATGAGTGTGTTTAGAGTCATTTTATTGCCTGAAATTTGTCCAAATAGAAGCTTCTGAGTAGGAGAAAAGTCTGTAAAAATGGCAATTTTGGTCACATTGAGGCTTCGAAAAGTAGTTATTCAACATGAGGCACAATCCAAATGACATTTTTAATCAATTTTTCTACAGTCCAAAAAATCAATTTTCTGATGAAAAACGATGACCCGTGACCTGTCGAACTTCCTCCAAATGGTCAGAAATTGAAATTTTTTAATGTTTAATTTTTTGAATGTAAATGACTATTGCATGTGAATTAGAACTCTTAGAACTAAAATGAGTGTGTTTAGAGTCATTTTATTGCCTGAAATTTGTCCAAATAGAAGCTTCTGAGTAGGAGAAAAGTCTGTAAAAATGGCAATTTTGGTCACATTGAGGCTTCGAAAAGAAGTTATTCAACATGAGGCACAATCCAAATGACATTTTGAATCAATTTTTCTACAGTCCAAAAAATCAATTTTCTGATGAAAAACGATGACCCGTGACCTTTCGAACTTCCTCCAAATGGTCAGAAATTGAAATTTTTTAATGTTTTGTTTTTTGACTGTAAATGACTATTGCATGTGAATTAGAACTCTTGGAACTAAAATAAGTGTGTTTAGAGTCATTTTAATGCCTGAAATTGGTCGAATTAGAAGCTTCTGAGTAGGTGAAAAAGTCTGTAAAAATGGCAATTTTGGTCACATTGAGGCTTCAAAAAGTAGTTATTCAACACGAGGTTCAATCCAAATGACATTTTGAATCAATTTTTCTACAGTCCAAAAAATTTAATTTTGTGATGAAAAACGATGAGCCGTGACCTGTCGAACTTCCTCCAAATGGTCAGAAATTGAATTTTTTAATGTTTTGTTTTTTGACTGTAAATGACTATTGCATGTGAATTAGAACTCTTGGAACTAATATAAGTGTGTTTAGAGTCATTTTAATGCCTGAAATTGGTCGAAATAGAAGCTTCTGAGTAGGATAAAAAGTCTGTAAAAATGGCAATTTTGGTCACATTGAGGCTTCGAAAAGTAGTTATTCAACATGAGGCACAATCCAAATGACGTTTTGAATCAATTTTTCTACAGTCCAAAAAAATCTATTTTCTGATGAAAAACGATGACCTGTGACCTGTCGAACTTTCTCCAGATGGTCAGAAATGGAAATTTTTTAATATTAAATTTTTTGACTGTAATTGACTATTGCATGTGAATTATCACTCTTGGAACTAAAATAAGTGTGTTTAGAGTCATTTTAATGCCTGAAATTGGTCGAAATAGAAGCTTCTGAGTAGCAGAAAAAGTCTGTAAAAATGGCAATTTGGGTCACATTGAGGCTTCAAAAAGAAGTTATTCAACATGAGGCACAATCCAAATGACATTTTGAATCAATTTTTCCACAGTCCAAAAAATCAATTTTCTGATGAAAAACGATGACCCGTGACCTGTCGAACTTCCTCCAAATGGTCAGAAATTGAAATTTTTTAATGTTTTGTTTTTTGACTGTAAATGACTATTGCATGTGAATTAGAACTCTTGGAACTAAAATAAGTGTGTTTAGAGTCATTTTAATGCCTGAAATTGGTCGAATTAGAAGGTTCTGAGTAGGTGAAAAAGTCTGTAAAAATGGCAATTTTGGTCACATTGAGGCTTCAAAAAGAAGTTATTCAACATGAGGCTCAATCCAAATGACATTTTGAATACATTTTTCTACAGTCCAACAAATCAATTTTCTGATGAAAAACGATGACCCGTGACCTGTCGAACTTTCTCCAAATGGTCAGAAAAAGAAATTTTTTCATGTTTTATTTTTTGACTGTAAATGACTATTGCATGTGTATTAGAACTCTTGGAACTAAAATAAGTGTGTTTAGAGTCATTTTAATGCCTGAAATGGGTCGAAATAGAATCTTCTGAGTAGGAGAAAAAGTCTGTAAAAATGGCAATTTTGGTCACATTGCGGCTTCAAAAAGTAGTTATTTAACATGAGGCACAATCCAAATTACATTTTACATTAAATTTTCTACAGTCCAAAAAAATCAATTTTCTGCTGAAAAACGATGACCTGTGACCTGTCGAATTTTCTGCAGATGGTCAGAAATGGTAATTTTTTAATGTTTAATGTTTTTGAATGTAAATGACTATTGCATGTGAATTAGAACTCTTGGAACTAAAATAAGTGTGTTTAGAGTCATTTTATTTCCTGAAATTGGTCGAAATGGAAGCTTCTGAGTAGGAGAAAAAGTCTGTAAAAATGGCAATTTGGATCACATTGAGGCTTCCAAAAGTAGTTATTCAACATGAGGAACAATCCAAATGACATTTTGAATCAATTTTTCTACAGTCCAAAAAATCAATTTTCTGATGAAAAACGGTGACCCGTGACCTGTCGAATTTTCTCCAGATGGTCAGAAATGGTAATTTTTTAATGTTTAATTTTTTGAATGTAAATGACTATTGCATGTGAATTATCACTCTTGGAACTAAAATAAGTGTGTTTAGAGTCATTTTATTGCCTGAAATTGGTCGAAATAGAAGCTTCTGAGTAGGAGAAAAGTCTGTAAAAATTGCAATTTTGGTCACATTGAGGCTTCGAAAAGAAGTTATTCAACATGAGGCACAATCCAAATGACATTTTGAATCAATTTTTCTACAGTCCAAAAAATCAATTTTCTGATGAAAAACGATGACCCGTGACCTGTCGAACTTCCTCCAAATGGTCAGAAATTGAAATTTTTTAATGTTTTGTTTTTTGACTGTAAATGACTATTGCATGTGAATTAGAACTCTTGGAACTAAAATAAGTGTGTTTAGAGTCATTTTAATGCCTGAAATGGGTCGAAATAGAAGCTTCTGAGTAGGATAAAAAGTCTGTAAAAATGGCAATTTTGGTCACATTGAGGCTTCGAAAAGTAGTTATTCAACATGAGGCACAATCCAAATGACGTTTTGAATCAATTTTTCTACAGTCCAAAAAAATCTATTTTCTGATGAAAAACGATGACCTGTGACCTGTCGAACTTTCTCCAGATGGTCAGAAATGGAAATTTTTTAATATTAAATTTTTTGACTGTAATTGACTATTGCATGTGAATTATCACTCTTGGAACTAAAATAAGTGTGTTTAGAGTCATTTTATTGCCTGAAATTGGTCGAAATAGAAGCTTCTGAGTAGGAGAAAAGTCTGTAAAAATGGCAATTTTGGTCACATTGAGGCTTCGAAAAGTAGTTATTCAACATGAGGCACAATCCAAATGACGTTTTGAATCAATTTTTCCACAGTCCAAAAAATCAATTTTCTGATGAAAAACGATGACCCGTGACCTGTCGAATTTTCTCCAGATGGTCAGAAATGGTAATTTTTTTAATGTTTAATTTTTTTAATGTAAATGACTATTGCATGTGAATTAGAACTCTTAGAACTAAAATGAGTGTGTTTAGAGTCATTTTATTGCCTGAAATTTGTCCAAATAGAAGCTTCTGAGTAGGAGAAAAGTCTGTAAAAATGGCAATTTTGGTCACATTGAGGCTTCAAAAAGTAGTTATTCAACATGAGGCACAATCCAAATGACATTTTTAATCAATTTTTCTACAGTCCAAAAAATCAATTTTCTGATGAAAAACGATGACCCGTGACCTGTCGAACTTCCTCCAAATGGTCAGAAATTGAAATTTTTTAATGTTTTGTTTTTTGACTGTAAATGACTATTGCATGTGAATTAGAACTCTTGGAACTAAAATAAGTGTGTTTAGAGTCATTTTAATGCCTGAAATTGGTTGAATTAGAAGGTTCTGAGTAGGTGAAAAAGTCTGTAAAAATGGCAATTTTGGTCACATTGAGGCTTCAAAAAGAAGTTATTCAACATGAGGCTCAATCCAAATGACATTTTGAATACATTTTTCTACAGTCCAACAAATCAATTTTCTGATGAAAAACGATGACCCGTGACCTGTCGAACTTTCTCCAAATGGTCAGAAAAAGAAATTTTTTCATGTTTTATTTTTTGACTGTAAATGACTATTGCATGTGTAGTAGAACTCTTGGAACTAAAATAAGTGTGTTTAGAGTCATTTTAATGCCTGAAATGGGTCGAAATAGAATCTTCTGAGTAGGAGAAAAAGTCTGTAAAAATGGCAATTTTGGTCACATTGCGGCTTCAAAAAGTAGTTATTTAACATGAGGCACAATCCAAATTACATTTTACATCAAATTTTCTACAGTCCAAAAAAATCAATTTTCTGCTGAAAAACGATGACCTGTGACCTGTCGAATTTTCTGCAGATGGTCAGAAATGATAATTTTTTAATGTTTAATGTTTTTGAATGTAAATGACTATTGCATGTGAATTAGAACTCTTGGAACTAAAATAAGTGTGTTTAAAGTCATTTTAATGCCTGAAATTGGTCGAAATGGAAGCTTCTGAGTAGGAGAAAAAGTCTGTAAAAATGGCAATTTGGATCACATTGAGGCTTCCAAAAGTAGTTATTCAACATGAGGAACAATCCAAATGACATTTTGATTCAATTTTTCAAAAGTCCAAAAAATCAATTTTCTGATGAAAAACGGTGACCCGTGACCTGTCGAATTTTCTCCAGATGGTCAGAAATGGTAATTTTTTAATGTTTAATTTTTTGAATGTAAATGACTATTGCATGTGAATTAGAACTCTTAGAACTAAAATAAGTGTGTTTAGAGTCATTTTATTTCCTGAAATTCGTCGAAATAGAAGCTTCTGAGTAGGAGAAAAGTCTGTAAAAATGGCAATTTTGGTCACATTGAGGCTTTCGAAAAGTAGTTATTCAACATGAGGCACAATCCAAATGACATTTTGAATCAATTTTTCTACAGTCCAAAAAATCAATTTTCTGATGAAAAACGGTGACCCGTGACCTGTCGAATTTTCTCCAGATGGTCAGAAATGGTAATTTTTTAATGTTTAATTTTTTGAATGTAAATGACTATTGCATGTGAATTATCACTCTTGGAACTAAAATAAGTGTGTTTAGAGTCATTTTATTGCCTGAAATTGGTCGAAATAGAAGCTTCTGAGTAGGAGAAAAGTCTGTAAAAATTGCAATTTTGGTCACATTGAGGCTTCGAAAAGAAGTTATTCAACATGAGGCACAATCCAAATGACATTTTGAATCAATTTTTCTACTGTCCAAAAAATCAATTTTCTGATGAAAAACGATGACCCGTGACCTGTCGAACTTCCTCCAAATGGTCAGAAATTGAAATTTTTTAATGTTTTGTTTTTTGACTGTAAATGACTATTGCATGTGAATTAGAACTCTTGGAACTAAAATAAGTGTGTTTAGAGTCATTTTAATGCCTGAAATGGGTCGAAATAGAAGCTTCTGAGTAGGATAAAAAGTCTGTAAAAATGGCAATTTTGGTCACATTGAGGCTTCGAAAAGTAGTTATTCAACATGAGGCACAATCCAAATGACGTTTTGAATCAATTTTTCTACAGTCCAAAAAAATCTATTTTCTGATGAAAAACGATGACCTGTGACCTGTCGAACTTTCTCCAGATGATCAGAAATGGAAATTTTTTAATATTAAATTTTTTGACTGTAATTGACTATTGCATGTGAATTATCACTCTTGGAACTAAAATAAGTGTGTTTAGAGTCATTTTAATGCCTGAAATTGGTCGAAATAGAAGCTTCTGAGTAGCAGAAAAAGTCTGTAAAAATGGCAATTTTGGTCACATTGAGGCTTCAAAAAGAAGTTATTCAACATGAGGCACAATCCAAATGACATTTTGAATCAATTTTTCCACAGTCCAAAAAATCAATTTTCTGATGAAAAACGATGACCCGTGACCTGTCGAATTTTCTCCAGATGGTCAGAAATGGTAATTTTTTTAATGTTTAATTTTTTGAATGTAAATGACTATTGCATGTGAATTAGAACTCTTAGAACTAAAATGAGTGTGTTTAGAGTCATTTTATTGCCTGAAATTTGTCCAAATAGAAGCTTCTGAGTAGGAGAAAAGTCTGTAAAAATGGCAATTTTGGTCACATTGAGGCTTCAAAAAGTAGTTATTCAACATGAGGCACAATCCAAATGACATTTTTAATCAATTTTTCTACAGTCCAAAAAATCAATTTTCTGATGAAAAACGATGACCCGTGACCTGTCGAACTTCCTCCAAATGGTCAGAAATTGAAATTTTTTAATGTTTTGTTTTTTGACTGTAAATGACTATTGCATGTGAATTAGAACTCTTGGAACTAAAATAAGTGTGTTTAGAGTCATTTTAATGCCTGAAATTGGTCGAATTAGAAGGTTCTGAGTAGGTGAAAAAGTCTGTAAAAATGGCAATTTTGGTCACATTGAGGCTTCAAAAAGAAGTTATTCAACATGAGGCACAATCCAAATGACATTTTGAATCAATTTTTCTACAGTCCAAAAAATCAATTTTCTGATGAAAAACGGTGACCCGTGACCTGTCGAATTTTCTCCAGATGGTCAGAAATGGTAATTTTTTAATGTTTAATTTTTTGAATGTAAATGACTATTGCATGTGAATTATCACTCTTGGAACTAAAATAAGTGTGTTTAGAGTCATTTTATTGCCTGAAATTGGTCGAAATAGAAGCTTCTGAGTAGGAGAAAAGTCTGTAAAAATTGCAATTTTGGTCACATTGAGGCTTCGAAAAGAAGTTATTCAACATGAGGCACAATCCAAATCACATTTTGAATCAATTTTTCTACAGTCCAAAAAATCAATTTTCTGATGAAAAACGATGACCCGTGACCTGTCGAACTTCCTCCAAATGGTCAGAAATTGAAATTTTTTAATGTTTTGTTTTTTGACTGTAAATGACTATTGCATGTGAATTAGAACTCTTGGAACTAAAATAAGTGTGTTTAGAGTCATTTTAATGCCTGAAATTGGTCGAATTAGAAGCTTCTGAGTAGGTGAAAAAGTCTGTAAAAATGGCAATTTTGGTCACATTGAGGCTTCAAAAAGTAGTTATTCAACACGAGGTTCAATCCAAATGACATTTTGAATCAATTTTTCTACAGTCCAAAAAATTCAATTTTGTGATGAAAAACGATGACCCGTGACCTGTCGAATTTTCTCCAGATGGTCAGAAATGGTAATTTTTTTAATGTTTAATTTTTTGAATGTAAATGACTATTGCATGTGAATTAGAACTCTTAGAACTAAAATGAGTGTGTTTAGTGTCATTTTATTGCCTGAAATTTGTCCAAATAGAAGCTTCTGAGTAGGATAAAAAGTCTGTAAAAATGGCAATTTTGGTCACATTGAAGCTTCGAAAAGTAGTTATTCAACATGAGGCACAATCCAAATGACGTTTTGAATCAATTTTTCTACAGTCCAAAAAATCAATTTTCTGATGAAAAACGGTGACCCGTGACCTGTCGAATTTTCTCCAGATGGTCAGAAATGGTAATTTTTTAATGTTTAATTTTTTGAATGTAAATGACTATTGCATGTGAATTATCACTCTTGGAACTAAAATAAGTGTGTTTAGAGTCATTTTATTGCCTGAAATTGGTCGAAATAGAAGCTTCTGAGTAGGAGAAAAGTCTGTAAAAATTGCAATTTTGGTCACATTGAGGCTTCGAAAAGAAGTTATTCAACATGAGGCACAATCCAAATGACATTTTGAATCAATTTTTCTACAGTCCAAAAAATCAATTTTCTGATGAAAAACGATGACCCGTGACCTGTCGAACTTCCTCCAAATGGTCAGAAATTGAAATTTTTTAATGTTTTGTTTTTTGACTGTAAATGACTATTGCATGTGAATTAGAACTCTTGGAACTAAAATAAGTGTGTTTAGAGTCATTTTAATGCCTGAAATGGGTCGAAATAGAAGCTTCTGAGTAGGATAAAAAGTCTGTAAAAATGGCAATTTTGGTCACATTGAGGCTTCGAAAAGTAGTTATTCAACATGAGGCACAATCCAAATGACGTTTTGAATCAATTTTTCTACAGTCCAAAAAAATCTATTTTCTGATGAAAAACGATGACCTGTGACCTGTCGAACTTTCTCCAGATGGTCAGAAATGGAAATTTTTAATATTACATTTTTTGACTGTAATTGACGATTGCATGTGAATTATCACTCTTGGAACTAAAATAAGTGTGTTTAGAGTCATTTTATTGCCTGAAATTGGTCGAAATAGAAGCTTCTGAGTAGGAGAAAAGTCTGTAAAAATGGCAATTTTGGTCACATTGAGGCTTCGAAAAGTAGTTATTCAACATGAGGCACAATCCAAATGACGTTTTGAATCAATTTTTCCACAGTCCAAAAAATCAATTTTCTGATGAAAAACGATGACCCGTGACCTGTCGAATTTTCTCCAGATGGTCAGAAATGGTAATTTTTTTAATGTTTAATTTTTTGAATGTAAATGACTATTGCATGTGAATTAGAACTCTTAGAACTAAAATGAGTGTGTTTAGAGTCATTTTATTGCCTGAAATTTGTCCAAATAGAAGCTTCTGAGTAGGAGAAAAGTCTGTAAAAATGGCAATTTTGGTCACATTGAGGCTTCAAAAAGTAGTTATTCAACATGAGGCACAATCCAAATGACATTTTTAATCAATTTTTCTACAGTCCAAAAAATCAATTTTCTGATGAAAAACGATGACCCGTGACCTGTCGAACTTCCTCCAAATGGTCAGAAATTGAAATTTTTTAATGTTTTGTTTTTTGACTGTAAATGACTATTGCATGTGAATTAGAACTCTTGGAACTAAAATAAGTGTGTTTAGAGTCATTTTAATGCCTGAAATTGGTCGAATTAGAAGGTTCTGAGTAGGTGAAAAAGTCTGTAAAAATGGCAATTTTGGTCACATTGAGGCTTCAAAAAGAAGTTATTCAACATGAGGCTCAATCCAAATGACATTTTGAATACATTTTTCTACAGTCCAACAAATCAATTTTCTTGATGAAAAACGATGACCCGTGACCTGTCGAACTTTCTCCAAATGGTCAGAAAAAGAAATTTTTTCATGTTTTATTTTTTGACTGTAAATGACTATTGCATGTGTATTAGAACTCTTGGAACTAAAATAAGTGTGTTTAGAGTCATTTTAATGCCTGAAATGGGTCGAAATAGAATCTTCTGAGTAGGAGAAAAAGTCTGTAAAAATGGCAATTTTGGTCACATTGCGGCTTCAAAAAGTAGTTATTTAACATGAGGCACAATCCAAATTACATTTTACATCAAATTTTCTACAGTCCAAAAAAATCAATTTTCTGCTGAAAAACGATGACCTGTGACCTGTCGAATTTTCTGCAGATGGTCAGAAATGGTAATTTTTTAATGTTTAATGTTTTTGAATGTAAATGACTATTGCATGTGAATTAGAACTCTTGGAACTAAAATAAGTGTGTTTAAAGTAATTTTAATGCCTGAAATTGGTCGAAATGGAAGCTTCTGAGTAGGAGAAAAAGTCTGTAAAAATGGCAATTTGGATCACATTGAGGCTTCCAAAAGTAGTTATTCAACATGAGGAACAATCCAGATGACATTTTGATTCAATTTTTCAAAAGTCCAAAAAATCAATTTTCTGATGAAAAACGGTGACCCGTGACCTGTCGAATTTTCTCCAGATGGTCAGAAATGGTAATTTTTTAATGTTTAATTTTTTGAATGTAAATGACTATTGCATGTGAATTAGAACTCTTAGAACTAAAATAAGTGTGTTTAGAGTCATTTTATTTCCTGAAATTCGTCGAAATAGAAGCTTCTGAGTAGGAGAAAAGTCTGTAAAAATGGCAATTTTGGTCACATTGAGGCTTTCGAAAAGTAGTTATTCAACATGAGGCACAATCCAAATGACATTTTGAATCAATTTTTCTACAGTCCAAAAAATCAATTTTCTGATGAAAAACGGTGACCCGTGACCTGTCGAATTTTCTCCAGATGGTCAGAAATGGTAATTTTTTAATGTTTAATTTTTTGAATGTAAATGACTATTGCATGTGAATTATCACTCTTGGAACTAAAATAAGTGTGTTTAGAGTCATTTTATTGCCTGAAATTGGTCGAAATAGAAGCTTCTGAGTAGGAGAAAAGTCTGTAAAAATTGCAATTTTGGTCACATTGAGGCTTCGAAAAGAAGTTATTCAACATGAGGCACAATCCAAATGACATTTTGAATCAATTTTTCTACAGTCCAAAAAATCAATTTTCTGATGAAAAACGATGACCCGTGACCTGTCGAACTTCCTCCAAATGGTCTGAAATTGAAATTTTTTAATGTTTTGTTTTTTGACTGTAAATGACTATTGCATGTGAATTAGAACTCTTGGAACTAAAATAAGTGTGTTTAGAGTCATTTTAATGCCTGAAATTGGTCGAATTAGAAGCTTCTGAGTAGGTGAAAAAGTCTGTAAAAATGGCAATTTTGGTCACATTGAGGCTTCAAAAAGTAGTTATTCAACACGAGGTTCAATCCAAATGACATTTTGAATCAATTTTTCTACAGTCCAAAAAATTCAATTTTGTGATGAAAAACGATGACCCGTGACCTGTCGAACTTCCTCCAAATGGTCAGAAATTGAATTTTTTTAATGTTTTGTTTTTTGACTGTAAATGACTATTGCATGTGAATTAGAACTCTTGGAACTAATATAAGTGTGTTTAGAGTCATTTTAATGCCTGAAATTGGTCGAAATAGAAGCTTCTGAGTAGGATAAAAAGTCTGTAAAAATGGCAATTTTGGTCACATTGAGGCTTCGAAAAGTAGTTATTCAACATGAGGCACAATCCAAATGACGTTTTGAATCAATTTTTCTACAGTCCAAAAAAATCTATTTTCTGATGAAAAACGATGACCTGTGACCTGTCGAACTTTCTCCAGATGGTCAGAAATGGAAATTTTTTAATATTAAATTTTTTGACTGTAATTGACTATTGCATGTGAATTATCAGTCTTGGAACTAAAATAAGTGTGTTTAGAGTCATTTTAATGCCTGAAATTGGTCGAAATAGAAGCTTCTGAGTAGCAGAAAAAGTCTGTAAAAATGGCAATTTTGGTCACATTGAGGCTTCAAAAAGAAGTTATTCAACATGAGGCACAATCCAAATGACATTTTGAATCAATTTTTCTACAGTCCAAAAAATCAATTTTCTGATGAAAAACGATGACCCGTGACCTGTCGAATTTTCTCCAGATGGTCAGAAATGGTAATTTTTTTAATGTTTAATTTTTTGAATGTAAATGACTATTGCATGTGAATTAGAACTCTTAGAACTAAAATGAGTGTGTTTAGAGTCATTTTATTGCCTGAAATTTGTCCAAATAGAAGCTTCTGAGTAGGAGAAAAGTCTGTAAAAATGGCAATTTTGGTCACATTGAGGCTTCGAAAAGTAGTTATTCAACATGAGGCACAATCCAAATGACATTTTTAATCAATTTTTCTACAGTCCAAAAAATCAATTTTCTGATGAAAAACGATGACCCGTGACCTGTCGAACTTCCTCCAAATGGTCAGAAATTGAAATTTTTTAATGTTTTGTTTTTTGACTGTAAATGACTATTGCATGTGAATTAGAACTCTTGGAACTAAAATAAGTGTGTTTAGAGTCATTTTAATGCCTGAAATTGGTCGAATTAGAAGGTTCTGAGTAGGTGAAAAAGTCTGTAAAAATGGCAATTTTGGTCACATTGAGGCTTCAAAAAGAAGTTATTCAACATGAGGCTCAATCCAAATGACATTTTTAATACATTTTTCTACAGTCCAACAAATCAATTTTCTGATGAAAAACGATGACCCGTGACCTGTCGAACTTTCTCCAAATGGTCAGAAAAAGAAATTTTTTCATGTTTTATTTTTTGACTGTAAATGACTATTGCATGTGTATTAGAACTCTTGGAACTAAAATAAGTGTGTTTAGAGTCATTTTAATGCCTGAAATGGGTCGAAATAGAATCTTCTGAGTAGGAGAAAAAGTCTGTAAAAATGGCAATTTTGGTCACATTTCGGCTTCAAAAAGTAGTTATTTAACATGAGGCACAATCCAAATTACATTTTACATCAAATTTTCTACAGTCCAAAAAAATCAATTTTCTGCTGAAAAACGATGACCTGTGACCTGTCGAATTTTCTGCAGATGGTCAGAAATGGTAATTTTTTAATGTTTAATGTTTTTGAATGTAAATGACTATTGCATGTGAATTAGAACTCTTGGAACTAAAATAAGTGTGTTTAAAGTCATTAATGCCTGAAATTGGTCGAAATGGAAGCTTCTGAGTAGGAGAAAAAGTCTGTAAAAATGGCAATTTGGATCACATTGAGGCTTCCAAAAGTAGTTATTCAACATGAGGAACAATCCAAATGACATTTTGATTCAATTTTTCAAAAGTCCAAAAAATCAATTTTCTGATGAAAAACGGTGACCCGTGACCTGTCGAATTTTCTCCAGATGGTCAGAAATGGTAATTTTTTAATGTTTAATTTTTTGAATGTAAATGACTATTGCATGTGAATTAGAACTCTTAGAACTAAAATAAGTGTGTTTAGAGTCATTTTATTTCCTGAAATTCGTCGAAATAGAAGCTTCTGAGTAGGAGAAAAGTCTGTAAAAATGGCAATTTTGGTCACATTGAGGCTTCGAAAAGTAGTTATTCAACATGAGGCACAATCCAAATGACATTTTGAATCAATTTTTCTACAGTCCAAAAAATCAATTTTCTGATGAAAAACGGTGACCCGTGACCTGTCGAATTTTCTCCAGATGGTCAGAAATGGTAATTTTTTAATGTTTAATTTTTTGAATGTAAATGACTATTGCATGTGAATTATCACTCTTGGAACTAAAATAAGTGTGTTTAGAGTCATTTTATTGCCTGAAATTGGTCGAAATAGAAGCTTCTGAGTAGGAGAAAAGTCTGTAAAAATTGCAATTTTGGTCACATTGAGGCTTCGAAAAGAAGTTATTCAACATGAGGCACAATCCAAATGACATTTTGAATCAATTTTTCTACAGTCCAAAAAATCAATTTTCTGATGAAAAACGATGACCCGTGACCTGTCGAACTTCCTCCAAATGGTCAGAAATTGAAATTTTTTAATGTTTTGTTTTTTGACTGTAAATGACTATTGCATGTGAATTAGAACTCTTGGAACTAAAATAAGTGTGTTTAGAGTCATTTTAATGCCTGAAATTGGTCGAATTAGAAGCTTCTGAGTAGGTGAAAAAGTCTGTAAAAATGGCAATTTTGGTCACATTGAGGCTTCAAAAAGTAGTTATTCAACACGAGGTTCAATCCAAATGACATTTTGAATCAATTTTTCTACAGTCCAAAAAATTTAATTTTGTGATGAAAAACGATGACCCGTGACCTGTCGAACTTCCTCCAAATGGTCAGAAATTGAATTTTTTTAATGTTTTGTTTTTTGACTGTAAATGACTATTGCATGTGAATTAGAACTCTTGGAACTAATATAAGTGTGTTTAGAGTCATTTTAATGCCTGAAATTGGTCGAAATAGAAGCTTCTGAGTAGGATAAAAAGTCTGTAAAAATGGCAATTTTGGTCACATTGAGGCTTCGAAAAGTAGTTATTCAACATGAGGCACAATCCAAATGACGTTTTGAATCAATTTTTCTACAGTCCAAAAAAATCTATTTTCTGATGAAAAACGATGACCTGTGACCTGTCGAACTTTCTCCAGATGGTCAGAAATGGAAATTTTTTAATATTAAATTTTTTGACTGTAATTGACTATTGCATGTGAATTATCACTCTTGGAACTAAAATAAGTGTGTTTAGAGTCATTTTAATGCCTGAAATTGGTCGAAATAGAAGCTTCTGAGTAGCAGAAAAAGTCTGTAAAAATGGCAATTTTGGTCACATTGAGGCTTCAAAAAGAAGTTATTCAACATGAGGCACAATCCAAATGACATTTTGAATCAATTTTTCTACAGTCCAAAAAATCAATTTTCTGATGAAAAACGATGACCCGTGACCTGTCGAATTTTCTCCAGATGGTCAGAAATGGTAATTTTTTTAATGTTTAATTTTTTGAATGTAAATGACTATTGCATGTGAATTAGAACTCTTAGAACTAAAATGAGTGTGTTTAGAGTCATTTTATTGCCTGAAATTTGTCCAAATAGAAGCTTCTGAGTAGGAGAAAAGTCTGTAAAAATGGCAATTTTGGTCACATTGAGGCTTCGAAAAGTAGTTATTCAACATGAGGCACAATCCAAATGACATTTTTAATCAATTTTTCTACAGTCCAAAAAATCAATTTTCTGATGAAAAACGATGACCCGTGACCTGTCGAACTTCCTCCAAATGGTCAGAAATTGAAATTTTTTAATGTTTAATTTTTTGAATGTAAATGACTATTGCATGTGAATTAGAACTCTTAGAACTAAAATGAGTGTGTTTAGAGTCATTTTATTGCCTGAAATTTGTCCAAATAGAAGCTTCTGAGTAGGAGAAAAGTCTGTAAAAATGGCAATTTTGGTCACATTGAGGCTTCGAAAAGAAGTTATTCAACATGAGGCACAATCCAAATGACATTTTGAATCAATTTTTCTACAGTCCAAAAAATCAATTTTCTGATGAAAAACGATGACCCGTGACCTGTCGAACTTCCTCCAAATGGTCAGAAATTGAAATTTTTTAATGTTTTGTTTTTTGACTGTAAATGACTATTGCATGTGAATTAGAACTCTTGGAACTAAAATAAGTGTGTTTAGAGTCATTTTAATGCCTGAAATTGGTCGAATTAGAAGCTTCTGAGTAGGTGAAAAAGTCTGTAAAAATGGCAATTTTGGTCACATTGAGGCTTCAAAAAGTAGTTATTCAACACGAGGTTCAATCCAAATGACATTTTGAATCAATTTTTCTACAGTCCAAAAAATTTAATTTTGTGATGAAAAACGATGACCCGTGACCTGTCGAACTTCCTCCAAATGGTCAGAAATTGAATTTTTTTAATGTTTTGTTTTTTGACTGTAAATGACTATTGCATGTGAATTAGAACTCTTGGAACTAATATAAGTGTGTTTAGAGTCATTTTAATGCCTGAAATTGGTCGAAATAGAAGCTTCTGAGTAGGATAAAAAGTCTGTAAAAATGGCAATTTTGGTCACATTGAGGCTTCGAAAAGTAGTTATTCAACATGAGGCACAATCCAAATGACGTTTTGAATCAATTTTTCTACAGTCCAAAAAAATCTATTTTCTGATGAAAAACGATGACCTGTGACCTGTCGAACTTTCTCCAGATGGTCAGAAATGGAAATTTTTTAATATTAAATTTTTTGACTGTAATTGACTATTGCATGTGAATTATCACTCTTGGAACTAAAATAAGTGTGTTTAGAGTCATTTTAATGCCTGAAATTGGTCGAAATAGAAGCTTCTGAGTAGCAGAAAAAGTCTGTAAAAATGGCAATTTTGGTCACATTGAGGCTTCAAAAAGAAGTTATTCAACATGAGGCACAATCCAAATGACATTTTGAATCAATTTTTCCACAGTCCAAAAAATCAATTTTCTGATGAAAAACGATGACCCGTGACCTGTCGAATTTTCTCCAGATGGTCAGAAATGGTAATTTTTTTAATGTTTAATTTTTTGAATGTAAATCACTATTGCATGAGAATTAGAACTCTTAGAACTAAAATGAGTGTGTTTAGAGTCATTTTATTGCCTGAAATTTGTCCAAATAGAAGCTTCTGAGTAGGAGAAAAGTCTGTAAAAATGGCAATTTTGGTCACATTGAGGCTTCAAAAAGTAGTTATTCAACATGAGGCACAATCCAAATGACATTTTTAATCAATTTTTCTACAGTCCAAAAAATCAATTTTCGGATGAAAAACGATGACCCGTGACCTGTCGAACTTCCTCCAAATGGTCAGAAATTGAAATTTTTTAATGTTTTGTTTTTTGACTGTAAATGACTATTGCATGTGAATTAGAACTCTTGGAACTAAAATAAGTGTGTTTAGAGTCATTTTAATGCCTGAAATCGGTCGAATTAGAAGGTTCTGAGTAGGTGAAAAAGTCTGTAAAAATGGCAATTTTGGTCACATTGAGGCTTCAAAAAGAAGTTATTCAACATGAGGCTCAATCCAAATGACATTTTGAATACATTTTTCTACAGTCCAACAAATCAATTTTCTGATGAAAAACGATGACCCGTGACCTGTCGAACTTTCTCCAAATGGTCAGAAAAAGAAATTTTTTCATGTTTTATTTTTTGACTGTAAATGACTATTGCATGTGTATTAGAACTCTTGGAACTAAAATAAGTGTGTTTAGAGTCATTTTAATGCCTGAAATGGGTCGAAATAGAATCTTCTGAGTAGGAGAAAAAGTCTGTAAAAATGGCAATTTTGGTCACATTGCGGCTTCAAAAAGTAGTTATTTAACATGAGGCACAATCCAAATTACATTTTACATCAAATTTTCTACAGTCCAAAAAAATCAATTTTCTGCTGAAAAACGATGACCTGTGACCTGTCGAATTTTCTGCAGATGGTCAGAAATGGTAATTTTTTAATGTTTAATGTTTTTGAATGTAAATGACTATTGCATGTGAATTAGAACTCTTGGAACTAAAATAAGTGTGTTTAAAGTCATTTTAATGCCTGAAATTGGTCGAAATGGAAGCTTCTGAGTAGGAGAAAAAGTCTGTAAAAATGGCAATTTGGATCACATTGAGGCTTCCAAAAGTAGTTATTCAACATGAGGAACAATCCAAATGACATTTTGATTCAATTTTTCAAAAGTCCAAAAAATCAATTTTCTGATGAAAAACGGTGACCCGTGACCTGTCGAATTTTCTCCAGATGGTCAGAAATGGTAATTTTTTAATGTTTAATTTTTTGAATGTAAATGACTATTGCATGTGAATTAGAACTCTTAGAACTAAAATGAGTGTGTTTAGAGTCATTTTATTGCCTGAAATTTGTCCAAATAGAAGCTTCTGAGTAGGAGAAAAGTCTGTAAAAATGGCAATTTTGGTCACATTGAGGCTTCGAAAAGTAGTTATTCAACATGAGGCACAATCCAAATGACATTTTTAATCAATTTTTCTACAGTCCAAAAAATCAATTTTCTGATGAAAAACGATGACCCGTGACCTGTCGAACTTCCTCCAAATGGTCAGAAATTGAAATTTTTTAATGTTTTGTTTTTTGACTGTAAATGACTATTGCATGTGAATTAGAACTCTTGGAACTAAAATAAGTGTGTTTAGAGTCATTTTAATGCCTGAAATCGGTCGAATTAGAAGGTTCTGAGTAGGTGAAAAAGTCTGTAAAAATGGCAATTTTGGTCACATTGAGGCTTCAAAAAGAAGTTATTCAACATGAGGCTCAATCCAAATGACATTTTGAATACATTTTTCTACAGTCCAACAAATCAATTTTCTGATGAAAAACGATGACCCGTGACCTGTCGAACTTTCTCCAAATGGTCAGAAAAAGAAATTTTTTCATGTTTTATTTTTTGACTGTAAATGACTATTGCATGTGTATTAGAACTCTTGGAACTAAAATAAGTGTGTTTAGAGTCATTTTAATGCCTGAAATGGGTCGAAATAGAATCTTCTGAGTAGGAGAAAAAGTCTGTAAAAATGGCAATTTTGGTCACATTGCGGCTTCAAAAAGTAGTTATTTAACATGAGGCACAATCCAAATTACATTTTACATCAAATTTTCTACAGTCCAAAAAAATCAATTTTCTGCTGAAAAACGATGACCTGTGACCTGTCGAATTTTCTGCAGATGGTCAGAAATGGTAATTTTTTAATGTTTAATGTTTTTGAATGTAAATGACTATTGCATGTGAATTAGAACTCTTGGAACTAAAATAAGTGTGTTTAAAGTAATTTTAATGCCTGAAATTGGTCGAAATGGAAGCTTCTGAGTAGGAGAAAAAGTCTGTAAAAATGGCAATTTGGATCACATTGAGGCTTCCAAAAGTAGTTATTCAACATGAGGAACAATCCAGATGACATTTTGATTCAATTTTTCAAAAGTCCAAAAAATCAATTTTCTGATGAAAAACGGTGACCCGTGACCTGTCGAATTTTCTCCAGATGGTCAGAAATGGTAATTTTTTAATGTTTAATTTTTTGAATGTAAATGACTATTGCATGTGAATTAGAACTCTTAGAACTAAAATAAGTGTGTTTAGAGTCATTTTATTTCCTGAAATTCGTCGAAATAGAAGCTTCTGAGTAGGAGAAAAGTCTGTAAAAATGGCAATTTTGGTCACATTGAGGCTTTCGAAAAGTAGTTATTCAACATGAGGCACAATCCAAATGACATTTTGAATCAATTTTTCTACAGTCCAAAAAATCAATTTTCTGATGAAAAACGGTGACCCGTGACCTGTCGAATTTTCTCCAGATGGTCAGAAATGGTAATTTTTTAATGTTTAATTTTTTGAATGTAAATGACTATTGCATGTGAATTATCACTCTTGGAACTAAAATAAGTGTGTTTAGAGTCATTTTATTGCCTGAAATTGGTCGAAATAGAAGCTTCTGAGTAGGAGAAAAGTCTGTAAAAATTGCAATTTTGGTCACATTGAGGCTTCGAAAAGAAGTTATTCAACATGAGGCACAATCCAAATGACATTTTGAATCAATTTTTCTACAGTCCAAAAAATCAATTTTCTGATGAAAAACGATGACCCGTGACCTGTCGAACTTCCTCCAAATGGTCAGAAATTGAATTTTTTTAATGTTTTGTTTTTTGACTGTAAATGACTATTGCATGTGAATTAGAACTCTTGGAACTAATATAAGTGTGTTTAGAGTCATTTTAATGCCTGAAATTGGTCGAAATAGAAGCTTCTGAGTAGGATAAAAAGTCTGTAAAAATGGCAATTTTGGTCACATTGAGGCTTCGAAAAGTAGTTATTCAACATGAGGCACAATCCAAATGACGTTTTGAATCAATTTTTCTACAGTCCAAAAAAATCTATTTTCTGATGAAAAACGATGACCTGTGACCTGTCGAACTTTCTCCAGATGGTCAGAAATGGAAATTTTTTAATATTAAATTTTTTGACTGTAATTGACTATTGCATGTGAATTATCACTCTTGGAACTAAAATAAGTGTGTTTAGAGTCATTTTAATGCCTGAAATTGGTCGAAATAGAAGCTTCTGAGTAGCAGAAAAAGTCTGTAAAAATGGCAATTTTGGTCACATTGAGGCTTCAAAAAGAAGTTATTCAACATGAGGCACAATCCAAATGACATTTTGAATCAATTTTTCTACAGTCCAAAAAATCAATTTTCTGATGAAAAACGATGACCCGTGACCTGTCGAATTTTCTCCAGATGGTCAGAAATGGTAATTTTTTTAATGTTTAATTTTTTGAATGTAAATGACTATTGCATGTGAATTAGAACTCTTAGAACTAAAATGAGTGTGTTTAGAGTCATTTTATTGCCTGAAATTTGTCCAAATAGAAGCTTCTGAGTAGGAGAAAAGTCTGTAAAAATGGCAATTTTGGTCACATTGAGGCTTCGAAAAGTAGTTATTCAACATGAGGCACAATCCAAATGACATTTTTAATCAATTTTTCTACAGTCCAAAAAATCAATTTTCTGATGAAAAACGATGACCCGTGACCTGTCGAACTTCCTCCAAATGGTCATAAATTGAAATTTTTTAATGTTTTGTTTTTTGACTGTAAATGACTATTGCATGTGAATTAGAACTCTTGGAACTAAAATAAGTGTGTTTAGAGTCATTTTAATGCCTGAAATTGGTCGAATTAGAAGGTTCTGAGTAGGTGAAAAAGTCTGTAAAAATGGCAATTTTGGTCACATTGAGGCTTCAAAAAGAAGTTATTCAACATGAGGCTCAATCCAAATGACATTTTTAATACATTTTTCTACAGTCCAACAAATCAATTTTCTGATGGAAAACGATGACCCGTGACCTGTCGAACTTTCTCCAAATGGTCAGAAAAAGAAATTTTTTCATGTTTTATTTTTTGACTGTAAATGACTATTGCATGTGTATTAGAACTCTTGGAACTAAAATAAGTGTGTTTAGAGTCATTTTAATGCCTGAAATGGGTCGAAATAGAATCTTCTGAGTAGGAGAAAAAGTCTGTAAAAATGGCAATTTTGGTCACATTTCGGCTTCAAAAAGTAGTTATTTAACATGAGGCACAATCCAAATTACATTTTACATCAAATTTTCTACAGTCCAAAAAAATCAATTTTCTGCTGAAAAACGATGACCTGTGACCTGTCGAATTTTCTGCAGATGGTCAGAAATGGTAATTTTTTAATGTTTAATGTTTTTGAATGTAAATGACTATTGCATGTGAATTAGAACTCTTGGAACTAAAATAAGTGTGTTTAAAGTCATTAATGCCTGAAATTGGTCGAAATGGAAGCTTCTGAGTAGGAGAAAAAGTCTGTAAAAATGGCAATTTGGATCACATTGAGGCTTCCAAAAGTAGTTATTCAACATGAGGAACAATCCAAATGACATTTTGATTCAATTTTTCAAAAGTCCAAAAAATCAATTTTCTGATGAAAAACGGTGACCCGTGACCTGTCGAATTTTCTCCAGATGGTCAGAAATGGTAATTTTTTAATGTTTAATTTTTTGAATGTAAATGACTATTGCATGTGAATTAGAACTCTTAGAACTAAAATAAGTGTGTTTAGAGTCATTTTATTTCCTGAAATTCGTCGAAATAGAAGCTTCTGAGTAGGAGAAAAGTCTGTAAAAATGGCAATTTTGGTCACATTGAGGCTTCGAAAAGTAGTTATTCAACATGAGGCACAATCCAAATGACATTTTGAATCAATTTTTCTACAGTCCAAAAAATCAATTTTCTGATGAAAAACGGTGACCCGTGACCTGTCGAATTTTCTCCAGATGGTCAGAAATGGTAATTTTTTAATGTTTAATTTTTTGAATGTAAATGACTATTGCATGTGAATTATCACTCTTGGAACTAAAATAAGTGTGTTTAGAGTCATTTTATTGCCTGAAATTGGTCGAAATAGAAGCTTCTGAGTAGGAGAAAAGTCTGTAAAAATTGCAATTTTGGTCACATTGAGGCTTCGAAAAGAAGTTATTCAACATGAGGCACAATCCAAATGACATTTTGAATCAATTTTTCTACAGTCCAAAAAATCAATTTTCTGATGAAAAACGATGACCCGTGACCTGTCGAACTTCCTCCAAATGGTCAGAAATTGAAATTTTTTAATGTTTTGTTTTTTGACTGTAAATGACTATTGCATGTGAATTAGAACTCTTGGAACTAAAATAAGTGTGTTTAGAGTCATTTTAATGCCTGAAATTGGTCGAATTAGAAGCTTCTGAGTAGGTGAAAAAGTCTGTAAAAATGGCAATTTTGGTCACATTGAGGCTTCAAAAAGTAGTTATTCAACACGAGGTTCAATCCAAATGACATTTTGAATCAATTTTTCTACAGTCCAAAAAATTCAATTTTGTGATGAAAAACGATGACCCGTGACCTGTCGAACTTCCTCCAAATGGTCAGAAATTGAATTTTTTTAATGTTTTGTTTTTTGACTGTAAATGACTATTGCATGTGAATTAGAACTCTTGGAACTAATATAAGTGTGTTTAGAGTCATTTTAATGCCTGAAATTAGTCGAAATAGAAGCTTCTGAGTAGGATAAAAAGTCTGTAAAAATGGCAATTTTGGTCACATTGAGGCTTCGAAAAGTAGTTATTCAACATGAGGCACAATCCAAATGACGTTTTGAATCAATTTTTCTACAGTCCAAAAAAATCTATTTTCTGATGAAAAACGATGACCTGTGACCTGTCGAACTTTCTCCAGATGGTCAGAAATGGAAATTTTTGAATATTAAATTTTTTGACTGTAATTGACTATTGCATGTGAATTATCACTCTTGGAACTAAAATAAGTGTGTTTAGAGTCATTTTAATGCCTGAAATTGGTCGAAATAGAAGCTTCTGAGTAGCAGAAAAAGTCTGTAAAAATGGCAATTTTGGTCACATTGAGGCTTCAAAAAGAAGTTATTCAACATGAGGCACAATCCAAATGACATTTTGAATCAATTTTTCTACAGTCCAAAAAATCAATTTTCTGATGAAAAACGATGACCCGTGACCTGTCGAATTTTCTCCAGATGGTCAGAAATGGTAATTTTTTTAATGTTTAATTTTTTGAATGTAAATGACTATTGCATGTGAATTAGAACTCTTAGAACTAAAATGAGTGTGTTTAGAGTCATTTTATTGCCTGAAATTTGTCCAAATAGAAGCTTCTGAGTAGGAGAAAAGTCTGTAAAAATGGCAATTTTGGTCACATTGAGGCTTCGAAAAGTAGTTATTCAACATGAGGCACAATCCAATCGACATTTTTAATCAATTTTTCTACAGTCCAAAAAATCAATTTTCTGATGAAAAACGATGACCCGTGACCTGTCGAACTTCCTCCAAATGGTCAGAAATTGAAATTTTTTAATGTTTTGTTTTTTGACTGTAAATGACTATTGCATGTGAATTAGAACTCTTGGAACTAAAATAAGTGTGTTTAGAGTCATTTTAATGCCTGAAATTGGTCGAATTAGAAGGTTCTGAGTAGGTGAAAAAGTCTGTAAAAATGGCAATTTTGGTCACATTGAGGCTTCAAAAAGAAGTTATTCAACATGAGGCTCAATCCAAATGACATTTTTAATACATTTTTCTACAGTCCAACAAATCAATTTTCTGATGAAAAACGATGACCCGTGACCTGTCGAACTTTCTCCAAATGGTCAGAAAAAGAAATTTTTTCATGTTTTATTTTTTGACTGTAAATGACTATTGCATGTGTATTAGAACTCTTGGAACTAAAATAAGTGTGTTTAGAGTCATTTTAATGCCTGAAATGGGTCGAAATAGAATCTTTTGAGTAGGAGAAAAAGTCTGTAAAAATGGCAATTTTGGTCACATTTCGGCTTCAAAAAGTAGTTATTTAACATGAGGCACAATCCAAATTACATTTTACATCAAATTTTCTACAGTCCAAAAAAATCAATTTTCTGCTGAAAAACGATGACCTGTGACCTGTCGAATTTTCTGCAGATGGTCAGAAATGGTAATTTTTTAATGTTTAATGTTTTTGAATGTAAATGACTATTGCATGTGAATTAGAACTCTTGGAACTAAAATAAGTGTGTTTAAAGTCATTAATGCCTGAAATTGGTCGAAATGGAAGCTTCTGAGTAGGAGAAAAAGTCTGTAAAAATGGCAATTTGGATCACATTGAGGCTTCCAAAAGTAGTTATTCAACATGAGGAACAATCCAAATGACATTTTGATTCAATTTTTCAAAAGTCCAAAAAATCAATTTTCTGATGAAAAACGGTGACCCGTGACCTGTCGAATTTTCTCCAGATGGTCAGAAATGGTAATTTTTTAATGTTTAATTTTTTGAATGTAAATGACTATTGCATGTGAATTAGAACTCTTAGAACTAAAATAAGTGTGTTTAGAGTCATTTTATTTCCTGAAATTCGTCGAAATAGAAGCTTCTGAGTAGGAGAAAAGTCTGTAAAAATGGCAATTTTGGTCACATTGAGGCTTCGAAAAGTAGTTATTCAACATGAGGCACAATCCAAATGACATTTTGAATCAATTTTTCTACAGTCCAAAAAATCAATTTTCTGATGAAAAACGGTGACCCGTGACCTGTCGAATTTTCTCCAGATGGTCAGAAATGGTAATTTTTTAATGTTTAATTTTTTGAATGTAAATGACTATTGCATGTGAATTATCACTCTTGGAACTAAAATAAGTGTGTTTAGAGTCATTTTATTGCCTGAAATTGGTCGAAATAGAAGCTTCTGAGTAGGAGAAAAGTCTGTAAAAATTGCAATTTTGGTCACATTGAGGCTTCGAAAAGAAGTTATTCAACATGAGGCACAATCCAAATGACATTTTGAATCAATTTTTCTACAGTCCAAAAAATCAATTTTCTGATGAAAAACGATGACCCGTGACCTGTCGAACTTCCTCCAAATGGTCAGAAATTGAAATTTTTTAATGTTTTGTTTTTTGACTGTGAATGACTATTGCATGTGAATTAGAACTCTTGGAACTAAAATAAGTGTGTTTAGAGTCATTTTAATGCCTGAAATTGGTCGAATTAGAAGCTTCTGAGTAGGTGAAAAAGTCTGTAAAAATGGCAATTTTGGTCACATTGAGGCTTCAAAAAGTAGTTATTCAACACGAGGTTCAATCCAAATGACATTTTGAATCAATTTTTCTACAGTCCAAAAAATTCAATTTTGTGATGAAAAACGATGACCCGTGACCTGTCGAACTTCCTCCAAATGGTCAGAAATTGAATTTTTTTAATGTTTTGTTTTTTGACTGTAAATGACTATTGCATGTGAATTAGAACTCTTGGAACTAATATAAGTGTGTTTAGAGTCATTTTAATGCCTGAAATTGGTCGAAATAGAAGCTTCTGAGTAGGATAAAAAGTCTGTAAAAATGGCAATTTTGGTCACATTGAGGCTTCGAAAAGTAGTTATTCAACATGAGGCACAATCCAAATGACGTTTTGAATCAATTTTTCTACAGTCCAAAAAAATCTATTTTCTGATGAAAAACGATGACCTGTGACCTGTCGAACTTTCTCCAGATGGTCAGAAATGGAAATTTTTTAATATTAAATTTTTTGACTGTAATTGACTATTGCATGTGAATTATCACTCTTGGAACTAAAATAAGTGTGTTTAGAGTCATTTTAATGCCTGAAATTGGTCGAAATAGAAGCTTCTGAGTAGCAGAAAAAGTCTGTAAAAATGGCAATTTTGGTCACATTGAGGCTTCAAAAAGAAGTTATTCAACATGAGGCACAATCCAAATGACATTTTGAATCAATTTTTCTACAGTCCAAAAAATCAATTTTCTGATGAAAAACGATGACCCGTGACCTGTCGAATTTTCTCCAGATGGTCAGAAATGGTAATTTTTTTAATGTTTAATTTTTTGAATGTAAATGACTATTGCATGTGAATTAGAACTCTTAGAACTAAAATGAGTGTGTTTAGAGTCATTTTATTGCCTGAAATTTGTCCAAATAGAAGCTTCTGAGTAGGAGAAAAGTCTGTAAAAATGGCAATTTTGGTCACATTGAGGCTTCGAAAAGTAGTTATTCAACATGAGGCACAATCCAAATGACATTTTTAATCAATTTTTCTACAGTCCAAAAAATCAATTTTCTGATGAAAAACGATGACCCGTGACCTGTCGAACTTCCTCCAAATGGTCAGAAATTGAAATTTTTTAATGTTTTGTTTTTTGACTGTAAATGACTATTGCATGTGAATTAGAACTCTTGGAACTAAAATAAGTGTGTTTAGAGTCATTTTAATGCCTGAAATTGGTCGAATTAGAAGGTTCTGAGTAGGTGAAAAAGTCTGTAAAAATGGCAATTTTGGTCACATTGAGGCTTCAAAAAGAAGTTATTCAACATGAGGCTCAATCCAAATGACATTTTTAATACATTTTTCTACAGTCCAACAAATCAATTTTCTGATGAAAAACGATGACCCGTGACCTGTCGAACTTTCTCCAAATGGTCAGAAAAAGAAATTTTTTCATGTTTTATTTTTTGACTGTAAATGACTATTGCATGTGTATTAGAACTCTTGGAACTAAAATAAGTGTGTTTAGAGTCATTTTAATGCCTGAAATGGGTCGAAATAGAATCTTCTGAGTAGGAGAAAAAGTCTGTAAAAATGGCAATTTTGGTCACATTTCGGCTTCAAAAAGTAGTTATTTAACATGAGGCACAATCCAAATTACATTTTACATCAAATTTTCTACAGTCCAAAAAAATCAATTTTCTGCTGAAAAACGATGACCTGTGACCTGTCGAATTTTCTGCAGATGGTCAGAAATAGTATTTTTTTAATGTTTAATGTTTTTGAATGTAAATGACTATTGCATGTGAATTAGAACTCTTGGAACTAAAATAAGTGTGTTTAAAGTCATTAATGCCTGAAATTGGTCGAAATGGAAGCTTCTGAGTAGGAGAAAAAGTCTGTAAAAATGGCAATTTGGATCACATTGAGGCTTCCAAAAGTAGTTATTCAACATGAGGAACAATCCAAATGACATTTTGATTCAATTTTTCAAAAGTCCAAAAAATCAATTTTCTGATGAAAAACGGTGACCCGTGACCTGTCGAATTTTCTCCAGATGGTCAGAAATGGTAATTTTTTAATGTTTAATTTTTTGAATGTAAATGACTATTGCATGTGAATTAGAACTCTTAGAACTAAAATAAGTGTGTTTAGAGTCATTTTATTTCCTGAAATTCGTCGAAATAGAAGCTTCTGAGTAGGAGAAAAGTCTGTAAAAATGGCAATTTTGGTCACATTGAGGCTTCGAAAAGTAGTTATTCAACATGAGGCACAATCCAAATGACATTTTGAATCAATTTTTCTACAGTCCAAAAAATCAATTTTCTGATGAAAAACGGTGACCCGTGACCTGTCGAATTTTCTCCAGATGGTCAGAAATGGTAATTTTTTAATGTTTAATTTTTTGAATGTAAATGACTATTGCATGTGAATTATCACTCTTGGAACTAAAATAAGTGTGTTTAGAGTCATTTTATTGCCTGAAATTGGTCGAAATAGAAGCTTCTGAGTAGGAGAAAAGTCTGTAAAAATTGCAATTTTGGTCACATTGAGGCTTCGAAAAGAAGTTATTCAACATGAGGCACAATCCAAATGACATTTTGAATCAATTTTTCTACAGTCCAAAAAATCAATTTTCTGATGAAAAACGATGACCCGTGACCTGTCGAACTTCCTCCAAATGGTCAGAAATTGAAATTTTTTAATGTTTTGTTTTTTGACTGTAAATGACTATTGTATGTGAATTAGAACTCTTGGAACTAAAATAAGTGTGTTTAGAGTCATTTTAATGCCTGAAATTGGTCGAATTAGAAGCTTCTGAGTAGGTGAAAAAGTCTGTAAAAATGGCAATTTTGGTCACATTGAGGCTTCAAAAAGTAGTTATTCAACACGAGGTTCAATCCAAATGACATTTTGAATCAATTTTTCTACAGTCCAAAAAATTTAATTTTGTGATGAAAAACGATGACCCGTGACCTGTCGAACTTCCTCCAAATGGTCAGAAATTGAATTTTTTTAATGTTTTGTTTTTTGACTGTAAATGACTATTGCATGTGAATTAGAACTCTTGGAACTAATATAAGTGTGTTTAGAGTCATTTTAATGCCTGAAATTGGTCGAAATAGAAGCTTCTGAGTAGGATAAAAAGTCTGTAAAAATGGCAATTTTGGTCACATTGAGGCTTCGAAAAGTAGTTATTCAACATGAGGCACAATCCAAATGACGTTTTGAATCAATTTTTCTACAGTCCAAAAAAATCTATTTTCTGATGAAAAACGATGACCTGTGACCTGTCGAACTTTCTCCAGATGGTCAGAAATGGAAATTTTTTAATATTAAATTTTTTGACTGTAATTGACTATTGCATGTGAATTATCACTCTTGGAACTAAAATAAGTGTGTTTAGAGTCATTTTAATGCCTGAAATTGGTCGAAATAGAAGCTTCTGAGTAGCAGAAAAAGTCTGTAAAAATGGCAATTTTGGTCACATTGAGGCTTCAAAAAGAAGTTATTCAACATGAGGCACAATCCAAATGACATTTTGAATCAATTTTTCTACAGTCCAAAAAATCAATTTTCTGATGAAAAACGATGACCCGTGACCTGTCGAATTTTCTCCAGATGGTCAGAAATGGTAATTTTTTTAATGTTTAATTTTTTGAATGTAAATGACTATTGCATGTGAATTAGAACTCTTAGAACTAAAATGAGTGTGTTTAGAGTCATTTTATTGCCTGAAATTTGTCCAAATAGAAGCTTCTGAGTAGGAGAAAAGTCTGTAAAAATGGCAATTTTGGTCACATTGAGGCTTCGAAAAGAAGTTATTCAACATGAGGCACAATCCAAATGACATTTTGAATCAATTTTTCTACAGTCCAAAAAATCAATTTTCTGATGAAAAACGATGACCCGTGACCTGTCGAACTTCCTCCAAATGGTCAGAAATTGAAATTTTTTAATGTTTTGTTTTTTGACTGTAAATGACTATTGCATGTGAATTAGAACTCTTGGAACTAAAATAAGTGTGTTTAGAGTCATTTTAATGCCTGAAATTGGTCGAATTAGAAGCTTCTGAGTAGGTGAAAAAGTCTGTAAAAATGGCAATTTTGGTCACATTGAGGCTTCAAAAAGTAGTTATTCAACACGAGGTTCAATCCAAATGACATTTTGAATCAATTTTTCTACAGTCCAAAAAATTTAATTTTGTGATGAAAAACGATGACCCGTGACCTGTCGAACTTCCTCCAAATGGTCAGAAATTGAATTTTTTTAATGTTTTGTTTTTTGACTGTAAATGACTATTGCATGTGAAATAGAACTCTTGGAACTAATATAAGTGTGTTTAGAGTCATTTTAATGCCTGAAATTGGTCGAAATAGAAGCTTCTGAGTAGGATAAAAAGTCTGTAAAAATGGCAATTTTGGTCACATTGAGGCTTCGAAAAGTAGTTATTCAACATGAGGCACAATCCAAATGACGTTTTGAATCAATTTTTCTACAGTCCAAAAAAATCTATTTTCTGATGAAAAACGATGACCTGTGACCTGTCGAACTTTCTCCAGATGGTCAGAAATGGAAATTTTTTAATATTAAATTTTTTGACTGTAATTGACTATTGCATGTGAATTATCACTCTTGGAACTAAAATAAGTGTGTTTAGAGTCATTTTAATGCCTGAAATTGGTCGAAATAGAAGCTTCTGAGTAGCAGAAAAAGTCTGTAAAAATGGCAATTTTGGTCACATTGAGGCTTCAAAAAGAAGTTATTCAACATGAGGCACAATCCAAATGACATTTTGAATCAATTTTTCCACAGTCCAAAAAATCAATTTTCTGATGAAAAACGATGACCCGTGACCTGTCGAATTTTCTCCAGATGGTCAGAAATGGTAATTTTTTTAATGTTTAATTTTTTGAATGTAAATGACTATTGCATGTGAATTAGAACTCTTAGAACTAAAATGAGTGTGTTTAGAGTCATTTTATTGCCTGAAATTTGTCCAAATAGAAGCTTCTGAGTAGGAGAAAAGTCTGTAAAAATGGCAATTTTGGTCACATTGAGGCTTCGAAAAGTAGTTATTCAACATGAGGCACAATCCAAATGACATTTTTAATCAATTTTTCTACAGTCCAAAAAAATCAATTTTCTGATGAAAAACGATGACCCGTGACCTGTCGAACTTCCTCCAAATGGTCAGAAATTGAAATTTTTTAATGTTTAATTTTTTGAATGTAAATGACTATTGCATGTGAATTAGAACTCTTAGAACTAAAATGAGTGTGTTTAGAGTCATTTTATTGCCTGAAATTTGTCCAAATAGAAGCTTCTGAGTAGGAGAAAAGTCTGTAAAAATGGCAATTTTGGTCACATTGAGGCTTCGAAAAGAAGTTATTCAACATGAGGCACAATCCAAATGACATTTTGAATCAATTTTTCTACAGTCCAAAAAATCAATTTTCTGATGAAAAACGATGACCCGTGACCTGTCGAACTTCCTCCAAATGGTCAGAAATTGAAATTTTTTAATGTTTTGTTTTTTGACTGTAAATGACTATTGCATGTGAATTAGAACTCTTGGAACTAAAATAAGTGTGTTTAGAGTCATTTTAATGCCTGAAATTGGTCGAATTAGAAGCTTCTGAGTAGGTGAAAAAGTCTGTAAAAATGGCAATTTTGGTCACATTGAGGCTTCAAAAAGTAGTTATTCAACACGAGGTTCAATCCAAATGACATTTTGAATCAATTTTTCTACAGTCCAAAAAATTTAATTTTGTGATGAAAAACGATGACCCGTGACCTGTCGAACTTCCTCCAAATGGTCAGAAATTGAATTTTTTTAATGTTTTGTTTTTTGACTGTAAATGACTATTGCATGTGAATTAGAACTCTTGGAACTAATATAAGTGTGTTTAGAGTCATTTTAATGCCTGAAATTGGTCGAAATAGAAGCTTCTGAGTAGGATAAAAAGTCTGTAAAAATGGCAATTTTGGTCACATTGAGGCTTCGAAAAGTAGTTATTCAACATGAGGCACAATCCAAATGACGTTTTGAATCAATTTTTCTACAGTCCAAAAAATCTATTTTCTGATGAAAAACGATGACCTGTGACCTGTCGAACTTTCTCCAGATGGTCAGAAATGGAAATTTTTTAATATTAAATTTTTTTGACTGTAATTGACTATTGCATGTGAATTATCACTCTTGGAACTAAAATAAGTGTGTTTAGAGTCATTTTAATGCCTGAAATTGGTCGAAATAGAAGCTTCTGAGTAGCAGAAAAAGTCTGTAAAAATGGCAATTTTGGTCACATTGAGGCTTCAAAAAGAAGTTATTCAACATGAGGCACAATCCAAATGACATTTTGAATCAATTTTTCCACAGTCCAAAAAATCAATTTTCTGATGAAAAACGATGACCCGTGACCTGTCGAATTTTCTCCAGATGGTCAGAAATGGTAATTTTTTTAATGTTTAATTTTTTGAATGTAAATGACTATTGCATGTGAATTAGAACTCTTAGAACTAAAATGAGTGTGTTTAGAGTCATTTTATTGCCTGAAATTTGTCCAAATAGAAGCTTCTGAGTAGGAGAAAAGTCTGTAAAAATGGCAATTTTGGTCACATTGAGGCTTCAAAAAGTAGTTATTCAACATGAGGCACAATCCAAATGACATTTTTAATCAATTTTTCTACAGTCCAAAAAATCAATTTTCTGATGAAAAACGATGACCCGTGACCTGTCGAACTTCCTCCAAATGGTCAGAAATTGAAATTTTTTAATGTTTTGTTTTTTGACTGTAAATGACTATTGCATGTGAATTAGAACTCTTGGAACTAAAATAAGTGTGTTTAGAGTCATTTTAATGCCTGAAATCGGTCGAATTAGAAGGTTCTGAGTAGGTGAAAAAGTCTGTAAAAATGGCAATTTTGGTCACATTGAGGCTTCAAAAAGAAGTTATTCAACATGAGGCTCAATCCAAATGACATTTTGAATACATTTTTCTACAGTCCAACAAATCAATTTTCTGATGAAAAACGATGACCCGTGACCTGTCGAACTTTCTCCAAATGGTCAGAAAAAGAAATTTTTTCATGTTTTATTTTTTGACTGTAAATGACTATTGCATGTGTATTAGAACTCTTGGAACTAAAATAAGTGTGTTTAGAGTCATTTTAATGCCTGAAATGGGTCGAAATAGAATCTTCTGAGTAGGAGAAAAAGTCTGTAAAAATGGCAATTTTGGTCACATTGCGGCTTCAAAAAGTAGTTATTTAACATGAGGCACAATCCAAATTACATTTTACATCAAATTTTCTACAGTCCAAAAAAATCAATTTTCTGCTGAAAAACGATGACCTGTGACCTGTCGAATTTTCTGCAGATGGTCAGAAATGGTAATTTTTTAATGTTTAATGTTTTTGAATGTAAATGACTATTGCATGTGAATTAGAACTCTTGGAACTAAAATAAGTGTGTTTAAAGTCATTTTAATGCCTGAAATTGGTCGAAATGGAAGCTTCTGAGTAGGAGAAAAAGTCTGTAAAAATGGCAATTTGGATCACATTGAGGCTTCCAAAAGTAGTTATTCAACATGAGGAACAATCCAAATGACATTTTGATTCAATTTTTCAAAAGTCCAAAAAATCAATTTTCTGATGAAAAACGGTGACCCGTGACCTGTCGAATTTTCTCCAGATGGTCAGAAATGGTAATTTTTTAATGTTTAATTTTTTGAATGTAAATGACTATTGCATGTGAATTAGAACTCTTAGAACTAAAATAAGTGTGTTTAGAGTCATTTTATTTCCTGAAATTCGTCGAAATAGAAGCTTCTGAGTAGGAGAAAAGTCTGTAAAAATGGCAATTTTGGTCACATTGAGGCTTTCGAAAAGTAGTTATTCAACATGAGGCACAATCCAAATGACATTTTGAATCAATTTTTCTACAGTCCAAAAAATCAATTTTCTGATGAAAAACGGTGACCCGTGACCTGTCGAATTTTCTCCAGATGGTCAGAAATGGTAATTTTGTAATGTTTAATTTTTTGAATGTAAATGACTATTGCATGTGAATTATCACTCTTGGAACTAAAATAAGTGTGTTTAGAGTCATTTTATTGCCTGAAATTGGTCGAAATAGAAGCTTCTGAGTAGGAGAAAAGTCTGTAAAAATTGCAATTTTGGTCACATTGAGGCTTCGAAAAGAAGTTATTCAACATGAGGCACAATCCAAATGACATTTTGAATCAATTTTTCTACAGTCCAAAAAATCAATTTTCTGATGAAAAACGATGACCCGTGACCTGTCGAACTTCCTCCAAATGGTCAGAAATTGAAATTTTTTAATGTTTTGTTTTTTGACTGTAAATGACTATTGCATGTGAATTAGAACTCTTGGAACTAAAATAAGTGTGTTTAGAGTCATTTTAATGCCTGAAATGGGTCGAAATAGAAGCTTCTGAGTAGGATAAAAAGTCTGTAAAAATGGCAATTTTGGTCACATTGAGGCTTCGAAAAGTAGTTATTCAACATGAGGCACAATCCAAATGACGTTTTGAATCAATTTTTCTACAGTCCAAAAAAATCTATTTTCTGATGAAAAACGATGACCTGTGACCTGTCGAACTTTCTCCAGATGGTCAGAAATGGAAATTTTTTAATATTACATTTTTTGACTGTAATTGACTATTGCATGTGAATTATCACTCTTGGAACTAAAATAAGTGTGTTTAGAGTCATTTTATTGCCTGAAATTGGTCGAAATAGAAGCTTCTGAGTAGGAGAAAAGTCTGTAAAAATGGCAATTTTGGTCACATTGAGGCTTCGAAAAGTAGTTATTCAACATGAGGCACAATCCAAATGACGTTTTGAATCAATTTTTCCACAGTCCAAAAAATCAATTTTCTGATGAAAAACGATGACCCGTGACCTGTCGAATTTTCTCCAGATGGTCAGAAATGGTAATTTTTTTAATGTTTAATTTTTTGAATGTAAATGACTATTGCATGTGAATTAGAACTCTTAGAACTAAAATGAGTGTGTTTAGAGTCATTTTATTGCCTGAAATTTGTCCAAATAGAAGCTTCTGAGTAGGAGAAAAGTCTGTAAAAATGGCAATTTTGGTCACATTGAGGCTTCAAAAAGTAGTTATTCAACATGAGGCACAATCCAAATGACATTTTTAATCAATTTTTCTACAGTCCAAAAAATCAATTTTCTGATGAAAAACGATGACCCGTGACCTGTCGAACTTCCTCCAAATGGTCAGAAATTGAAATTTTTTAATGTTTTGTTTTTTGACTGTAAATGACTATTGCATGTGAATTAGAACTCTTGGAACTAAAATAAGTGTGTTTAGAGTCATTTTAATGCCTGAAATTGGTCGAATTAGAAGGTTCTGAGTAGGTGAAAAAGTCTGTAAAAATGGCAATTTTGGTCACATTGAGGCTTCAAAAAGAAGTTATTCAACATGAGGCTCAATCCAAATGACATTTTGAATACATTTTTCTACAGTCCAACAAATCAATTTTCTGATGAAAAACGATGACCCGTGACCTGTCGAACTTTCTCCAAATGGTCAGAAAAAGAAATTTTTTCATGTTTTATATTTTGACTGTAAATGACTATTGCATGTGTATTAGAACTCTTGGAACTAAAATAAGTGTGTTTAGAGTCATTTTAATGCCTGAAATGGGTCGAAATAGAATCTTCTGAGTAGGAGAAAAAGTCTGTAAAAATGGCAATTTTGGTCACATTGCGGCTTCAAAAAGTAGTTATTTAACATGAGGCACAATCCAAATTACATTTTACATCAAATTTTCTACAGTCCAAAAAAATCAATTTTCTGCTGAAAAACGATGACCTGTGACCTGTCGAATTTTCTGCAGATGGTCAGAAATGGTAATTTTTTAATGTTTAATGTTTTTGAATGTAAATGACTATTGCATGTGAATTAGAACTCTTGGAACTAAAATAAGTGTGTTTAAAGTAATTTTAATGCCTGAAATTGGTCGAAATGGAAGCTTCTGAGTAGGAGAAAAAGTCTGTAAAAATGGCAATTTGGATCACATTGAGGCTTCCAAAAGTAGGTATTCAACATGAGGAACAATCCAGATGACATTTTGATTCAATTTTTCAAAAGTCCAAAAAATCAATTTTCTGATGAAAAACGGTGACCCGTGACCTGTCGAATTTTCTCCAGATGGTCAGAAATGGTAATTTTTTAATGTTTAATTTTTTGAATGTAAATGACTATTGCATGTGAATTAGAACTCTTAGAACTAAAATAAGTGTGTTTAGAGTCATTTTATTTCCTGAAATTCGTCGAAATAGAAGCTTCTGAGTAGGAGAAAAGTCTGTAAAAATGGCAATTTTGGTCACATTGAGGCTTTCGAAAAGTAGTTATTCAACATGAGGCACAATCCAAATGACATTTTGAATCAATTTTTCTACAGTCCAAAAAATCAATTTTCTGATGAAAAACGGTGACCCGTGACCTGTCGAATTTTCTCCAGATGGTCAGAAATGGTAATTTTTTAATGTTTAATTTTTTGAATGTAAATGACTATTGCATGTGAATTATCACTCTTGGAACTAAAATAAGTGTGTTTAGAGTCATTTTATTGCCTGAAATTGGTCGAAATAGAAGCTTCTGAGTAGGAGAAAAGTCTGTAAAAATTGCAATTTTGGTCACATTGAGGCTTCGAAAAGAAGTTATTCAACATGAGGCACAATCCAAATGACATTTTGAATCAATTTTTCTACAGTCCAAAAAATCAATTTTCTGATGAAAAACGATGACCCGTGACCTGTCGAACTTCCTCCAAATGGTCAGAAATTGAAATTTTTTAATGTTTTGTTTTTTGACTGTAAATGACTATTGCATGTGAATTAGAACTCTTGGAACTAAAATAAGTGTGTTTAGAGTCATTTTAATGCCTGAAATTGGTCGAATTAGAAGCTTCTGAGTAGGTGAAAAAGTCTGTAAAAATGGCAATTTTGGTCACATTGAGGCTTCAAAAAGTAGTTATTCAACACGAGGTTCAATCCAAATGACATTTTGAATCAATTTTTCTACAGTCCAAAAAATTCAATTTTGTGATGAAAAACGATGACCCGTGACCTGTCGAACTTCCTCCAAATGGTCAGAAATTGAATTTTTTTAATGTTTTGTTTTTTGACTGTAAATGACTATTGCATGTGAATTAGAACTCTTGGAACTAATATAAGTGTGTTTAGAGTCATTTTAATGCCTGAAATTGGTCGAAATAGAAGCTTCTGAGTAGGATAAAAAGTCTGTAAAAATGGCAATTTTGGTCACATTGAAGCTTCGAAAAGTAGTTATTCAACATGAGGCACAATCCAAATGACGTTTTGAATCAATTTTTCTACAGTCCAAAACAATCTATTTTCTGATGAAAAACGATGACCTGTGACCTGTCGAACTTTCTCCAGATGGTCAGAAATGGAAATTTTTTAATATTAAATTTTTTGACTGTAATTGACTATTGCATGTGAATTATCACTCTTGGAACTAAAATAAGTGTGTTTAGAGTCATTTTAATGCCTGAAATTGGTCGAAATAGAAGCTTCTGAGTAGCAGAAAAAGTCTGTAAAAATGGCAATTTTGGTCACATTGAGGCTTCAAAAAGAAGTTATTCAACATGAGGCACAATCCAAATGACATTTTGAATCAATTTTTCTACAGTCCAAAATATCAATTTTCTGATGAAAAACGATGACCCGTGACCTGTCGAATTTTCTCCAGATGGTCAGAAATGGTAATTTTTTTAATGTTTAATTTTTTGAATGTAAATGACTATTGCATGTGAATTAGAACTCTTAGAACTAAAATGAGTGTGTTTAGAGTCATTTTATTGCCTGAAATTTGTCCAAATAGAAGCTTCTGAGTAGGAGAAAAGTCTGTAAAAATGGCAATTTTGGTCACATTGAGGCTTCGAAAAGTAGTTATTCAACATGAGGCACAATCCAAATGACATTTTTAATCAATTTTTCTACAGTCCAAAAAATCAATTTTCTGATGAAAAACGATGACCCGTGACCTGTCGAACTTCCTCCAAATGGTCAGAAATTGAAATTTTTTAATGTTTTGTTTTTTGACTGTAAATGACTATTGCATGTGAATTAGAACTCTTGGAACTAAAATAAGTGTGTTTAGAGTCATTTTAATGCCTGAAATTGGTCGAATTAGAAGGTTCTGAGTAGGTGAAAAAGTCTGTAAAAATGGCAATTTTGGTCACATTGAGGCTTCAAAAAGAAGTTATTCAACATGAGGCTCAATCCAAATGACATTTTTAATACATTTTTCTACAGTCCAACAAATCAATTTTCTGATGAAAAACGATGACCCGTGACCTGTCGAACTTTCTCCAAATGGTCAGAAAAAGAAATTTTTTCATGTTTTATTTTTTGACTGTAAATGACTATTGCATGTGTATTAGAACTCTTGGAACTAAAATAAGTGTGTTTAGAGTCATTTTAATGCCTGAAATGGGTCGAAATAGAATCTTCTGAGTAGGAGAAAAAGTCTGTAAAAATGGCAATTTTGGTCACATTGCGGCTTCAAAAAGTAGTTATTTAACATGAGGCACAATCCAAATTACATTTTACATCAAATTTTCTACAGTCCAAAAAAATCAATTTTCTGCTGAAAAACGATGACCTGTGACCTGTCGAATTTTCTGCAGATGGTCAGAAATGGTAATTTTTTAATGTTTAATGTTTTTGAATGTAAATGACTATTGCATGTGAATTAGAACTCTTGGAACTAAAATAAGTGTGTTTAAAGTCATTAATGCCTGAAATTGGTCGAAATGGAAGCTTCTGAGTAGGAGAAAAAGTCTGTAAAAATGGCAATTTGGATCACATTGAGGCTTCCAAAAGTAGTTATTCAACATGAGGAACAATCCAAATGACATTTTGATTCAATTTTTCAAAAGTCCAAAAAATCAATTTTCTGATGAAAAACGGTGACCCGTGACCTGTCGAATTTTCTCCAGATGGTCAGAAATGGTAATTTTTTAATGTTTAATTTTTTGAATGTAAATGACTATTGCATGTGAATTAGAACTCTTAGAACTAAAATAAGTGTGTTTAGAGTCATTTTATTTCCTGAAATTCGTCGAAATAGAAGCTTCTGAGTAGGAGAAAAGTCTGTAAAAATGGCAATTTTGGTCACATTGAGGCTTCGAAAAGTAGTTATTCAACATGAGGCACAATCCAAATGACATTTTGAATCCATTTTTCTACAGTCCAAAAAATCAATTTTCTGATGAAAAACGGTGACCCGTGACCTGTCGAATTTTCTCCAGATGGTCAGAAATGGTAATTTTTTAATGTTTAATTTTTTGAATGTAAATGACTATTGCATGTGAATTATCACTCTTGGAACTAAAATAAGTGTGTTTAGAGTCATTTTATTGCCTGAAATTGGTCGAAATAGAAGCTTCTGAGTAGGAGAAAAGTCTGTAAAAATTGCAATTTTGGTCACATTGAGGCTTCGAAAAGAAGTTATTCAACATGAGGCACAATCCAAATGACATATTGAATCAATTTTTCTACAGTCCAAAAAATCAATTTTCTGATGAAAAACGATGACCCGTGACCTGTCGAACTTCCTCCAAATGGTCAGAAATTGAAATTTTTTAATGTTTTGTTTTTTGACTGTAAATGACTATTGCATGTGAATTAGAACTCTTGGAACTAAAATAAGTGTGTTTAGAGTCATTTTAATGCCTGAAATTGGTCGAATTAGAAGCTTCTGAGTAGGTGAAAAAGTCTGTAAAAATGGCAATTTTGGTCACATTGAGGCTTCAAAAAGTAGTTATTCAACACGAGGTTCAATCCAAATGACATTTTGAATCAATTTTTCTACAGTCCAAAAAATTTAATTTTGTGATGAAAAACGATTACCCGTGACCTGTCGAACTTCCTCCAAATGGTCAGAAATTGAATTTTTTTAATGTTTTGTTTTTTGACTGTAAATGACTATTGCATGTGAATTAGAACTCTTGGAACTAATATAAGTGTGTTTAGAGTCATTTTAATGCCTGAAATTGGTCGAAATAGAAGCTTCTGAGTAGGATAAAAAGTCTGTAAAAATGGCAATTTTGGTCACATTGAGGCTTCGAAAAGTAGTTATTCAACATGAGGCACAATCCAAATGACGTTTTGAATCAATTTTTCTACAGTCCAAAAAAATCTATTTTCTGATGAAAAACGATGACCTGTGACCTGTCGAACTTTCTCCAGATGGTCAGAAATGGAAATTTTTTAATATTAAATTTTTTGACTGTAATTGACTATTGCATGTGAATTATCACTCTTGGAACTAAAATAAGTGTGTTTAGAGTCATTTTAATGCCTGAAATTGGTCGAAATAGAAGCTTCTGAGTAGCAGAAAAAGTCTGTAAAAATGGCAATTTTGGTCACATTGAGGCTTCGAAAAGTAGTTATTCAACATGAGGCACAATCCAAATGACGTTTTGAATCAATTTTTCCACAGTCCAAAAAATCAATTTTCTGATGAAAAACGATGACCCGTGACCTGTCGAATTTTCTCCAGATGGTCAGAAATGGTAATTTTTTTAATGTTTAATTTTTTGAATGTAAATGACTATTGCATGTGAATTAGAACTCTTAGAACTAAAATGAGTGTGTTTAGAGTCATTTTATTGCCTGAAATTTGTCCAAATAGAAGCTTCTGAGTAGGAGAAAAGTCTGTAAAAATGGCAATTTTGGTCACATTGAGGCTTCAAAAAGTAGTTATTCAACATGAGGCACAATCCAAATGACATTTTTAATCAATTTTTCTACAGTCCAAAAAATCAATTTTCTGATGAAAAACGATGACCCGTGACCTGTCGAACTTCCTCCAAATGGTCAGAAATTGAAATTTTTTAATGTTTTGTTTTTTGACTGTAAATGACTATTGCATGTGAATTAGAACTCTTGGAACTAAAATAAGTGTGTTTAGAGTCATTTTAATGCCTGAAATTGGTCGAATTAGAAGGTTCTGAGTAGGTGAAAAAGTCTGTAAAAATGGCAATTTTGGTCACATTGAGGCTTCAAAAAGAAGTTATTCAACATGAGGCTCAATCCAAATGACATTTTGAATACATTTTTCTACAGTCCAACAAATCAATTTTCTGATGAAAAACGATGACCCGTGACCTGTCGAACTTTCTCCAAATGGTCAGAAAAAGAAATTTTTTCATGTTTTATTTTTTGACTGTAAATGACTATTGCATGTGTATTAGAACTCTTGGAACTAAAATAAGTGTGTTTAGAGTCATTTTAATGCCTGAAATGGGTCGAAATAGAATCTTCTGAGTAGGAGAAAAAGTCTGTAAAAATGGCAATTTTGGTCACATTGCGGCTTCAAAAAGTAGTTATTTAACATGAGGCACAATCCAAATTACATTTTACATCAAATTTTCTACAGTCCAAAAAAATCAATTTTCTGCTGAAAAACGATGACCTGTGACCTGTCGAATTTTCTGCAGATGGTCAGAAATGGTAATTTTTTAATGTTTAATGTTTTTGAATGTAAATGACTATTGCATGTGAATTAGAACTCTTGGAACTAAAATAAGTGTGTTTAAAGTAATTTTAATGCCTGAAATTGGTCGAAATGGAAGCTTCTGAGTAGGAGAAAAAGTCTGTAAAAATGGCAATTTGGATCACATTGAGGCTTCCAAAAGTAGTTATTCAACATGAGGAACAATCCAGATGACATTTTGATTCAATTTTTCAAAAGTCCAAAAAATCAATTTTCTGATGAAAAACGGTGACCCGTGACCTGTCGAATTTTCTCCAGATGGTCAGAAATGGTAATTTTTTAATGTTTAATTTTTTGAATGTAAATGACTGTTGCATGTGAATTAGAACTCTTAGAACTAAAATAAGTGTGTTTAGAGTCATTTTATTTCCTGAAATTCGTCGAAATAGAAGCTTCTGAGTAGGAGAAAAGTCTGTAAAAATGGCAATTTTGGTCACATTGAGGCTTTCGAAAAGTAGTTATTCAACATGAGGCACAATCCAAATGACATTTTGAATCAATTTTTCTACAGTCCAAAAAATCAATTTTCTGATGAAAAACGATGACCCGTGACCTGTCGAACTTCCTCCAAATGGTCAGAAATTGAAATTTTTTAATGTTTTGTTTTTTGACTGTAAATGACTATTGCATGTGAATTAGAACTCTTGGAACTAAAATAAGTGTGTTTAGAGTCATTTTAATGCCTGAAATTGGTCGAATTAGAAGCTTCTGAGTAGGTGAAAAAGTCTGTAAAAATGGCAATTTTGGTCACATTGAGGCTTCAAAAAGTAGTTATTCAACACGAGGTTCAATCCAAATGACATTTTGAATCAATTTTTCTACAGTCCAAAAAATTCAATTTTGTGATGAAAAACGATGACCCGTGACCTGTCGAACTTCCTCCAAATGGTCAGAAATTGAATTTTTTTAATGTTTTGTTTTTTGACTGTAAATGACTATTGCATGTGAATTAGAACTCTTGGAACTAATATAAGTGTGTTTAGAGTCATTTTAATGCCTGAAATTGGTCGAAATAGAAGCTTCTGAGTAGGATAAAAAGTCTGTAAAAATGGCAATTTTGGTCACATTGAGGCTTCGAAAAGTAGTTATTCAACATGAGGCACAATCCAAATGACGTTTTGAATCAATTTTTCTACAGTCCAAAACAATCTATTTTCTGATGAAAAACGATGACCTGTGACCTGTCGAACTTTCTCCAGATGGTCAGAAATGGAAATTTTTTAATATTAAATTTTTTGACTGTAATTGACTATTGCATGTGAATTATCACTCTTGGAACTAAAATAAGTGTGTTTAGAGTCATTTTAATGCCTGAAATTGGTCGAAATAGAAGCTTCTGAGTAGCAGAAAAAGTCTGTAAAAATGGCAATTTTGGTCACATTGAGGCTTCAAAAAGAAGTTATTCAACATGAGGCACAATCCAAATGACATTTTGAATCAATTTTTCTACAGTCCAAAATATCAATTTTCTGATGAAAAACGATGCCCCTTGACCTGTCTAATTTTCTCTAGATGGTCAGAAATGGTAATTTTTTTAATGTTTAATTTTTTGAATGTAAATGACTATTGCATGTGAATTAGAACTCTTAGAACTAAAATGAGTGTGTTTAGAGTCATTTTATTGCCTGAAATTTGTCCAAATAGAAGCTTCTGAGTAGGAGAAAAGTCTGTAAAAATGGCAATTTTGGTCACATTGAGGCTTCGAAAAGTAGTTATTCAACATGAGGCACAATCCAAATGACATTTTTAATCAATTTTTCTACAGTCCAAAAAATCAATTTTCTGATGAAAAACGATGACCCGTGACCTGTCGAACTTCCTCCAAATGGTCAGAAATTGAAATTTTTTAATGTTTTGTTTTTTGACTGTAAATGACTATTGCATGTGAATTAGAACTCTTGGAACTAAAATAAGTGTGTTTAGAGTCATTTTAATGCCTGAAATTGGTCGAATTAGAAGGTTCTGAGTAGGTGAAAAAGTCTGTAAAAATGGCAATTTTGGTCACATTGAGGCTTCAAAAAGAAGTTATTCAACATGAGGCTCAATCCAAATGACATTTTGAATACATTTTTCTACAGTCCAACAAATCAATTTTCTGATGAAAAACGATGACCCGTGACCTGTCGAACTTTCTCCAAATGGTCAGAAAAAGAAATTTTTTCATGTTTTATTTTTTGACTGTAAATGACTATTGCATGTGTATTAGAACTCTTGGAACTAAAATAAGTGTGTTTAGAGTCATTTTAATGCCTGAAATGGGTCGAAATAGAATCTTCTGAGTAGGAGAAAAAGTCTGTAAAAATGGCAATTTTGGTCACATTGCGGCTTCAAAAAGTAGTTATTTAACATGAGGCACAATCCAAATTACATTTTACATCAAATTTTCTACAGTCCAAAAAAATCAATTTTCTGCTGAAAAACGATGACCTGTGACCTGTCGAATTTTCTGCAGATGGTCAGAAATGGTAATTTTTTAATGTTTAATGTTTTTGAATGTAAATGACTATTGCATGTGAATTAGAACTCTTGGAACTAAAATAAGTGTGTTTAAAGTAATTTTAATGCCTGAAATTGGTCGAAATGGAAGCTTCTGAGTAGGAGAAAAAGTCTGTAAAAATGGCAATTTGGATCACATTGAGGCTTCCAAAAGTAGTTATTCAACATGAGGAACAATCCAGATGACATTTTGATTCAATTTTTCAAAAGTCCAAAAAATCAATTTTCTGATGAAAAACGGTGACCCGTGACCTGTCGAATTTTCTCCAGATGGTCAGAAATGGTAATTTTTTAATGTTTAATTTTTTGAATGTAAATGACTGTTGCATGTGAATTAGAACTCTTAGAACTAAAATAAGTGTGTTTAGAGTCATTTTATTTCCTGAAATTCGTCGAAATAGAAGCTTCTGAGTAGGAGAAAAGTCTGTAAAAATGGCAATTTTGGTCACATTGAGGCTTTCGAAAAGTAGTTATTCAACATGAGGCACAATCCAAATGACATTTTGAATCAATTTTTCTACAGTCCAAAAAATCAATTTTCTGATGAAAAACGATGACCCGTGACCTGTCGAACTTCCTCCAAATGGTCAGAAATTGAAATTTTTTAATGTTTTGTTTTTTGACTGTAAATGACTATTGCATGTGAATTAGAACTCTTGGAACTAAAATAAGTGTGTTTAGAGTCATTTTAATGCCTGAAATTGGTCGAATTAGAAGCTTCTGAGTAGGTGAAAAAGTCTGTAAAAATGGCAATTTTGGTCACATTGAGGCTTCAAAAAGTAGTTATTCAACACGAGGTTCAATCCAAATGACATTTTGAATCAATTTTTCTACAGTCCAAAAAATTCAATTTTGTGATGAAAAACGATGACCCGTGACCTGTCGAACTTCCTCCAAATGGTCAGAAATTGAATTTTTTTAATGTTTTGTTTTTTGACTGTAAATGACTATTGCATGTGAATTAGAACTCTTGGAACTAATATAAGTGTGTTTAGAGTCATTTTAATGCCTGAAATTGGTCGAAATAGAAGCTTCTGAGTAGGATAAAAAGTCTGTAAAAATGGCAATTTTGGTCACATTGAGGCTTCGAAAAGTAGTTATTCAACATGAGGCACAATCCAAATGACGTTTTGAATCAATTTTTCTACAGTCCAAAACAATCTATTTTCTGATGAAAAACGATGACCTGTGACCTGTCGAACTTTCTCCAGATGGTCAGAAATGGAAATTTTTTAATATTAAATTTTTTGACTGTAATTGACTATTGCATGTGAATTATCACTCTTGGAACTAAAATAAGTGTGTTTAGAGTCATTTTAATGCCTGAAATTGGTCGAAATAGAAGCTTCTGAGTAGCAGAAAAAGTCTGTAAAAATGGCAATTTTGGTCACATTGAGGCTTCAAAAAGAAGTTATTCAACATGAGGCACAATCCAAATGACATTTTGAATCAATTTTTCTACAGTCCAAAATATCAATTTTCTGATGAAAAACGATGCCCCTTGACCTGTCTAATTTTCTCTAGATGGTCAGAAATGGTAATTTTTTTAATGTTTAATTTTTTGAATGTAAATGACTATTGCATGTGAATTAGAACTCTTAGAACTAAAATGAGTGTGTTTAGAGTCATTTTATTGCCTGAAATTTGTCCAAATAGAAGCTTCTGAGTAGGAGAAAAGTCTGTAAAAATGGCAATTTTGGTCACATTGAGGCTTCGAAAAGTAGTTATTCAACATGAGGCACAATCCAAATGACATTTTTAATCAATTTTTCTACAGTCCAAAAAATCAATTTTCTGATGAAAAACGATGACCCGTGACCTGTCGAACTTCCTCCAAATGGTCAGAAATTGAAATTTTTTAATGTTTTGTTTTTTGACTGTAAATGACTATTGCATGTGAATTAGAACTCTTGGAACTAAAATAAGTGTGTTTAGAGTCATTTTAATGCCTGAAATTGGTCGAATTAGAAGGTTCTGAGTAGGTGAAAAAGTCTGTAAAAATGGCAATTTTGGTCACATTGAGGCTTCAAAAAGAAGTTATTCAACATGAGGCTCAATCCAAATGACATTTTTAATACATTTTTCTACAGTCCAACAAATCAATTTTCTGATGAAAAACGATGACCCGTGACCTGTCGAACTTTCTCCAAATGGTCAGAAAAAGAAATTTTTTCATGTTTTATTTTTTGACTGTAAATGACTATTGCATGTGTATTAGAACTCTTGGAACTAAAATAAGTGTGTTTAGAGTCATTTTAATGCCTGAAATGGGTCGAAATAGAATCTTCTGAGTAGGAGAAAAAGTCTGTAAAAATGGCAATTTTGGTCACATTGCGGCTTCAAAAAGTAGTTATTTAACATGAGGCACAATCCAAATTACATTTTACATCAAATTTTCTACAGTCCAAAAAAATCAATTTTCTGCTGAAAAACGATGACCTGTGACCTGTCGAATTTTCTGCAGATGGTCAGAAATGGTAATTTTTTAATGTTTAATGTTTTTGAATGTAAATGACTATTGCATGTGAATTAGAACTCTTGGAACTAAAATAAGTGTGTTTAAAGTCATTAATGCCTGAAATTGGTCGAAATGGAAGCTTCTGAGTAGGAGAAAAAGTCTGTAAAAATGGCAATTTGGATCACATTGAGGCTTCCAAAAGTAGTTATTCAACATGAGGAACAATCCAAATGACATTTTGATTCAATTTTTCAAAAGTCCAAAAAATCAATTTTCTGATGAAAAACGGTGACCCGTGACCTGTCGAATTTTCTCCAGATGGTCAGAAATGGTAATTTTTTAATGTTTAATTTTTTGAATGTAAATGACTATTGCATGTGAATTAGAACTCTTAGAACTAAAATAAGTGTGTTTAGAGTCATTTTATTTCCTGAAATTCGTCGAAATAGAAGCTTCTGAGTAGGAGAAAAGTCTGTAAAAATGGCAATTTTGGTCACATTGAGGCTTCGAAAAGTAGTTATTCAACATGAGGCACAATCCAAATGACATTTTGAATCAATTTTTCTACAGTCCAAAAAATCAATTTTCTGATGAAAAACGGTGACCCGTGACCTGTCGAATTTTCTCCAGATGGTCAGAAATGGTAATTTTTTAATGTTTAATTTTTTGAATGTAAATGACTATTGCATGTGAATTATCACTCTTGGAACTAAAATAAGTGTGTTTAGAGTCATTTTATTGCCTGAAATTGGTCGAAATAGAAGCTTCTGAGTAGGAGAAAAGTCTGTAAAAATTGCAATTTTGGTCACATTGAGGCTTCGAAAAGAAGTTATTCAACATGAGGCACAATCCAAATGACATATTGAATCAATTTTTCTACAGTCCAAAAAATCAATTTTCTGATGAAAAACGATGACCCGTGACCTGTCGAACTTCCTCCAAATGGTCAGAAATTGAAATTTTTTAATGTTTTGTTTTTTGACTGTAAATGACTATTGCATGTGAATTAGAACTCTTGGAACTAAAATAAGTGTGTTTAGAGTCATTTTAATGCCTGAAATTGGTCGAATTAGAAGCTTCTGAGTAGGTGAAAAAGTCTGTAAAAATGGCAATTTTGGTCACATTGAGGCTTCAAAAAGTAGTTATTCAACACGAGGTTCAATCCAAATGACATTTTGAATCAATTTTTCTACAGTCCAAAAAATTTAATTTTGTGATGAAAAACGATGACCCGTGACCTGTCGAACTTCCTCCAAATGGTCAGAAATTGAATTTTTTTAATGTTTTGTTTTTTGACTGTAAATGACTATTGCATGTGAATTAGAACTCTTGGAACTAATATAAGTGTGTTTAGAGTCATTTTAATGCCTGAAATTGGTCGAAATAGAAGCTTCTGAGTAGGATAAAAAGTCTGTAAAAATGGCAATTTTGGTCACATTGAGGCTTCGAAAAGTAGTTATTCAACATGAGGCACAATCCAAATGACGTTTTGAATCAATTTTTCTACAGTCCAAAAAAATCTATTTTCTGATGAAAAACGATGACCTGTGACCTGTCGAACTTTCTCCAGATGGTCAGAAATGGAAATTTTTTAATATTAAATTTTTTGACTGTAATTGACTATTGCATGTGAATTATCACTCTTGGAACTAAAATAAGTGTGTTTAGAGTCATTTTAATGCCTGAAATTGGTCGAAATAGAAGCTTCTGAGTAGCAGAAAAAGTCTGTAAAAATGGCAATTTTGGTCACATTGAGGCTTCAAAAAGAAGTTATTCAACATGAGGCACAATCCAAATGACATTTTGAATCAATTTTTCTACAGTCCAAAAAATCAATTTTCTGATGAAAAACGATGACCCGTGACCTGTCGAATTTTCTCCAGATGGTCAGAAATGGTAATTTTTTGAATGTTTAATTTTTTGAATGTAAATGACTATTGCATGTGAATTAGAACTCTTAGAACTAAAATGAGTGTGTTTAGAGTCATTTTATTGCCTGAAATTTGTCCAAATAGAAGCTTCTGAGTAGGAGAAAAGTCTGTAAAAATGGCAATGTTGGTCACATTGAGGCTTCGAAAAGTAGTTATTCAACATGAGGCACAATCCAAATGACATTTTTAATCAATTTTTCTACAGTCCAAAAAATCAATTTTCTGATGAAAAACGATGACCCGTGACCTGTCGAACTTCCTCCAAATGGTCAGAAATTGAAATTTTTTAATGTTTTGTTTTTTGACTGTAAATGACTATTGCATGTGAATTAGAACTCTTGGAACTAAAATAAGTGTGTTTAGAGTCATTTTAATGCCTGAAATTGGTCGAATTAGAAGGTTCTGAGTAGGTGAAAAAGTCTGTAAAAATGGCAATTTTGGTCACATTGAGGCTTCAAAAAGAAGTTATTCAACATGAGGCTCAATCCAAATGACATTTTGAATACATTTTTCTACAGTCCAACAAATCAATTTTCTGATGAAAAACGATGACCCGTGACCTGTCGAACTTTCTCCAAATGGTCAGAAAAAGAAATTTTTTCATGTTTTATTTTTTGACTGTAAATGACTATTGCATGTGTATTAGAACTCTTGGAACTAAAATAAGTGTGTTTAGAGTCATTTTAATGCCTGAAATGGGTCGAAATAGAAGCTTCTGAGTAGCAGAAAAAGTCTGTAAAAATGGCAATTTTGGTCACATTGAGGCTTCAAAAAGAAGTTATTCAACATGAGGCACAATCCAAATGACATTTTGAATCAATTTTTCCACAGTCCAAAAAATCAATTTTCTGATGAAAAACGATGACCCGTGACCTGTCGAATTTTCTGCAGATGGTCAGAAATGGTAATTTTTTAATGTTTAATGTTTTTGAATGTAAATGACTATTGCATGTGAATTAGAACTCTTAGAACTAAAATAAGTGTGTTTAGAGTCATTTTATTGCCTGAAATTTGTCGAAATAGAACCTTGACAAACCTGCCTTGCTGTTTGGATTGCCCGTGGATTCCTTGCAATTCGTCGAAATAGAAGCTTCTGAGTAGGAGAAAAGTCTGTAAAAATGGCAATTTTGGTCACATTGAGGCTTCGAAAAGTAGTTATTCAACATGAGGCACAATCCAAATGACATTTTTAATCAATTTTTCTACAGTCCAAAAAATCAATTTTCTGATGAAAAACGATGACCCGTGACCTGTCGAACTTCCTCCAAATGGTCAGAAATTGAAATTTTTTAATGTTTTGTTTTTTGACTGTAAATGACTATTGCATGTGAATTAGAACTCTTGGAACTAAAATAAGTGTGTTTAGAGTCATTTTAATGCCTGAAATTGGTCGAATTAGAAGGTTCTGAGTAGGTGAAAAAGTCTGTAAAAATGGCAATTTTGGTCACATTGAGGCTTCAAAAAGAAGTTATTCAACATGAGGCTCAATCCAAATGACATTTTGAATACATTTTTCTACAGTCCAACAAATCAATTTTCTGATGAAAAACGATGACCCGTGACCTGTCGAACTTTCTCCAAATAGTCAGAAAAAGAAATTTTTTCATGTTTTATTTTTTGATTGTAAATGACTATTGCATGTGTATTAGAACTCTTGGAACTAAAATAAGTGTGTTTAGAGTCATTTTAATGCCTGAAATGGGTCGAAATAGAATCTTCTGAGTAGGTGAAGAAGTCTGTAAAAATGGCAATTTTGGTCACATTGCGGCTTCAAAAAGTAGTTATTTAACATGAGGCACAATCCAAATTACATTTTACATCAAATTTTCTACAGTCCAAAAAAATCAATTTTCTGCTGAAAAACGATGACCTGTGACCTGTCGAATATTCTGCAGATGGTCAGAAATGGTAATTTTTTAATGTTTAATGTTTTTGAATGTAAATGACTATTGCATGTGAATTAGAACTCTTGGAACTAAAATAAGTGTGTTTAAAGTCATTTTAATGCCTGAAATTGGTCGAAATGGAAGCTTCTGAGTAGGAGAAAAAGTCTGTAAAAATGGCAATTTGGATCACATTGAGGCTTCCAAAAGTAGTTATTCAACATGAGGAACAATCCAAATGACATTTTGATTCAATTTTTCAAAAGTCCAAAAAATCAATTTTCTGATGAAAAACGGTGACCCGTGACCTGTCGAATTTTCTCCAGATGGTCAGAAATGGTAATTTTTTAATGTTTAATTTTTTGAATGTAAATGACTATTGCATGTGAATTAGAACTCTTAGAACTAAAATAAGTGTGTTTAGAGTCATTTTATTTCCTGAAATTCGTCGAAATAGAAGCTTCTGAGTAGGAGAAAAGTCTGTAAAAATGGCAATTTTGGTCACATTGAGGCATTCGAAAAGTAGTTATTCAACATGAGGCACAATCCAAATGACATTTTGAATCAATTTTTCTACAGTCCAAAAAATCAATTTTCTGATGAAAAACGGTGACCCGTGACCTGTCGAATTTTCTCCAGATGGTCAGAAATGGTAATTTTTTAATGTTTAATTTTTTGAATGTAAATGACTATTGCATGTGAATTATCACTCTTGGAACTAAAATAAGTGTGTTTAGAGTCATTTTATTGCCTGAAATTGGTCGAAATAGAAGCTTCTGAGTAGGAGAAAAGTCTGTAAAAATTGCAATTTTGGTCACATTGAGGCTTCGAAAAGAAGTTATTCAACATGAGGCACAATCCAAATGACATTTTGAATCAATTTTTCTACAGTCCAAAAAATCAATTTTCTGATGAAAAACGATGACCCGTGACCTGTCGAACTTCCTCCAAATGGTCAGAAATTGAAATTTTTTAATGTTTTGTTTTTTGACTGTAAATGACTATTGCATGTGAATTAGAACTCTTGGAACTAAAATAAGTGTGTTTAGAGTCATTTTAATGCCTGAAATTGGTCGAATTAGAAGCTTCTGAGTAGGTGAAAAAGTCTGTAAAAATGGCAATTTTGGTCACATTGAGGCTTCAAAAAGTAGTTATTCAACACGAGGTTCAATCCAAATGACATTTTGAATCAATTTTTCTACAGTCCAAAAAATTCAATTTTGTGATGAAAAACGATGTCCCGTGACCTGTCGAACTTCCTCCAAATGGTCAGAAATTGAATTTTTTTAATGTTTTGTTTTTTGACTGTAAATGACTATTGCATGTGAATTAGAACTCTTGGAACTAATATAAGTGTGTTTAGAGTCATTTTAATGCCTGAAATTGGTCGAAATAGAAGCTTCTGAGTAGGATAAAAAGTCTGTAAAAATGGCAATTTTGGTCACATTGAGGCTTCGAAAAGTAGTTATTCAACATGAGGCACAATCCAAATGACGTTTTGAATCAATTTTTCTACAGTCCAAAAAAATCTATTTTCTGATGAAAAACGATGACCTGTGACCTGTCGAACTTTCTCCAGATGGTCAGAAATGGAAATTTTTTAATATTAAATTTTTTGACTGTAATTGACTATTGCATGTGAATTATCACTCTTGGAACTAAAATAAGTGTGTTTAGAGTCATTTTAATGCCTGAAATTGGTCGAAATAGAAGCTTCTGAGTAGCAGAAAAAGTCTGTAAAAATGGCAATTTTGGTCACATTGAGGCTTCAAAAAGAAGTTATTCAACATGAGGCACAATCCAAATGACATTTTGAATCAATTTTTCTACAGTCCAAAAAATCAATTTTCTGATGAAAAACGATGACCCGTGACCTGTCGAATTTTCTCCAGATGGTCAGAAATGGTAATTTTTTTAATGTTTAATTTTTTGAATGTAAATGACTATTGCATGTGAATTAGAACTCTTAGAACTAAAATGAGTGTGTTTAGAGTCATTTTATTGCCTGAAATTTGTCCAAATAGAAGCTTCTGAGTAGGAGAAAAGTCTGTAAAAATGGCAATTTTGGTCACATTGAGGCTTCGAAAAGTAGTTATTCAACATGAGGCACAATCCAAATGACATTTTTAATCAATTTTTCTACAGTCCAAAAAATCAATTTTCTGATGAAAAACGATGACCCGTGACCTGTCGAACTTCCTCCAAATGGTCAGAAATTGAAATTTTTTAATGTTTTGTTTTTTGACTGTAAATGACTATTGCATGTGAATTAGAACTCTTGGAACTAAAATAAGTGTGTTTAGAGTCATTTTAATGCCTGAAATTGGTCGAATTAGAAGGTTCTGAGTAGGTGAAAAAGTCTGTAAAAATGGCAATTTTGGTCACATTGAGGCTTCAAAAAGAAGTTATTCAACATGAGGCTCAATCCAAATGACATTTTTAATACATTTTTCTACAGTCCAACAAATCAATTTTCTGATGAAAAACGATGACCCGTGACCTGTCGAACTTTCTCCAAATGGTCAGAAAAAGAAATTTTTTCATGTTTTTTTTTTTGACTGTAAATGACTATTGCATGTGTATTAGAACTCTTGGAACTAAAATAAGTGTGTTTAGAGTCATTTTAATGCCTGAAATGGGTCGAAATAGAATCTTCTGAGTAGGAGAAAAAGTCTGTAAAAATGGCAATTTTGGTCACATTGCGGCTTCAAAAAGTAGTTATTTAACATGAGGCACAATCCAAATTACATTTTACATCAAATTTTCAACAGTCCAAAAAAATCAATTTTCTGCTGAAAAACGATGACCTGTGACCTGTCGAATTTTCTGCAGATGGTCAGAAATGGTAATTTTTTAATGTTTAATGTTTGTGAATGTAAATGACTATTGCATGTGAATTAGAACTCTTGGAACTAAAATAAGTGTGTTTAAAGTCATTAATGCCTGAAATTGGTCGAAATGGAAGCTTCTGAGTAGGAGAAAAAGTCTGTAAAAATGGCAATTTGGATCACATTGAGGCTTCCAAAAGTAGTTATTCAACATGAGGAACAATCCAAATGACATTTTGATTCAATTTTTCAAAAGTCCAAAAAATCAATTTTCTGATGAAAAACGGTGACCCGTGACCTGTCGAATTTTCTCCAGATGGTCAGAAATGGTAATTTTTTAATGTTTAATTTTTTGAATGTAAATGACTATTGCATGTGAATTAGAACTCTTAGAACTAAAATAAGTGTGTTTAGAGTCATTTTATTTCCTGAAATTCGTCGAAATAGAAGCTTCTGAGTAGGAGAAAAGTCTGTAAAAATGGCAATTTTGGTCACATTGAGGCTTCGAAAAGTAGTTATTCAACATGAGGCACAATCCAAATGACATTTTGAATCAATTTTTCTACAGTCCAAAAAATCAATTTTCTGATGAAAAACGGTGACCCGTGACCTGTCGAATTTTCTCCAGATGGTCAGAAATGGTAATTTTTTAATGTTTAATTTTTTGAATGTAAATGACTATTGCATGTGAATTATCACTCTTGGAACTAAAATAAGTGTGTTTAGAGTAGAGTCATTTTATTGCCTGAAATTGGTCGAAATAGAAGCTTCTGAGTAGGAGAAAAGTCTGTAAAAATTGCAATTTTGGTCACATTGAGGCTTCGAAAAGAAGTTATTCAACATGAGGCACAATCCAAATGACATTTTGAATCAATTTTTCTACAGTCCAAAAAATCAATTTTCTGATGAAAAACGATGACCCGTGACCTGTCGAACTTCCTCCAAATGGTCAGAAATTGAAATTTTTTAATGTTTTGTTTTTTGACTGTAAATGACTATTGCATGTGAATTAGAACTCTTGGAACTAAAATAAGTGTGTTTAGAGTCATTTTAATGCCTGAAATTGGTCGAATTAGAAGCTTCTGAGTAGGTGAAAAAGTCTGTAAAAATGGCAATTTTGGTCACATTGAGGCTTCAAAAAGTAGTTATTCAACACGAGGTTCAATCCAAATGACATTTTGAATCAATTTTTCTACAGTCCAAAAAATTTAATTTTGTGATGAAAAACGATGACCCGTGACCTGTCGAACTTCCTCCAAATGGTCAGAAATTGAATTTTTTTAATGTTTTGTTTTTTGACTGTAAATGACTATTGCATGTGAATTAGAACTCTTGGAACTAATATAAGTGTGTTTAGAGTCATTTTAATGCCTGAAATTGGTCGAAATAGAAGCTTCTGAGTAGGATAAAAAGTCTGTAAAAATGGCAATTTTGGTCACATTGAGGCTTCGAAAAGTAGTTATTCAACATGAGGCACAATCCAAATGACGTTTTGAATCAATTTTTCTACAGTCCAAAAAAATCTATTTTCTGATGAAAAACGATGACCTGTGACCTGTCGAACTTTCTCCAGATGGTCAGAAATGGAAATTTTTTAATATTAAATTTTTTGACTGTAATTGACTATTGCATGTGAATTATCACTCTTGGAACTAAAATAAGTGTGTTTAGAGTCATTTTAATGCCTGAAATTGGTCGAAATAGAAGCTTCTGAGTAGCAGAAAAAGTCTGTAAAAATGGCAATTTTGGTCACATTGAGGCTTCAAAAAGAAGTTATTCAACATGAGGCACAATCCAAATGACATTTTGAATCAATTTTTCCACAGTCCAAAAAATCAATTTTCTGATGAAAAACGATGACCCGTGACCTGTCGAATTTTCTCCAGATGGTCAGCAATGGTAATTTTTTTAATGTTTAATTTTTTGAATGTAAATGACTATTGCATGTGAATTAGAACTCTTAGAACTAAAATGAGTGTGTTTAGAGTCATTTTATTGCCTGAAATTTGTCCAAATAGAAGCTTCTGAGTAGGAGAAAAGTCTGTAAAAATGGCAATTTTGGTCACATTGAGGCTTCAAAAAGTAGTTATTCAACATGAGGCACAATCCAAATGACATTTTTAATCCATTTTTCTACAGTCCAAAAAATCAATTTTCTGATGAAAAACGATGACCCGTGACCTGTCGAATTTTCTCCAGATGGTCAGAAATGGTAATTTTTTTAATGTTTAATTTTTTGAATGTAAATGACTATTGCATGTGAATTAGAACTCTTGGAACTAAAATGAGTGTGTTTAGAGTCATTTTATTGCCTGAAATTTGTCCAAATAGAAGCTTCTGAGTAGGAGAAAAGTCTGTAAAAATGGCAATTTTGGTCACATTGAGGCTTCGAAAAGTAGTTATTCAACATGAGGCACAATCCAAATGACATTTTTAATCAATTTTTCTACAGTCCAAAAAATCAATTTTCTGATGAAAAACGATGACCCGTGACCTGTCGAACTTCCTCCAAATGGTCAGAAATTGAAATTTTTTAATGTTTTGTTTTTTGACTGTAAATGACTATTGCATGTGAATTAGAACTCTTGGAACTAAAATAAGTGTGTTTAGAGTCATTTTAATGCCTGAAATTGGTCGAATTAGAAGGTTCTGAGTAGGTGAAAAAGTCTGTAAAAATGGCAATTTTGGTCACATTGAGGCTTCAAAAAGAAGTTATTCAACATGAGGCTCAATCCAAATGACATTTTGAATACATTTTTCTACAGTCCAACAAATCAATTTTCTGATGAAAAACGATGACCCGTGACCTGTCAAACTTTCTCCAAATGGTCAGAAAAAGAAATTTTTTCATGTTTTATTTTTTGACTGTAAATGACTATTGCATGTGTATTAGAACTCTTGGAACTAAAATAAGTGTGTTTAGAGTCATTTTAATGCCTGAAATGGGTCGAAATAGAAGCTTCTGAGTAGCAGAAAAAGTCTGTAAAAATGTCAATTTTGGTCACATTGAGGCTTCAAAAAGAAGTTATTCAACATGAGGCACAATCCAAATGACATTTTGAATCAATTTTTCCACAGTCCAAAAAATCAATTTTCTGATGAAAAACGATGACCCGTGACCTGTCGAATTTTCTGCAGATGGTCAGAAATGGTAATTTTTTAATGTTTAATGTTTTTGAATGTAAATGACTATTGCATGTGAATTAGAACTCTTAGAACTAAAATAAGTGTGTTTAGAGTCATTTTATTGCCTGAAATTTGTCGAAATAGAACCTTGACAAACCTGCCTTGCTGTTTGGATTGCCCGTGGATTCCTTGCAATTCGTCGAAATAGAAGCTTCTGAGTAGGAGAAAAGTCTGTAAAAATGGCAATTTTGGTCACATTGAGGCTTCGAAAATTAGTTATTCAACATGAGGCACAATCCAAATGACATTTTTAATCAATTTTTCTACAGTCCAAAAAATCAATTTTCTGATGAAAAACGATGACCCGTGACCTGTCGAACTTCCTCCAAATGGTCAGAAATTGAAATTTTTTAATGTTTTGTTTTTTGACTGTAAATGACTATTGCATGTGAATTAGAACTCTTGGAACTAAAATAAGTGTGTTTAGAGTCATTTTAATGCCTGAAATTGGTCGAATTAGAAGGTTCTGAGTAGGTGAAAAAGTCTGTAAAAATGGCAATTTTGGTCACATTGAGGCTTCAAAAAGAAGTTATTCAACATGAGGCTCAATCCAAATGACATTTTGAATACATTTTTCTACAGTCCAACAAATCAATTTTCTGATGAAAAACGATGACCCGTGACCTGTCGAACTTTCTCCAAATGGTCAGAAAAAGAAATTTTTTCATGTTTTATTTTTTGACTGTAAATGACTATTGCATGTGTATTAGAACTCTTGGAACTAAAATAAGTGTGTTTAGAGTCATTTTAATGCCTGAAATGGGTCGAAATAGAATCTTCTGAGTAGGTGAAAAAGTCTGTAAAAATGGCAATTTTGGTCACATTGCGGCTTCAAAAAGTAGTTATTTAACATGAGGCACAATCCAAATTACATTTTACATCAAATTTTCTACAGTCCAAAAAAATCAATTTTCTGCTGAAAAACGATGACCTGTCGAATTTTCTGCAGATGGTCAGAAATGGTAATTTTTTAATGTTTAATGTTTTTGAATGTAAATGACTATTGCATGTGAATTAGAACTCTTGGAACTAAAATAAGTGTGTTTAAAGTCATTTTAATGCCTGAAATTGGTCGAAATGGAAGCTTCTGAGTAGGAGAAAAAGTCTGTAAAAATGGCAATTTGGATCACATTGAGGCTTCCAAAAGTAGTTATTCAACATGAGGAACAATCCAAATGACATTTTGATTCAATTTTTCAAAAGTCCAAAAAATCAATTTTCTGATGAAAAACGGTGACCCGTGACCTGTCGAATTTTCTCCAGATGGTCAGAAATGGTAATTTTTTAATGTTTAATTTTTTTAATGTAAATGACTATTGCATGTGAATTAGAACTCTTAGAACTAAAATAAGTGTGTTTAGAGTCATTTTATTTCCTGAAATTCGTCGAAATAGAAGCTTCTGAGTAGGAGAAAAGTCTGTAAAAATGGCAATTTTGGTCACATTGAGGCTTTCGAAAAGTAGTTATTCAACATGAGGCACAATCCAAATGACATTTTGAATCAATTTTTCTACAGTCCAAAAAATCAATTTTCTGATGAAAAACGGTGACCCGTGACCTGTCGAATTTTCTCCAGATGGTCAGAAATGGTAATTTTTTAATGTTTAATTTTTTGAATGTAAATGACTATTGCATGTGAATTATCACTCTTGGAACTAAAATAAGTGTGTTTAGAGTCATTTTATTGCCTGAAATTGGTCGAAATAGAAGCTTCTGAGTAGGAGAAAAGTCTGTAAAAATTGCAATTTTGGTCACATTGAGGCTTCGAAAAGAAGTTATTCAACATGAGGCACAATCCAAATGACATTTTGAATCAATTTTTCTACAGTCCAAAAAATCAATTTTCTGATGAAAAACGATGACCCGTGACCTGTCGAACTTCCTCCAAATGGTCAGAAATTGAAATTTTTTAATGTTTTGTTTTTTGACTGTAAATGACTATTGCATGTGAATTAGAACTCTTGGAACTAAAATAAGTGTGTTTAGAGTCATTTTAATGCCTGAAATTGGTCGAATTAGAAGCTTCTGAGTAGGTGAAAAAGTCTGTAAAAATGGCAATTTTGGTCACATTGAGGCTTCAAAAAGTAGTTATTCAACACGAGGTTCAATCCAAATGACATTTTGAATCAATTTTTCTACAGTCCAAAAAATTCAATTTTGTGATGAAAAACGATGACCCGTGACCTGTCGAACTTCCTCCAAATGGTCAGAAATTGAATTTTTTTAATGTTTTGTTTTTTGACTGTAAATGACTATTGCATGTGAATTAGAACTCTTGGAACTAATATAAGTGTGTTTAGAGTCATTTTAATGCCTGAAATTGGTCGAAATAGAAGCTTCTGAGTAGGATAAAAAGTCTGTAAAAATGGCAATTTTGGTCACATTGAGGCTTCGAAAAGTAGTTATTCAACATGAGGCACAATCCAAATGACGTTTTGAATCAATTTTTCTACAGTCCAAAAAAATCTATTTTCTGATGAAAAACGATGACCTGTGACCTGTCGAACTTTCTCCAGATGGTCAGAAATGGAAATTTTTTAATATTAAATTTTTTGACTGTAATTGACTATTGCATGTGAATTATCACTCTCGGAACTAAAATAAGTGTGTTTAGAGTCATTTTAATGCCTGAAATTGGTCGAAATAGAAGCTTCTGAGTAGCAGAAAAAGTCTGTAAAAATGGCAATTTTGGTCACATTGAGGCTTCAAAAAGAAGTTATTCAACATGAGGCACAATCCAAATGACATTTTGAATCAATTTTTCTACAGTCCAAAAAATCAATTTTCTGATGAAAAACGATGACCCGTGACCTGTCGAATTTTCTCCAGATGGTCAGAAATGGTAATTTTTTTAATGTTTAATTTTTTGAATGTAAATGACTATTGCATGTGAATTAGAACTCTTAGAACTAAAATGAGTGTGTTTAGAGTCATTTTATTGCCTGAAATTTGTCCAAATAGAAGCCTCTGAGTAGGAGAAAAGTCTGTAAAAATGGCAATTTTGGTCACATTGAGGCTTCGAAAAGTAGTTATTCAACATGAGGCACAATCCAAATGACATTTTTAATCAATTTTTCTACAGTCCAAAAAATCAATTTTCTGATGAAAAACGATGACCCGTGACCTGTCGAACTTCCTCCAAATGGTCAGAAATTGAAATTTTTTAATGTTTTGTTTTTTGACTGTAAATGACTATTGCATGTGAATTAGAACTCTTGGAACTAAAATAAGTGTGTTTAGAGTCATTTTAATGCCTGAAATTGGTCGAATTAGAAGGTTCTGAGTAGATGAAAAAGTCTGTAAAAATGGCAATTTTGGTCACATTGAGGCTTCAAAAAGAAGTTATTCAACATGAGGCTCAATCCAAATGACATTTTGAATACATTTTTCTACAGTCCAACAAATCAATTTTCTGATGAAAAACGATGACCCGTGACCTGTCGAACTTTCTCCAAATGGTCAGAAAAAGAAATTTTTTCATGTTTTATTTTTTGACTGTAAATGACTATTGCATGTGTATTAGAACTCTTGGAACTAAAATAAGTGTGTTTAGAGTCATTTTAATGCCTGAAATGGGTCGAAATAGAAGCTTCTGAGTAGGATAAAAAGTCTGTAAAAATGGCAATTTTGGTCACATTGAGGCTTCGAAAAGTAGTTATTCAACATGAGGCACAATCCAAATGACATTTTGAATCAATTTTTCTACAGTCCAAAAAAATCTATTTTCTGATGAAAAACGATGACCTGTGACCTGTCGAACTTTCTCCAGATGGTCAGAAATGGAAATTTTTTAATATTAAATTTTTTGACTGTAATTGACTATTGCATGTGAATTATCACTCTTGGAACTAAAATAAGTGTGTTTAGAGTCATTTTAATGCCTGAAATTGGTCGAAATAGAAGCTTCTGAGTAGCAGAAAAAGTCTGTAAAAATGGCAATTTTGGTCACATTGAGGCTTCAAAAAGAAGTTATTCAACATGAGGCACAATCCAAATGACATTTTGAATCAATTTTTCCACAGTCCAAAAAATCAATTTTCTGATGAAAAACGATGACCCGTGACCTGTCGAATTTTCTCCAGATGGTCAGAAATGGTAATTTTTTTAATGTTTAATTTTTTGAATGTAAATGACTATTGCATGTGAATTAGAACTCTTAGAACTAAAATGAGTGTGTTTAGAGTCATTTTATTGCCTGAAATTTGTCCAAATAGAAGCTTCTGAGTAGGAGAAAAGTCTGTAAAGATGGCAATTTTGGTCACATTGAGGCTTCGAAAAGTAGTTATTCAACATGAGGCACAATCCAAATGACATTTTTAATCAATTTTTCTACAGTCCAAAAAATCAATTTTCTGATGAAAAACGATGACCCGTGACCTGTCGAACTTCCTCCAAATGGTCAGAAATTGAAATTTTTTAATGTTTTGTTTTTTGACTGTAAATGACTATTGCATGTGAATTAGAACTCTTGGAACTAAAATAAGTGTGTTTAGAGTCATTTTAATGCCTGAAATTGGTCGAATTAGAAGGTTCTGAGTAGGTGAAAAAGTCTGTAAAAATGGCAATTTTGGTCACATTTAGGCTTCAAAAAGAAGTTATTCAACATGAGGCTCAATCCAAATGACATTTTGAATACATTTTTCTACAGTCCAAAAAATCTATTTTCTGATGAAAAACGATGACCCGTGACCTGTCGAACTTTCTCCAAATGGTCAGAAAAAGAAATTTTTTCATGTTTTATTTTTTGACTGTAAATGACTATTGCATGTGTATTAGAACTCTTGGAACTAAAATAAGTGTGTTTAGAGTCATTTTAATGCCTGAAATGGGTCGAAATAGAATCTTCTGAGTAGGAGAAAAAGTCTGTAAAAATGGCAATTTTGGTCACATTGCGGCTTCAAAAAGTAGTTATTTAACATGAGGCACAATCCAAATTACATTTTACATCAAATTTTCTACAGTCCAAAAAAATCAATTTTCTGCTGAAAAACGATGACCTGTGACCTGTCGAATTTTCTGCAGATGGTCAGAAATGGTAATTTTTTAATGTTTAATGTTTTTGAATGTAAATGACTATTGCATGTGAATTAGAACTCTTGGAACTAAAATAAGTGTGTTTAAAGTCATTTTAATGCCTGAAATTGGTCGAAATGGAAGCTTCTGAGTAGGAGAAAAAGTCTGTAAAAATGGCAATTTGGATCACATTGAGGCTTCCAAAAGTAGTTATTCAACATGAGGAACAATCCAAATGACATTTTGATTCAATTTTTCAAAAGTCCAAAAAATCAATTTTCTGATGAAAAACGGTGACCCGTGACCTGTCGAATTTTCTCCAGATGGTCAGAAATGGTAATTTTTTAATGTTTAATTTTTTGAATGTAAATGACTATTGCATGTGAATTAGAACTCTTAGAACTAAAATAAGTGTGTTTAGAGTCATTTTATTTCCTGAAATTCGTCGAAATAGAAGCTTCTGAGTAGGAGAAAAGTCTGTAAAAATGGCAATTTTGGTCACATTGAGGCTTTCGAAAAGTAGTTATTCAACATGAGGCACAATCCAAATGACATTTTGAATCAATTTTTCTACAGTCCAAAAAATCAATTTTCTGATGAAAAACGGTGACCCGTGACCTGTCGAATTTTCTCCAGATGGTCAGAAATGGTAATTTTTGAATGTTTAATTTTTTGAATGTAAATGACTATTGCATGTGAATTATCACTCTTGGAACTAAAATAAGTGTGTTTAGAGTCATTTTATTGCCTGAAATTGGTCGAAATAGAAGCTTCTGAGTAGGAGAAAAGTCTGTAAAAATTGCAATTTTGGTCACATTGAGGCTTCGAAAAGAAGTTATTCAACATGAGGCACAATCCAAATGACATTTTGAATAAATTTTTCTACAGTCCAAAAAATCAATTTTCTGATGAAAAACGATGACCCGTGACCTGTCGAACTTTCTCCAGATGGTCAGAAATAGAAATTTTTTAATATTTAATTTTTTGACTGTAATTGACTATTGCATGTGAATTATCACTCTTGGAACTAAAATAAGTGTGTTTAGAGTCATTTTAATGCCTGCAATTCGTCGAAATAGAAGCTTCTGAGTAGGAGAAAAGTCTGTAAAAATGGCAATTTTGGTCACATTGAGGCTTCAAAAAGAAGTTATTCAACATGAGGCACAATCCAAATGACATTTTGAATCAATTTTTCTACAGTCCAAAAAATCAATTTTCTGATGAAAAACGATGACCCGTGACCTGTCGAACTTCCTCCAAATGGTCAGAAATTGAAATTTTTTAATGTTTTGTTTTTTGACTGTAAATGACTATTGCATGTGAATTAGAACTCTTGGAACTAAAATAAGTGTGTTTAGAGTCATTTTAATGCCTGAAATTGGTCGAATTAGAAGCTTCTGAGTAGGTGAAAAAGTCTGTAAAAATGGCAATTTTGGTCACATTGAGGCTTCAAAAAGTAGTTATTCAACACGAGGTTCAATCCAAATGACATTTTGAATCAATTTTTCTACAGTCCAAAAAATTCAATTTTGTGATGAAAAACGATGACCCGTGACCTGTCGAACTTCCTCCAAATGGTCAGAAATTGAATTTTTTTAATGTTTTGTTTTTTGACTGTAAATGACTATTGCATGTGAATTAGAACTCTTGGAACTAATATAAGTGTGT